>NW_012154085.1:208837-283809 GCF_000956105.1 Propithecus coquereli
AGAAGGATCGCTTGAGCCCAGGAGTTTGAGGTTGCTGTGAGCTAGGCTGACACCACGGCACTCACTCTAGCCCAGGCAAAAAGAGTGAGATTCTGTCTCAAAAAAAAAAAAAAAAAATTGCTGTGGGTTTGGACATCCCTGACCATCAAGCATTTGCCAAAGAGTTGGAGTAGTGAGGAAAGCCTTGTTCTTATGGACTTTTCTTGGACCCAGGGCACAGGGGCCAAGTGGCACAATATACCTGGTGGTGCTCAATCATGGGAATTTGTTCACCAGCTTTTCAGAGCTCACATCTTCTGTATTAAAAAAAAAGCATTTTATATATACAGGCTGTCAGGAAAGTATCCAGCCATAGTTAATGTAAGAGGAACGGTTTGCGCTGCCTTGATGTAACCTGGTGGCTGAGGCGAGTGGACTGGGACGCGCATGCGTCAGCAATGATGACCTCACTGTACTCGTCAGTGGGGCGCGAGATGCTATTGAATGAGCACGTGCACTGTGTGGCCATCGCATTCAAAATGACTGAGTCAGTAGAGCATTGAATCTGCACCAAATTTTGCGTTAAGCTTGAACATTCCTCCGCGGAAACTATTCGGAGGATTCAGAAGGCTTTCAGGGATGAAGCAATGAGTGTAGTGCAAATAAAAGTGTAGCACAAACGCTTCAAGGATGGTCGAGAATCTGTAGAAAGTGACCCACATTCTGGAAGGCCTGCAACAAGCAGAACACCTGAGAATGCTGAACGTGTACGGATTAGGTTAAGAGACTCTGGGAGAACCGTGTGAGGTCCCAATCTGCCTACTTTGAAAGGGATTGAGGTGTCATTGTCCTGTGTACAATGTTTCTTGTATCTTCTTCAATAACTGTATCTATTTTTCATATTACATGACTGGATACTTTCTGGACAGCCCTGGATATACCATGTAGCCTATTGCTCCTAGGCTATAAGCCTATACAGCGTGTTACTGTATGGAATACTGCAGGCAGTTGTAACACAATGGTAAGTATTTGTGTATCTAAGTAGAAAAGGTACAGTAGAAGCTCTGTATTACAATCTTATTGGATCACTGTCATACATGCAATTTGTCATTGACAGAAATGTCATTATGTGGCATATGATTCTATATATACATGCACACATACATGCCGAGGGACCGTCTGATAAACAGCATGCATAAGCTTTTGTTGATGAAATGTGTTGGGAGATATTGGTCCATTCTGTCTTTTTTCCCATAAAATCATAGATAATAGAATCCCCAAAACATAGAGGCAGAAGACACTTCAGATAGAGACCACCTTGCTCTCTCCCAGCCAAGCCATGTGAGGCCTTGAACAGCAGTGCTTCCTTAAAGGGGCGTTTCTGAGTCTCAGGCTGGGGACTGTGTTGAGAGGATGCTGGATTGGCAGAACACATTTTTTTTTTTTCCTGGCTGTGTTTTCCCAAAAGCCTGAGAGGAGAGGTTCATCTGAATGCCAGTCGTGCAGGGGGAAAGGAAATAAGAACTGACACCGGGAATGACTCTCCCCCGGAACTCTCCTTTGCTGGGAGCTATCACTTACGTGGGCTGGGGAGCTCCCTCCACGCTCGGCTTGTTCTCAGAACACGGCGTGCTGAGTCTGTGGATCTGGGCTTGGAAGCCCTCCGAGGACAGGGCATGCTGTCCAGATTACTGGTATCTGAGGGGCTCCCTTGGCCGCTGCAGCTCTTTCTCATCAGCTGAGATTTGGGTTACGCCTGTGAGCTGCTGTCTTCCCCAGGCCCTGCATAGCTAAGTGAGGTTTATATTAAAACATAAAGGCCACAAAATAGACATCCCTCCCTCTTTGGGGGTTAGGGTCTTAGGTGGTTAGGAGTGGGGCTCTGGCCTGGTTTCCAAGGGAAGCTACAGGTCCCTGTGTGTTCGTGTTCTACTTAGTTAGACCAGGGAGGAGTTGAGTCAAAGCTCCTCTTATTTTTCCTCCCCTCTTCTTTGCTCAACATCCCATAGTTATGCCCCTGAACTGAACTGCTCAACCTGGTTGTGATGGGAGAATCCAGAATGTAGACTGTCTTCCAAATTTCCTCCTAAGGATGTCAGCATAAGGTTTCCGTTTCAGTACCAGCCTCCGCCTGCCTTTAGAGAGGGAGAAGTACAGGCATAGAAATGAAACAAACATCTCCACGCTCCAGTTTTCAACCCATTGCTGACACCACTGGCTCCCCGAGCCTCGGTGGTACACATTAGTGCCTGACAGACCCAGAGGGAGACTTTGTCTGAAATAGCTTGACTGAGCTGCCCCGGATTTTGCTCTGGGAAGATGCATGTGGCTCTATTCTTAACTCAACCGCTAACTCATGCTGTGGTCTTGTGCAAGCAAGTTTGCTTCTCTGGACCTTGGTCTCTTCCCATGAACATGAGGGGGCTAGTTTAGGTGGTGCCCGAAGACCTTTCCCTTTCCAACATTCCTATCTCTGAGTTCAGACCTAGTCCCCTCTTTTAACCTTCTCCTAGCGTGCTGCTGTTGTTGCTGTCCTGGCCGGCAGGCTTGCTAGCACGCGGGGTTGTTTCCGCTGCTTATTACCAGAGGGACGGCAGTCATCAGTCGGCTTTGCTTGCAGAAGGCTTCACTCCAGATTTTATGTAGTGATGGCAGCTTTAACCCCCAAGGCTAACAACAGCAACATTTCTGGTTGCACTTTATTAATCCTAGAGCTAAAAAGTGAGTTCAGGGAGCACTGGAGGATGGGAGGACAGCAGAATGCCGTGAGCCTTCACTGACTGCTGGTCTCAGCTGAGTTGGGTAGGGGTGGGGATGTCTGGGAACATGCAGGCCAGGAAGGTGACTGGGAGTTCTCCCTTCTGCTGGGACACGCACAGCTAGATTGACAGTAGTTATTAGTGGGCTTGGGGGGGAGTGGCTCTAACATTATGTGGAAAGGAAGTGGGAGAACCACGAATAGAAACCATTCTGTGGATGGAGGGGACTAGGAAGAAGAAAGTAAGCACTGCCCAGAGCTGGTGCTTGATGGTTAACCTCAGCCCCTGTTAGTTCTGTAGCCCATAGACAGTAGATTTCTGATACTTTCTCAAAGGGTCAGAAGAGTAAGGTGGACTCTATACAGCCACGGTATTTTCAACAGGGACCAAAAACTCTAGAACCTAGAGTCTGAAGAGTAGGGAGACTTCTTCCCAGGGGCTGGTACTTCTGGAATTTCTGCCACATTGATAACCACAGGAACTAAGTATTTGTGTGGCATCAATCCTATGAGGTGCTCAGGAAAAAAGATGTGTCCCCATAAATTCTATAAGTGCTGCAAACTCTGTTGGAAAGGACCACTATACAATACTATAGCAATGTCTCTGAAATCCCATAAAGTGAGGGGAACTATTTAATTTTGTTTAACCTTGAGGCACCCACGTGCATTTGAGAATGGAATCATAATTTTTGGAACGTCTGCTAATCCCACACAACTAGTGTTCTATGGATCAGACTTTGGGAAACGCTACCCCTGGGTGAACTTGGATGGTGGAAACTATTGGTCTGGGTCAACTTTCCCCTAGAATTGCAGTGCTTGCTTGGGGTCTGTGTGACTGGGATTTTATTTCTCTCCAGATCCTAGAAAGATGTATATGTGGATTTATATTTTATTTTTGATAAATCAGCCAAGGGCATCCTAAAACTCCAAGCTCAAGGTATAAGCCAAAAATAAATGAAATGAAAGCGGCTATAATTGGTGTTAACAGCTGGTGAGGTATACTACCCCACTTTCAAATCTTCCATTTGGGAGACACAAATTTAAAGGGGGAGGAAACACAGTAGCGAAGTGGCTAGAGGTGGGCAGTTTGTCTACGTTAGGGCCTCCAGTTGGAGACAGAACCATAATGAGTGCTGTCTTGGGCTTGATTCTTCAGAACAGAGAGCCGGAAGAAAATGTGCCAACATTTTGCTGAAAAGTTCAGTCCTAGGGCAGTAAGAGTGAGGGGTATACAAGATGGGGCAGGAAGGAGGGGAAGAACATGCAAAGTGGTGTGTCATAGAGTTGGCCACAGCCTTGCAAGAAGACACACAGTGAGTTGTTTGGTCACATGGGAAATTCTTGGAGAGGGTGTAAGGAACAGTCTTGGAATATCTTGGAACAGACCTTTGGAAGAGTAGGGAGGAAGGAAGAAGAATTTGTTGGATCCTTCCCATGCTTTACCTCCTACCATTCAGGGTTGGCCCTTTCAGGCAGCTGCTGGGAAAGCCAAAGCCACCACGAATCTGGCTGGGTGAGACTTGGGTGACGGAGCCGCTGCGGCTCACACTGAGATAGGCACGTCAGAGGCCACACAGCCCCTACTCTGGGGGGATGCAGAGATGGCTGGCAGTTTTAGAAGATGAAGTGATGGCAGCATCAGAGACTCTCCACTGGGAGAGCATTCGAGGTCCAGGGGCAGGGGGGACCAAGCAAATCTGCAGAGAAAACAAACTGAGTCCAGTAGGAGGACGATCTTGAGAAACAGAAACAGATATAATCCCTCTGGAAGGAGAATGCCGTAAGTTACTTTTTTCCAATGTCATCATGCCTTGGGGCCTAGGCATGATGAAATAGGATGCCAACCTGTCAGCAATCCCAGATTGTCTTCCCACATTGTAGCCTGCAGTGGAGGATGGACACGTCCCGTTTTATATACTCTCCTGTGCAGCAAGCTCTGTCTGGGAGCCGTCCCCAGTCTGGCCCAGGACATGGGAGCCCTTAAGTACTGGGGGTTGGTTTTGCCTGTCCTAGCATTCAGATTAGCACAAGTTTATTTTTGGTTCAACCTTTGATAATCTACTCCCAGAGACCCATGCCTCCTTTGTACAGAAATTCTCCTTCTCTTTGTGGTCTCTAGGCTGACACTTGGCAGGCCTGGCCCAGCTGGGAGGCCATCTAGAGTTACATCTTCCTAGGGACTCACAAAGATTGTTTTCCTTAAGCTTCTCAAATGTTTTGCAAATGAAAAACAAACAAACAAAAAGAAAAAAGAAAGAAAAACAGAAAACCAATCCCTCCCCTTCTACCACATAACTTGGGCAAGGACCTGGAGTGGCTTCTGAGTCTCTGGTCTGCAGGGACAGAGCATCCCCTTCTTCCAGGAGGCATAGCACTTAGCAGGATTCTTTAGAACCATGGGGCTGAGTGGGAATCAGAGGCCTGTGTCTGGACATGAGGTTTTGGGGTTGGGCGGATGTGAACAGGGCATTCATCTCAAGTTGCCATTTGTACATTGTTGGTTGCTAACAGGGTCTGGGTGGTTACATAACTTGCCTAAGGTCACACGGCAGCAGCAAGGCATTGGCTTCAAACTCAAGCATGTCGGAATCTGAAGTCTGTTTGAATCTGTTCCTCACCCCGTAGGGTAATGCCTCCCTTCAAGGCTCCCAGGCTTGGTGGGTAATGTTGATCAGAAGTTCTTGAGGGCCTTCAATTCCCTGTAGATGAATAGCATAGTACTGTCCTCAGAGGTGAACATTATTAAGATAAATTTAGATCCTGGGAAACTTGGACATACGTCAAAGCTTCCACATTGACGTCCTCTCCTTGTCCCCATCAGGGACTAACCCCCCTGTGCTTCTAGAAAAAGTCCTTGTGTCAGTCTGGCCTCTAGGTTAGGGCTGGGTCTCCTTTTGGCTTGGTTGAGGTGCTGATCTATGCCTGGGCATGGCATCCGCTTACTGCTGTGACTGCCTACTTCACAGGTCATTGTGGCCATCGCCCCTTTTCCTGGGCAGAAGAAAATGGTCTTGTCCATTTTTGTTCTGGTTAGTAGTTTTGAGATTCATCGAAGTGTCATTTTTAAATGCTTTTGGATATTAGTAGAACACATGAAAAAAATTGCTTTAATTTTGACTTTGCTTTGAAAGACCTTCCAGACGATTTATGTCACTGATTGACAGAGAATTTGGGCCATTTTTAGCATGACTGTTATTACATCTCAGAGAAATAAGATTCTAGAATTGAAGTTCTTGAAAGAAGGCCCTATTCCCCTAAATATTCAATAGTTTTGCTAGAAATATCATGTGTGTCCCTTGGCATTTTGTAGATGCTGTTTTATTTCAAAGGCAGAAGAGGTTCACTTCCTCATTATAAAGACCAATACAACTTCTCTTTGAAAAATTAGAAATATATTCAACAATCAGATGTTGGATCTGGGAAGGATCTTGGAAAGGATCTAGTCAAGTGATTTTAAAATATGTTTCATGAAAATACAGGGCCTCATGAAGGAATTTCAGGAATATTACAAACATTTATTTTATTCACATTTCATGCTAAAAATATGTAAACTATTTTAAAACCTCTACTAAAAGCAGCATATATTAGACACCATATTTTAATGCATTTGAGAACTCCAAAAAGTTAATTCGTGTTGCCAGGTTTTCAGGATAATGTTAGTTGTTGTAAAAACCTACACAGTGGTTCAAATACAGTAATAGAATAAAGCTTAAAGTTGATGTTCCTGAACACTGGACAGCTGTCCTTCAAGCAGAGATGTGGGGTCCCAGGATCCTTCCATCTTGAGGCTCCACCATCTTTCATTCAGGACTACTGGGTTCTCTGTGTTCCTTCTGTATTGGGCAGCAGAAGGAAAAAGAACATGAAGGATGGGGTGTCAGGGATTCCTTGGAGGTGGTGCACATCCTTCCACTCATCTGCTCTTGGTCAGAAATCTGTCATGTGGCCACATGTAATGGTGAGGGACTCTGGGAAATGTAGTCAACCTGCCCAGAAAGATGGGCTTGGCAGACAGCTAACTCTCCTCTGCCTTTCCAGTATATCTCTTTTAGGCACATACTTGGAAATCAGACCTATTGTTCTGAGGAATAACCATTCTTAAGCCATTTACCTCTGTGAATCTGAATTTCGAGACTGTATAATTAAGTTTAAAACAAGGTTTCAGCTTTTATCCCTAGTTCTGGACCTGATATTTTTGTATTCATCCAAACAGCCTCATTAGTCTCACTGTTCATATAAATATCAAGTAAATATCAGACATTCTAACTTAAGAAATGTTTTATGCTAATAAAATGCTACTTTAAATCTGCTCTATCAATCATGTTCTACTGCTAAAAACCCTTGAAAAAAACACTGAAAAAACCCTTGAAAAAAACACTGATCAGGTGCAATTTCCTTATTTTATAGGAAAGTGAGGCTCAGCGAGAGTAGGATACTTGCCCGAGGTTGTACATTAATGAAGAAATTGCTAATATTTGAACCGGGCTTCCTGCCTCTTAGGCCAGTGCTTTTCCTTCTATTTCTACTTGCTCCAGTGAGTGCGTCATGGCCCTCAGATGCGGATATTTTTCAGCCTATTTTCATTTTCTTGCTCTTCAAGGAAGAGGACAGCTGAAACTTAAGGGTTGTTAATTCTGCCATAAGAGTTAATGCCTTGCATTTTTGGTCCAGCTGTGCTGATTCATTGAGCATTTATTATATGCCAAACATCGGGTAGGAGCTGAGAATGCAGAGGGTGCAGCGGGCACCTTTCCAGAAGGATCTCACAGTGCAGCAGAGAAGCCAGATAGTAAACAGTGCAACAGAAGTAGAAATGCAAACATCTGTGAATAGGTGTTACGAAGGAAACAGGCAAGAGGCTGAAACAGAGAAAAACTGGGTGAGGTGTGTGCTTTCATATGAAGAGATCGGGGGCCGATGGATTCCTTGGCTTGATTCTGGACACCTTCTGGGGCTGGCCTTGTGAACAAGCCACGATCCTGGAAGAAATAGCATCTTTCCCCTCTGAATGTTACCAGTGAGATTCTTGGCCTGGGAATATAGGTCTTCATATTTTTGTAGCATAAGCATTATAAAACTGTGGGAGGCTGCAGAATGTGCACAGATGTGAAAATAAGTACAAATAATTAAAAGATGAAAAAGAGTCAAGATTTCTCCAAGAACTAAATAAGAAAAGGGTTTTCCCTGATGACTGATGAAGTAGCTAAGTAAAATCTCAAAGATAAATAGCTTTTCCATTTCTTTAGAGGGGTAGGTTGATGGAAGTTTTTATTAAATATTCATTGGGATACTTGCTGCCTTTCCCTTCTCTGTGAGTTTTTACATCCACAACGTGTTCTGGAATCTTCCTTCAGAGGTGAAAATGAAGACAGAGAAGACAAGACCAGGAGGCGGTGGGTACTGAAATGGACACAGACCACAGGGCATAGAAGTGTGTGAGTGGGGGTGTGTTGGCTTGGGTGTCCCGGAGGGCACACAGGGTGTTCCCACAAGCTTCTCAGAAAGAGATGATCTGGTGGGAGGAAGAATGCTATATCTCAGAAGCCAGGATGCTAGGTATAAAAGGGATCTTAAAGAGCATTTGGCTCTACCCTTTTTATTAATATTTTCTATACAAGAAGACTGAGGCCAGAGAGGGGAAGTAATATGCTCAGGGGTACACAGTGAATCAGTGCCTGGAGCCAAGGCTAGAACATTGATGTTCTCATTCCCCCACTAGTTATATTCCAGGGCTTAATGGGGCCATCCATTGGAGTAGGAATTAGTCTAAAATAAAAAAGAATTTGATTCCAGAAGAGAAAGCCCTTCCTTTCACTTGCTTTGGAGGCCGGAGTGGCTAATATAGAAAAGAGGTGAGGACTGAAAATATAGCCCTGTGGGACCACGGTAGCGTCACAGTTGCAGACAGCACGAGATCAGGTGGAGGACGGGGTGAAAGAGTGCAATTGTTTTTCAACATCTCAAGTTGAAATAGTGACCCTGGTAAGAGCCATATATGTATGCGTACTTTATGGGTAGAATGATATTTTTATTTATTTTAATGAAATTTTCTCTTCTTTTTCCTTCTCTCCTCTCAAAATATTTGAGTAAGTTTGTAAGTTAATGTATTGTGAGTGAGGACAAGGAGTCGAACTTAATGTTTTCTTGAGCCTTTGAAGGGTTTATGCCATTCTCCTGGCTTCAGGTACCATTGATGTGCCAGTGAATCCTAAGTCCACATTCCTCTTGTGGGTAACCCCTGCTGGATATCTGTCTTCACTTCTTTGTCCCACGGTAATCTCAAACTCAACTATATTTCCTTATCTTAGGCTGAGTTTTCTAGAAAGCAGAGCCTGAGACAGAGGCTTACGAGTTGTCTTAGTCACAGTTCTCCAGAGAAACAGAACCAATAGGATATGTGTGTGTGTGTGTGTGTGCATATAAATATATAAAAAGAAATTTATTTTAAGGGATTGGCTCGTGTAATTATGGACACTGGCAAGTCCAAATCTGTAGTGTGGGTCAGCAGGCTGAAGATGTAGGAAGAGCTGATGCTGCAGTTCAAGTCTGAGTGCCACCTGCCGCAGAGTTTCCTTGTGCTTGCGGAAGGTCAGTCTTTTGTTGTAGTTGGGCCCTCAGCTAATTAGACGAGGCCCACTCACATTACGGAGGGCAATCTTCTTTAGTCAAAGTCCACTGATTTAAATGTCAATCTTATTCAAAAAATACCCTCACGGAAACACCCAGAATAATGTTTGACCACATATCTGGGTGCCATGTTGACACACAAGCTGACACACAATATTAACCATCACTTGTGTGAATAATAGCTTATTTTGGAAAGTAGTCCCAAGGGGAAGTGAGAGAAAAGGAGAATGGAGCAAGGAAGGTGGGAGATCCGAAACAAAGAGGCTTTACCAAGTGGGTCCCGGGCAACTGGATCAGCCAGTTTCTGAGGAAGGGAAGCATTTTCCCATCAAGCCCCATCCTCTATGGTTGCCTTGACAGCGGGAACTCCATCCTGCTCATCTCTTTGCACCCACATCTTGCAAGGTCCAGCTTGGCACAAAAGGGGTGCTCGATATGACAGTCGCAGATAGGGGTCAGAAGGGACCATGCTTAGACTGCTGGTGGCTGGACCTCCTACCTGAGATCCTGACACGGGAGGCTGGGGAATGATCCCATTACGTCCTCTGGCAGAGTCTGAGAACAGGTGAGGGCCTTGTCATCTGGATTCTGTTAGGGGCAGACCTGGCTCTACCAAAGGGGGTGGATCTTTATGTCCCCGTGGAGGCCCTTTTTCTTACAGTCTGAGCCTTAAGAAGCCCAAGCATAGCTTAAGCAGAAGCTGAGTTCTTGAGGTCTAGCCAGGGGAGGGTAAGTGTTGGCTCATGTCCCAAAGAGCCAGTGCTTCTAGGTTCTGGGAATTTGTTCCCTAATCTCTGCTTACAGGACTCCAAGTGGCTGGAGTCTGCATGAAAGGGGCCTTTGTCTGATATGGGAATGGCTTTGGGGGCTAATCTCTCCTTGGATGCATTTTAATTCACTTTAATGACTCTGCCTCCTGTCAGGCTTTGCTTCTGTGAGGGGGGCTTGTTAAAGAGATTAGGAGGGGTGAACATGAGCCCCTGCTCCAGCCTTCCTCAGAGGTTGCTGTTACAGGGTAAGTAGTGTTCTGCAAAATGTATTAGCATGTTCTGGGAGTGAGCGGGGAGGGAACAGAGCGGAGAGTAGGAAAATTACATATCTAATAAACACGCTCACGTCCAAACTCTGCACGTCCTTCCACCAGCACGTTCACCAGCCTGCCGCCATTCGGCCCCCTGACCCCCGCCAGCGGTGGGAGTCTAGGCAGACAAGACAGAATGATGTCATCTCCAGGACACTGTCCTTTCTCTCGTCTTTCTCTCCCTCTCCTCCAGTTTTGTATAAACACAGCTGTTTGTGAGGAATGCTGGCTTGGGAAAACATAAACTGTCTGCATTAGTGACCTTTCCTCCCCGCCACACACCCCTTCCTACTGAACGTGGGAGACTGGAATGCTTTCAGGCCAGCAGGCCCATTGTCCTCATGTCTGCCACACCAGGCCTGTCAGCTCTCTGGTGGGGCCTGGGGTGACTGGACTCAGGGACCGTGCAAAGCCCAGCAGACCAGACAGAAGCTCATCTGCACTCTGGTTGCAGGTGACACCTCAGACCACCTGTGGAAGATTCCTCAAGGGCCACAGAGGGGGGAGGAGGGGGATGCGGGCTGGAAGTTGGAGGGACCAGAGGGGCCTGCAGCAGATGCAGGTGCTTCCTGATCTGCCAACTTTGCCCTCATAGCTGCCAGCCTCCAAGAAGCTAAGGGGGAGCAAAACAGCACCGCCGGGCTTTGGCCCTGCGCCTTGGTGTCAAGCTACTGAACAGAGGTGTCAGGGACAACTCCACCCTTGTCCCAGCAACCCACCCCTGCTTCCAGTGCATTCACAGTCATGATTTGGGACCAGAGGCCTTTTATCTTTTCAAATAGGAGAGCCCAGGGGCAGCCAAAGGGAGAAGCCAAGCCTGGCTCACACAGTCCAGCTTCTTTTGAAATCTGGTGGTACTGCAGCTTACAACAATTTATTGGTGGTGGTTTTCCATTTCCAGATGGTGACCTATGGGCCTTGGAGGTTAGAATGGATTTTATTCAAGCTACTGAACTTGGCATTTTGGCTGAGAACATGCTCACTTCCTGGCCCCTTGCCCCCATACCGGTCTACTAAGTCTCTCTCAGTGCCCCACTCTCCTGCACTGTTTTGTGGCCACAGCTGCTAAGGAGAAGTAATGAGCCCTCCCTGGGCTTCCCTTTCCAAGGGTCAGGCACCTTCGAATGGGGCCCGGGGTAGCTGTCACTGTGGAATGAATCAGTTCGGTGCTGGAGAGGTGGGGGTGGGTGATGAGCCAACAGTCCTTTGCAGTGTCCTCCCGGGTTTCCACGGGCAGAGAAGATGAGGCTTCACCCACTTTGCCACATTAAGTAGAAATCAAAGAGGCATTTGGCTCAACATCTGGCTACTGGTTGCCTCTCTCGCCTACAGTTTGCCAAGGAAAACGTTGATCTATATCCTGACACTTACTGGCGACCTGCTATGTGTTGGGCAGGTGCTAGATGCTTTCCAGCTATTCCAGTTTTATCCTCACAACAACAGTGTTAATAAACAGTGTGATTTTATAATTAATGATGAAGAACATGAGAAAAAGGTAGCTTTGGAAACAGTATTCAACGAGTTAGTGATGGAGCCAAGATTCACATCGGTTCAAATTTTAGTGTCCATTCACTCCTGGAATTCAGAAGGAGACAGAAGAGGTAGGGATGATCAGACATGATCAGAACAAACTTGATAGATAGAGACAGCAATTGCCTTTGTGAAGTGATTTGAGGGATAAAAATAACATTCCTCCCCTCCCCAAATATTCCCCTTACAGCCAGAAATCTGACATTACAAAGTCACTCCTTTGGGTTGCCCTCCAGTTTTGCTCTGTTTTTGAATGCAAATATTTTTGAGAGAGAAAGTCATTTAGCAATTAGAATGCTCTACTTAAAAATCCTCATTTTCTTTTAAAATGCTTTACTTTAATTGTGTTCCTCATGAAGTAATACTTAACAGAAAGCAGTTAGTATCAGAATAAATGGCTGGGAGGGGACCTCTTAAGGGAGTTGAGAAGTGTTACTCTTTGACATTTACTACTATAAGCACATTTTAAGTAATTCCTGATAAAATCTGTTAGGGCAAAAAGGATTTCTCTCTCTTTTTTTAAGTAGTAGAAAATTTTACCCTTGTGATCTGAAAAAGAGATAGACACGGGGGTTGACTTTCTGAGATAGACCTACACAATTGTAATCCCTCAGGACTCTGCTTCAAAGAAGGAATTTGAAAGATTTGTTGGGCTGGAGCTTCAAATATTATAAGATGAGATGATATTTGTAAAAGCACTTGGAGAAGGCCAAGAGTTAAGTGAATAGAAGCTATTATTGTTCCTCCAAAGAATTATATCGACAACAAAGAGAGCGAGGGGAGTAGTTTCCTAAGGCAGCATTGCCCAAGAGTTTCCTGCTGACCTCTGTGCCTTGGGTTGTTAATAGTTGCTGCATCAATGCAGTGTCTCCTGGTTAAATGAACTTGGAGAAGATGGGGTTAAACAAAGTTAAGTGTGTTTCTTCACCATTGGAATCATCAGAACTTTTCATACATAGCTGTTTATGGTCATTCTCCCGGTGGGGGTGGACAGTATAGCATAGGGGCTTCCTAAACTTATTTGACCACTACAGAATCCTTGTTTTGGTAGTAGAGGATGGGGATGGCATTTCATAAGACCAGTATTCCTTGTAATACGGTTCGAGAAACACAGCCCTAATCAATAGTCATATTGGCTATAAGTGCTTTTGACACTAAGACGTCTTGAAGCTTTAGAAAAGCAGCATGTTAGAGTCCCAGTGAAGAGGGGCAGAAAGTTGTAGACTTACAGATGAATATTCACATAATTGTCAATGAGTAAGTATGGCGAATTGAATAAGAAGGCATTTTGACTTGGCCATTTAAGTCCATTTTATATCTAAGATCCTCCAAGGTCCCAAGGTTTGGTGGAATTGCATGGAGACAGGCATTGGGCAGTAATCAGCATGGGTCTCTCTCTCATCTAAGCCACTCTGGCCACTGCTGTTAAATCAATGTTGGCATATCACTGATTGTGTCACATTCAAAGGGTCATAAAATTACGTTCACACTCTTCAGTCTTGCATGCAGAGCCTCTCACTTTTTGGTGCTGTAGTTATGACATGGTGGTTCAAATAGTCTGAATTCAAACCCTTGCTTCACCACTTAATAAGGATAAGGGCTCGGGCAAGTTATTTAACTCCTCCATGCCTCAGTTTCTTCCATCTGTAAAATGGAAGTAGAACATTACCTTATTTTCTTAGTGAGTCATCAAGTTTAAACAAAGGCTGTCTGCCAGATATTAAGAGCTCAATAAACATTAGCTGTTGTTGTTATTGACATTGTGTCTGGGTTCCCCACGTGTGCTTTTAGCTCTGGCTGCAGCCAAAAGGAAAAATTCACCATGCATTTCCTCCACTTACAATGCTGTGCCCATCCTCATCTTTGTCTGCACAAAACCCCAGCAAGATACATCTTAATGCTACTTGCTCCATGAGAACATCCTAGATTCATCCAGCTTTCCCTCCTCTAAATCCCTAACATTCCTTTGCAGGTTTCTTAGACTTTTAATATTCAGCTTTGTATTTTTGTGTAATTTAGTTTATCCTTAGGAAGATATCTTGTTTATCTTTGATTTCCTGATAGCTGGTGTGATACCCTAATTCATTGTAACTTCACTGAAAGTTGGCTGAATTGTTAAATTTCAGAGCCTTCTACTGAAATACAGACACTTCTTTAGTGAGATTATCTCTTAAGTCCTTACTTGTACACTCTTCACCAAATTTTTTCTGCTTTGGCAAGGACTGGTAAAAATGATCCCCAAGCTAGGCTGGGCATAGAGGTAGGAGGACAAGCCAGGAAGAAAGAAGAGGATTATGTACTGATTACATGTCTAAATTATTTTTTTCAGGAACTTTCCAGTTAAAAATATTCTATCCCATTTTCCCTGTTCATGCCCACCATATATATGGATTTTTTTTTGCTTATGATATGGTTAGGGAAAGTAGAAAAAAAAATCAGACAACTGCCTACAATCACAATTTTACTAGTATCACTGTAAGTGTCCACAGCTGCCATGTCATTTCTTTCACACATTCAACAAATATTTTCTGAGAACCTACATGTGCTGAGCACTGTGCTGGGTTAGGGATACAAGGATGAGCAAGCCAGACCTGGTCTCTTGCCCTCATGAAACTTGCAGTCTGATGGGACTACAATCAAATAAACAAAATATACAATTGCTAAACCAAGCATACTCATTGGTACACCGTATACAATCATTTATTGTTTCAATGACTGAATAAAAGAATAAAGACAATAATTACCCCAGGCCAACCTTGCTGCTATGTTGGGCCCCACAAACCACGTGTCCTGCACATAGCCAGGGAGTCCATCCACAGAGACAAGACGTGAAGTTTGACTCTAGTCAGAGCAAGGCAAGGATTGCTTAGAAATCATGTCTCATACATAAGCTGATTCTGCTTCTAGATGCAAGCGAACATGACTTTCTGACTTTTCCGCCTTTGCGTTGTGCATAGCCATGAAGTGTTGCATAGCTGCTGTCATCTCTCAGCGAGCTCTCACAGTCTTTTGCACAGTCCATGAACCACTGTTAGCATTGTTGTCACCATTAATATTTCTGTGCCTTTACTGTGGGCTCCATAGGGCTCTTCCTGCTATCCCCAGTCCTAGAACACAGAGCCTGGCACACAGTAGGTGCTCAGGAGCTGACAGTAGGGGGATGAGAAAGTGTCCTACATGATGCCTATAAACATAGGCTCAACAATTGCCTCCCAGCTCCTCCTATGTCTGAAATCTGAACCCTATTAGCAAACCCCCTTCCCTGACCCTGATTTGAACTTCAGTTTGCTAAGCTGAAAAGGGAGAAAGGCGTAAAATGGGAAGAGGAGCAGACGTTTTCTTAGCCCCGTGGGCCATTTCACCCCCCTTGCCCATGCATTCCAAGACAGATCAGGAGCCAGGTGGAGCTGGCTGCTGTCCCCCTCATTCCCAACAGACAGGCGGGAAGGCCTGGCCAGGGACCTCCATGGCCCATAGGGTATGTGGAGGCCATGCTGTGACCTGCAGCTGAACTGCCAAGGCCCAGCCTTAATACCAGTGCAGCTGCCCTTGGCGGGGAGACCTGCAGGGGGGAGGGAAGTCACAACTCCCAGAGTGCCACAGTGTAGACTACTCTTTGCAGGTTGGATAATTCTGAAGGGCTGAGTTCTTTCTCAACTGGGTAGACCCCTGGAAAGAGGTCCCACAAATCTCTAAGAATGCTGAGACTAGAGATAAAACAGGGAGGAAGACTAGGAGTGAGAAGTCATCTCTTCCATGCTCTAAGAGAAAGACAGATACTGAAAGAGGAAGTGGGGAGAGAAAGAGGGGGAGAGAAAGAGAGAGAGAGAGAGAAAGAGAGAGAGAGAGAGAGAGAGAGAGAGATTAAATGGGGAAACACCAGGAAATATTTCCATACTATTCAAGTATATGAAAATGGAACAAATTGTTATGCTTTATTTTCTCCCATTTGCTCTTCTCTGATTCTGGGTAAACCTTGAAAACAGGTAGAGCTCTGCAGAGCAGCTGAGGTCGCTAAGGCTGGAGAGAAGATACTTGGCTCACACCTTAAATTCCAGGAGTCTCATGAATTCCTTTCTAGGAAACGTTATAACCAAGAATATGTGGTCTGGGGTGACTTTGATGGTTCTCTACTCCAACCTCATTGTTTTCCAGATAAAGCATCTGAATGCTGTCACATCTTCCCCCAAGGTGCTATGATTTGAATGTATCTCCCACTACTCACATGTGAGGAACTTAATTCCAATGCAATAGTGTTGGCACCCAGGGCCTAAAGAGAAGTGATTATGCCCTGAGGGTGGAGTGAGTGGATTAATGTTGTTATCGTGGGAGTGGGTTCATCATTGTGTGGGAATAGGTTCCTTCTAAAAGTACAAGTTCACACTCTTTCTCTCTCTCTCCCTCTCCACCATGTGTGGACATGGAGAAGAAGAGAGTCCTCACCAGAAACCAAACCAACTGGCACCTTGATCTTGGACTTCCCATCCTGCAGAACTGTGAGAAAATAAATTTCTGTTCTTTGTAAATTACCCAGTCTGTAATATTTTTTCACTGCAGCAAAAAATGGACTAAGACACAAGGGAATAAAAAAGTATTTTGGGGACGGAGTCCTGACAGTCATAGGAGAGTGATTGCCTCATGCATCCAGGGCCTATGTGTGCCTTGCAGGCTCCATCCGGCTCACTGTTTGGTCTCTTGTCCTCCACCTGGTTGCCCTCTGTGTTAGCTGCTAACCAGGCCCCAGATCAAATGTTGTGTGGCGAAGTGGTGGTTCAGGGAAGCAGGAGGCTCACACAATGTGATCTGATGTCTCCATCACAGTCAGGGATGGTCCCATCCTCAGAATCTGGCCCAGCCTCTATTTGTTGGAAGTTCTGAGGGAAGGAGCAGAGTGGCTTGCTGGGTTCCAGCACCATCTTAGCCCCTAGAATGGAATGTGTGGAGTTCCTGCCTGTAAAGGACAGGCAGAGGACATGCAGTAAGAACTGGAGCCCTCCACGCATTCTGGCAAGGGGAGGCAGAGGGGCTGTGCTTACACCTCTGTGAGTTTTCTAGTGTCTCAGAGCCTCTGGCCTGTCCATAGCGCAAAGCTGTGCCTACTCAGGGGGCAGCTCCTGCACATCCACTTCTCGTTCTCTCCTCCCCCAAATCTGGCCCTGCTCTTTGTTGACAGGGCCAGGGAAACAGAGATGGGATGAGTAGAAGAGAAATGGATGAGGTTTTGGAAATGACCAATGGACTTATTAGGTGGTCTAGGAAGGGGACAAGTGTCACCAATGCTTTTTCACAGATGGAAACTGCAAATTAGACAGTGTGTTGGTCAAGCTCTTAGAAGTTGTAAGAATAGACACACTAGGTCACGTTTCAGTTCCTGGGCTTTCTTGCAGACATACAAAGGAATGCAGACTAGATGGAATCTGATCTCTACCGCAGAGCCCAGGAGGGATCTGTGCTTTCAGGACAGTGGGGGCAGCAGTGAGCAAACCCTCTACCTCAGTTAGGATTTGACATGATTTCCAGGTATTTGCCTTCTTATATGTGTGTTTTAATTTACTTAGTCCATAGGTCAAGAGGTTTCCAACTGCAGAAAACAAAAAGAGTCTCAAACCTGTTTAAGTGATAGAGACATTTAAAACTTCACATAGCAAAGTCTAGAGGTAAGATGGGCTACATGTAAAATGTGCTCATGTGGATGAGTTTCTTTGTGATTTGCTCTGCTCCTTTCCCCTGGTAGGGTTGGTCTTGGCTCAGCCTGTTTTCCCTCATGGGTTCCCAGACAGCTGACCAGAGCAGCTGGGGCAAATGCCTTCTTATTTCACATATGGGCAGATAGAGAAAGCATGGAATAAAATCCCCTCCTCTCCACCTGATTGACCAGCTTAAGTCATGTGCCCACTTTCTGGTGA
The DNA here is from genome assembly GCF_000956105.1 of Propithecus coquereli. Classification (NCBI taxonomy): domain Eukaryota; kingdom Metazoa; phylum Chordata; class Mammalia; order Primates; family Indriidae; genus Propithecus; species Propithecus coquereli. The sequence goes on from NW_012154085.1 coordinate 226,719, forward strand.
ATAGTATTGCCTAGAGAATGCCAGGTGCTGATCAGCCTGCACCTGAGTTCTTGAATCAAACACTGGTCAGGAGATGAGAGTTAGTGCACTCAGAACCCACACTGGAAGGCACACAGGATAAGTGGACTCTTGAACAAAATCGAGGTCTCCCAGGAAGAAATAAGGGGTGAGAGATGCTCGATAGATCCCCAAGAGAGTCCACCACACCTGGCATGTGAGCATCCCAAAGACACTGTCAGTCCTCATGTGCTCACCGGGTGGATTTCATCTTTGAGGTCATTGGTCTTCCTGACCCTCGACTGACATGTGGTTGCCTTTGATTTCTCCTCTTTCTCTTGTCCAAAAGGTTGTGATAAGGCAGCAGGTTGGTTTTTCTCAACACCTGAGGCATAAGCTACAGTAATTTTTTGCAGAAAATGACTGCACAAAGCCATTGTTATAACTGGCAGGCTCCTAGAGGCTTTATGATGGACTTAGTTCAGAAAGGTTCAGCCCCTTGCTGACCCTGCACAAGGTCATGCCCTGCTGAGTGTCAGAGCCTGCACTAGAAACAGGTCTTCCCACTACACCGGGAAGATGTCAGTGTGGTGGAAATGACATTATCCCTTTAGGGGTAAAGATATGTGTGAAGAATGCAAATTTCGACCTTGGGCAAGTTTCCTAACTTCTCTAGGCCCTGGTTTACACACTAATATAGCAAAGGGATCTTATTAGAAGATATTGACAGGATCTTCCAATTCCCAGAACCTGTGAATAGCTTTAGATTATGGGGCTCTTCCAAGAACCTGACAACACTTGCTCTATTAGATCACTTAACTGCAGATTATTTGTTTAAATAGTTTCCCAGGAGTGACCCAGAACATCCTACATAATAAACCAGTTGTTAAATCATAAACAATATGGAAAGGATTCATCATCATTATGCTTCTCAACAGAACATCCCTGGGGCCTTCAGGCTGCTTGGACACTCTGCCTAATGGAGTGTTGTCAGGGATTCCCTATGTGGGTAACCACGTTTCCAAGAATTAGAAAAAAAACAGACTGTAACAAACACTAGAGCTCTACTGGAAAATATGTGTTTTTTTTTTTTTTTTGAAGGATGAAATATAATAGAACTGTGAAGAATCAAAGAAATTTGTCTGTGTTCTTCTTTTATCTTCCTTCTTAATTTGGTGTTATTGTTGTCATTGTCACCCCCGTACTATGTCACTGTCAGGTTCTCAGCTTATGGCCCACTAATCCCTGCCTAACTAGTTGAAGTTTAGGGTGTTATGTTTCCTGGAATATTCATAGGAAATCATAAAGCTTCCAGCCCCAAAGGAATAGATACAGGAACACGTAAGTGAGGGCAGCCTAGCATTCCCAGTGCGAATTCCTCAGTGTTTTTGCAATAGTTTCACCTAAGAACTCTTGTCCTGAGTCTCTTTGGCTTGTCCTGAGTCCGTGCCGCTCACCATGACTTTGATTCGCCAAGCTTGAGTCACAGGGGTAAGAACAGGGGCACACCCAGCCATAGGGCTGAGTGAGTGGAGTGGGGTGGTCCCCCAAAGCACATTTACAAATGGAAGAGGTGACTATTTATCCTACTGACACCGGCCAATGGGAGGATCATTCCTACCAGGAAGGTCTTTCAGAACTTGTGGTGTAGTTCCAGGAAGGCAGCCATGTGCTCACGTGGGACCAGATTGCTGTTCTGCCTTCTAAGACAGGGCCTCATAAAAGGTGAGGGTCCCTCGGTGTGCCTGGCAAGGCAGGTTAGGAGTGGCTGGAAGGCCCTGGGAATTGAGCTGGGGTGGTGTTATATGTGTTGAATTTAGTTTAGGCTGCTTAGATGGAAATAACCGCTGCAGTCTGAATCATTTTTGCATCTACAGCTCCGGAAGGCGGAAGAGGGCCCAGCAGGAGCCAGGATCTCTGCAAATAAAGCCGCCATCAGGTAAACCATGTCCGAGAGGCATCTTAAAGAGAGAGTGTGGCTCTGTGGTCAGCTGGCCTCCGGGTCACTACAGAGCTCTGGATTTGCCAGCCCCTGCTGTCTGCTTTACCATGGCATATGTTGGCCCATGCAGACTGACATCGCACCCCAGCAGGTCTCCAAGATACCTATAGCGGCTGTCCTCCTTCTGAGCCCTCCTGGTAGCATGGCCGCCTGTCCCCTTTGCTACTCGTTTTGTAACACGGGGACACTGGGATGTTGCCAAGATTCAGCTTTGCTCTGTGCACACATGATCCGAGACCACCTCTGACCCCCAGGCCTCATCTAGATAGGGCAGTGGAGATGGGTCTTAATTTCCAGGGGCAGACTTAGTGACTGCCACCTCCTCCCAGTTAGAAGGTAAGAGGTCTATCAGATACCTTGATCCTGATTGAAAACCTACGGATGGTCACGAAGCACGAGTTAGCATGCCAGACTGGAAGCATTTACTATACTTATGAAGGTCATTCCGTTATTTAGCTCTTTAGTTAAATTTTTGCAGACTGAGGGGCCCAGAACCCAGAACTTCCAATGTCTCAGTCATTGTTTTCCTCTATTATTCTCCCTCCCTGGTGACTTCTCTGAGTGAAGTGAGAGGAGAAGACAAGACAAAAGTGGGGACAGCAAGAAGAGCATGAGGCTGGGGGATGCACCCATTTTTAGGTGAAATAAGTATTCCTCCTTGTGTTTTTTGTCATTTGTAGAGCTGGAAATGCCAGAGCTATAGGGCACCTCAGGCTTCTCCTGGCTGCTAAATGGAACTACAGAGAAAGGGCGTGCAGGTCACAGGTCATGTCCCACCACAGTGCTAAAAGAGGAAGGAGGGAGATCCTGGTCACGTAGACAACTAATTCTACAAAACTCCAGAAGGCACTTCTCAGGCTCCTTGGAGACAATTTTGATTCAGTCTGTGGAGGAATGTTTGTAATCCAGAGCTGTCCCACCATGAAACCTGCTGTCTTGTGAGGTAGGGAGCACCCTGTCAATGGAAGTGATCAAGCAGAGGCCAAAGGAGCAGCAGACAGGGACACTGTGGAGCGTGTTCCTGCATAAGAGTGAGCTCTGAGAACTCCCTTAATTCCCTGAGTCCCCGGCTCAGCAGAGGGAAACTCCCCCTGGCTCGAGATTGATGGGGTTCAATGCTGTCCTTTCTCGTTGGTCCTGGCCTGGCTCCAGTGCTGTGGCTGAGGCACAGGAAGTTCTGGTCCCAGGCCAGGCCTGGCCAGGTGCGTGCACCTACTGGGACCTCCTCTCAGGTCTCCATCAACAGCCGCCTGGGTGAATCTGCAGGATGAAGAGTGTCCCCTTCTCTCTCTGCCCAGCTCTCTGTGCCGCTTCCCCCACTGCCCACATGTGAGTCCACGGAGCTATTTATTTTATATTTACCCTCAGAGAAGACACATATGAGAGGAAAGGGGCTTTGACATTCTCCTCAGGGCCCCGCAGAGAGCAGACTGTTGAGTGGTCAAATTGGAGAAAGGAGTTTTTCATCTATTTTCTGTTGTGGGCCCCATGGGAGTGAACACCAGGAGGGAGAGAACAGGAGTGGCAGGGAAGGGGCAGATGGGGGGGGTTCACCTGTCTCATGCCTGGATGCGTGCCCCAATCCAGAGCGGAGCCAAGAATGGGCAAAGGCATCGGCCATCTCACATGGCTCCCACGGCCACCAGATAAGAGTGCGAAGGTGGACGTGAGCTCCCTGAGGCTGTGCCTGGGCTTCCCTCAGAGCTGTGTCCACTCCTGACTCCAGGGTGGGTTGGTCCACTGAATGCTGGACTGTGGGGGCTGGCAGTGAACTTGGGGAGCATGAACCTCATAACCTTATTGGTTAGAGGGTGGAAATCAGGCCCAGAGAGTCTCGCAGAGAGCTGGTGGCAGAGCCCAGGCAGGCCTGGAGTCTCTGGGAGCTCGTGCTCCTTCTGCCATGGAAGCTGGCCAGATGCCCCTGCTGTGACCTGGGCTGTGTGATCAGGGTCCCCAAATACTGTGAGGAACACCCCAATTGTCTGCCCCTTCTAGCATTGTACGGGTGAGGAAGTTGAGACTCAGAGAAATGAAGTGCTCAGAAAGATGAGACGGCTTCTCCACATACGCACAGCATTGAAGGCAGGCTCGGGTCACCTGGCCCCAACCCCCCCTCATATCGACCTGAGCCAGTGTCCTCAGAGCCCCATGGCACCAGATTCATATAAAGCTAAAAACATCCAAACCTCCCTCAGTACTTTTCTGTTTTTCAAAGTGCTTTCACACCTGGATCTCATTTCTTCTCACCGCAGTCCTCCCAGCAAGTGACAATTCCTAGCAGCAGTGCTTTGGGGGTTTCTGTCCTCTCAGGGCTCCACCGCTCACAGGCTCTAAGAACGCCCATGCCAGGCGCTGGGTGTGCTTTCACACCTGGTGAGCAGGAGGGTCACATCCTCAGTGGCCTGGGGCATCGTGGAGGTAGCTTGGCCATTTGTCCATCTTCCATATCACTCAGCAAATCACTGGCAGAGTTTACAATCCGTCTCCCTGACTACTGACTCCTGGGTCTTGGAGCAGCCCCTGAGTGATGTCGTCACCGCAGACTTCCTGGAGACCCAGAAAGAGCATTTTCTGCTGAGTCAGAAGGTTTCTGCTCCCAGGTGGCTGTAAGTTCCTTAGAATGTGTGCTGTGACCTTTGACAGGTGTTGTGCTGGGCGGGACGGAGGTGAGACCATTGCCTGCACTGTGCATTTTATCACCCTCTGTGATAGGAAAGAGTGACCCGGACATCCAGGTCTCACATTCTCCCACTTGTCCCTCTTTAGGGCCCACAAGTGCAAGAGTCTGGAGGGCTCCGGGCAGGGGTAAGGGTGACTCATTGTCTTCCACCCCTGACATGATGTCCAGTGTCTGCACAGTTGAGGCTCTAACAGCGCTGCATGGTGATGGCTCCTCTGCCTGCAGGCAGTGAGGAGCCCACGGGCTGCCTCTCTGGGACTTCATTCACCATCTGCTGTCCTCATGAGTCTAAAGCGTCCCCACCCTGGGTGTGCACGGAGGACCTCACGTAAATCGTCCCTGACACACGGAAATCCAGCCCACGCTCCAGGCAGGAGGCGCCCCGTCTTTCCTGGCACCTGCTCCATCGCCTCTCCCACACTCACTGTCTGGAAATTCTTTGTGGCTGCCCAAATCCCACTGCCTGGAGGGAAGTATTTCTCTCTGCCCTCCAGGCCCCCTCCTTTGCCCCTCAGATGGCCCCAGACCTGGCGTGGCTCTCATGCCATCCATGTGAGCGCATCCTCCCTTCGTTTCTACCTACAAAGTGCTCTGCCGGCCACCAGCTCATTTGGCCTTTACTGCTGTGAAGAGTGTTGAGATGGGATTTCTAAGGTGGAGGTGACAATTCAGTGAAGGAACTAATACTCTTGGAGACTCTAAGGGACTGAGCCAACGTCACAAAACCAGTGGGGATTAGGAGGGGTCCTGGTCATTTAACTCCCACCCAGGGGCATTGGCGCTATAGTCTCTCCTTACTCGCAGCCCCGGCAGTCTCCTACTCCCCTGGGGGTCTGTCCAGCCCTACACATTTACACCGGCTATAGTGTCCCCTGCATCCCTTCTCTCTTCCCTCCCTGAATCCCACGTCCCCGAGCACTGTTGCGCAGCAGTCCACCTCAGCCACAATGTGGAGAGGGACACAAACACACAGCCGAGCACATGAGGGACTCGTAAGTAGAGAGATACGGAGACATGAGACCAGAAGAGAGAGGTGAGAGCGGTGGAATTGACGATCGGTGGTAACAAGGGACGAGGGAAGAAAGATCAGCGGTTGGAGTCAGAAGGCCAAGTCCTAAGCCCGCCTCGCCACTCACTGGCCGTGCCACTGGGGAGAGGCACTTGGCCTCTCAGAGTCTCATTTCCCATCTGCGAAACAGGCATTGTTTATTTAATAAGTATTCACTAAGTGTCATTTTTTAGGTGTCTGGGATACATCAGTGAAAAGAATAGTTAAAAAAAATTCTGCCCTCTTGTGAGTGGGAGTGGAAAATACAAATAAATGTACTCAGTAAAGGATTTAGCATGTTAGAAGACAGATGCTACAGGGTGTCAGTCTGGATCGACACCCAGTCAGGATTGAGCATTCAAGGACTTCTTTAAAGGAAATACCTGTGGGAGGGAAAATGGAGAGGCTGCCGGAGAAGGTTCTGGAGAGCCACCCACCAGCCACATGAACGTGACCCTGAGTGAGGAGAGAGGAGAGAAGGTTGGGTGGAGGAACCCTGGTTTGGCAAAGCCACCAGGGAATCAGTCCTTGAGCCAAAGCTGGACACCAGGGGTCCCGGGTCTCTATGACGTACTCAGTCGTCGGCAGGGCCAGCTCTTGGGAGGCAAGACTCAGCTCTGAAGCAGTGATGGATTTCACAGCAGAACAGGGGCCCTTGGCCAATTCTGCCGTCTGGAGCTGGAGGTCTGTGGGGTGCACTCTCACGGCTGCTACACATAAGAAAAGAAATCCTAAAGAATGGAGCAGATTTTAAGGAAAAAGGGGAGTGTTGGGAGGTGGGCAGGGTGGGCTTCACCGACAACGTGATATTTGAGCAAAGATTTGGAGGAGGTGAGGGAGAGGGTCGTGTGGATGTCATTGCCATCGTTGTTGTTGACGTCATCATGCTGTGAGCCATGCAGGACGGTGGTGCGGGCGGCATGGATGCATGCGTGGGAAAGCACTTTGTAACAGTATAGACCTAGCTGCCCGACAGCAAACAAACAAGGCCATTTGTCCTGGCACCTTGGACTGATTGTCCCCAAGAGATGAGATGCTGGCTTCTATCCCATCCTGTGTCAGACCCCCCCTCTGGGAGGAACAGCCTGGATGAGCACACAGCCGTTGGGAAAGCAAGGTGTCCTGTGTCCAGGGCATGCAGCTCCCAGGGGTCCAGAACTCTCTGAAAGGCTGAAACAAATAGCTCCCAAAGTCCCCAGAGGATGAAATCTTATTTTCAGCTCAACAATGGGATATAAAACAAAATCTTCTTTTCTTAGGCAACTAAATGAATCTATTATTCTCCCTGACAACCAGAGATAACAATAGCTCCTGATAAGAGATCATTTTTGTCTTTGTGGCATCCTGGCGGATGGAGTTCCATTGGAACCAAGTGTCTACTGTGTGCCAGACTCTGTGCTGCTCTGAGCCAACTTGCTGCATTTTCTTGAGTATCTGAGTGTTCGATTTACTCTACAGAAATAGGAAACTGAGGTGAGGCCCTGAGACTCCACAGCCGGTAATTTGTAGAGTGGGGATTCAAACCCAGGGTCTGTGTCCCCCATCCCCACATCCCTTGTCTGCACTGCATGCCCCCAGGAGGAAGGGGTGGACCCCATTCATCCCTGCTCTACCCAGAGCATGCACATGGGGCCCTGCTGCAGGAGGCTCTCAAGCTAGGTAGTAGACAGCCAGGCCGCACCCCACCAGCTGTCTGCACCTTCTAAGTGAGAAGATGGCCATATAATCTGTTATTCTTTGGAGCTCGGGTTCTTAAATAAGAGTCTCTATCAGTATCGACTAAGGGAAAGTGTTAAAATGTAGATTCCCAGGTCCTGCCATTGGAAATTCTGATTTGGTAGGTTCAAAGTAAGCCCAAGAATCTGTATTTTAACAAGCAGCATTGTGTTGTGAACATGCAGCTAGTGGGCCACCATCAGGTTGGGAAACAGTATATTTGGTGGCATTTCTAAGGGAAATGGTCCTCGTTCTTCCTCCTGTCCTCAGGAAAAGGGCCAAGGAACAGTGGCTCTACCAAATGCCCAGATAACTCCTCCCTAGCTCCAGTCATGGTATAAGGACCTGGCTCCAAGCAGAGGAGAATTTGGAGATCTGGGGGGCTCATGCATGTCTTTTATGTGGTCAAACTTCCTCTGCCTGCTCAGAAATGCCCCTGCATCTCTTAGAGAAGGGTGGGGGAGCTGGTGCAGGTCTTGACCCTGTCCTGCACAGGTACTGTGTCAGGTGGTAGGAACCTCAGACATCTGTGTATCCATGCCCCTGGTTTGCATATGGACCGGAGAGTGGAGGGGATTGTTTGTGATCACATGACTAATACCTACAGAGCCAGAGGTGGAACCTGAGTCTCCTGATTCCCATGTCAGCCGTCAACGCCACACTTCCTCCTGAGCCCACAGACGTGTGTTGCTTTCATGCACAGCATCCACTGTCCAGTGGGGCCCAGTGGGCCTGCTGACCCTTTCTGGAGGCATGTGGAGGTGCATGCTGGGCCTGGTGGGAGGCCCTTGGGGGATTACACCCCCAGCTCCCATCCTCCACATGCAGCGGGGGTGATGGCCATGAGCAGCACATCAAAAACCACAGCCAGGCTCACCCCGTTGCCACACTCCATGCTTCTCTCCCCTGCTTCCTGCTACAGATTAGGACCTGCCCCTGAGTTATTGTTCCCTGCAGTTTGCTGGTGTCTGATGTGACTTTAGATGGCAGCGGGTAGATATTTCCCTAGGTAACACAGAGTGTTTGCTATACACTAGGTCTAAGGGCTCTAGATGTATTAACATTAAATTCTCACGACTATCTTGTGAAGTAGGCATCATTATCATGTCCATTTTATAATGAGGAAACTGAGGCACAGTGAGGTTCAGTGACCTGCCTAAGGCCATGGAGCTGGTGGGAAGCAGAGGCAGGTTTCACATCCAGGCTCTGAGTCCAAGGCCTGTGCGCAATCTATGCTCCTGTGGGATTTTTATTTCAATGTATGCTAGAAAACAATAAAAAAGTTAAATGCCAGTTGGGAGATATGGACTCCAACCCCAACTTGCTATAAGGTCTTGTCTAAGACAAAGACAATTTTTAAAAGGTAAGGAGCTTGAAAACATTTCCTCCAGGTGAGGACACTGAGGTCCCGAGAGCTGGAATAACTTCTCCAATGTCCTGCTGTGAGTTAGGGGCCAAGCTGGGGCTGGAATCCCATTCTCCTAACGCCAGCTTTGTGTTCACTGCTTTCTCTCTGCAGTTGATTGAAGCCAAGTATTTCATCACTTAAATCATTTAAACTTCATACAAATACTTTGGAACCAGGCATACACCATGGTTTGTTTTCCATGAGAAAATTTAAAATCAATTTCCCAAAGTGGTTTGGCCAAGAACACTGCCCAGGATCTGCTGGGTGTTGGGGTGGGGGACACCATGTAAATGTCTCAGTCAAGACATGATTGAGTTATAAAGTACCGTGAAAAGTAGTTAATCTTTAAGTGTTGCCATCCTCTCTTCCCTCCCATCAGCTCTCTTTCCCAAGGGCTCCTGTCCCCAGAGGCTGCTCCCGTGTAGCATCTTCACCCTGAAGCACAGGCGTCTGGGCCACCTGGACAGTTCCTTTTGTCCTGAACTCATCTCCTCCTCCTGAACCTTCCACCTCAGGTTCATATCAGCCTCCCTAACCCCATACGCCTACAGCCTCATCTTACACCCCCAATGGCAGACAGCGGGGACTAATGACATCGTAGTTTCATTTTCTCTCTCTTCCTTTTTGGGGCTTTATGCTCTGGAGGTGCTTTCTGCGCCATGATCTCCTTTCCCTCCTTTCCCATTTTACAGTTTCCTCATCTGTAAAATGCGGATCTGTCCTGATGGTTTTGATGGTCACTGGTAGCCTGTCATTGACCCCGATCATGCTGGCACTGAAATAATGTTTATTCCCCTTGCCCCTCATTCGATTTCCTCTCCTCCCCACACTCAGCTGTCACCAACAGGCAGTACAATTTTCCATTCCCCAGGAAGTCCTCAAATAAAACTTATTTTTCAATGGACGTGGGAGGAGCTACACATTATTCTTTTTCAAAATAATGACAGGAGAAGAAAAAGAACAACAACAAAATCCCTGAAGCAAATCAAAACAGGAAAGTCCCCCCTGGCAGCAGGAGCCGGGAAGGAAGGTCAGCACCCACCGCATTCCGAGGGACCTTCAGCCCCTGCATTGTGGTTTTATGTATTATTAGAGATTTTCTGACAAATAAATGAAGAGGAGAAGCTGGATGGTGCTGACAGTTCTGGTGGGAAGTCGCTCCTGCCCAACAAAGGCCCTGTCTAAAAATACCCGGCCAGGACCTCGCCGTTTCCATAAACAGATGGACACCACGGGCCTGGCGGAGGGGCAGAGGCAGTGGGAGGAAATTGTATCTGACAATGATAACGATCTGGCATCTCCCAGAGCTTCACATCCTGGAGAGTCCAGCGGGCCGTCCGGATTGCCACTTGTGCAAACGCGGCGGCTGTAAATAGAATCGCCCAGCCTGGCTGTCCCTCTAGGGGGCCCACAGGACATCTCTCTGGCCCCTCCTCCAGAGCTGTGCACAAAGAGGAGGTAGAAGAGGCGGAGGTGTGGAAGCTGCTGGAAGGCTGGAGGAGGTGAGGTAAGGCCCTTGGGGGACTCCACGGCCTCCTCAGTCCTTGCTGTGGGCCACGCAGATGACATCTGTCTGTGTGCCTTCACATGTGATTTTCAGGAAGTCTTGCTCACCCTCTTTGGATCTAACCTCCCAGATCTGTAACCAGGGAGAGACGCGATTCCAGAATGAGTAGGTTCAGCTCTGAAGGACACATTTGAAGAGGCCAATGTAACCATGAGGTGGGGTCGAGGGGACCAGAGACCAGACAAGTGGATGCTCTGGGGGATGAATCAATATGTGAAGCCCTCTCATATGGAAAAAGGATGTCATTTGCTTTTCATAACTGCAGAGAGTAGAGATAGAATCAGGAAGTGAGAGTATATAAATAAATCGTGCCATCCTCCTGGAGAATGTGTTCCTGGTCAGGGTTGCCCATATTGAATAGGGACGCCAGCAGGGTAGAGCTCCTCATGACTCAGGTGTAGCAACAGAGGTTAAAGGACAGTAGAGGTAGGTGGTGATTAAGGACTCAGGTTTTGGAGTGAGGTTTCCTGGGCGTGAGCCCTGCCCCACTCACTCAGCACTGTGCATCCCTAGGCATGTTACCTGAGCTCTCTGGACCCTCGGTTCTTCATTTAAAATAGAAGTAATAAAAATTTCTATTTCATAAATTATTATGAAGATTAAATGAGATAATACATATAAAGTTTTGTCGGATAGTCCCTGTTTGGCCCTCCAGACCCTTTCTCTATCCTTCGCTCTGCCTTCTGCCCTGGAGGCTCACCGCTACGGACCCGTCTGTGAGTTCCCATGGCCTCTGCTTTCCTGGCAGCCTGGCCAAGGCAGAGCCCCAGCAGGAGATCAGAGGTGGAGGGAGAGTGATCTAGTATTTGTTCTCCCGACTCTCTCTCTGAGGGGTCGCCAGGGGTCAATGGTGTTCTTAGACTTGAGGCCAAAGCTCCTGCCAGATGATCGTCTGCACAGGTTCTCTCTGGGGTCCAATGACTGGTGAGCAGCACAAGGTACCATAGTTTAAACGATGAAGCAGAGCCTTGGGAGCCTTTAAGACTCCTGTATCCCCCTAGGCGCAGAAGGATGTGGCTTCCTGCCTTTGGGTGAAACAGCTGGGCTTGGACGATGAGCATCTTAGAGACTATGGGCCTTCACTTATTTCTGAGCACCCTCTAGGCAGCCCCTCCATACATGGCAGAGACTGGAGAAAGCCATGAGGGACATGGCACTATTTTGCATTCAGCTGTGGAGTAAAACTGATCCCTGCTACAAGAGTTACCAACGTTCCCTGCACCCAGCTTCTTCCTTTTCTCCACCGGGAAGTGGGATCTCCAGCCCAAGAACCAAGGACTCCGGGGACCTTAGACATTTTGTGCTGCCTGGGAAGCTCGTAATTTTCTCTTTTTCTGGGCAGCAGAGTGCAAAGAAAGTGGGAGCAGAAAGGTGATTTCTTCAGTCTCCTCCCTGATGACCAAGGAGGCCTTGACTTCTGCACCTGTGTTGGAGGTTCATTTCTACTCTCCCTACAGAGACTGACAACTCCAGTGGCCAGAGGACTTCAATGCAATTGAATTAGACAATGATTTGTTGACTATTTACTGTGTGCCAGGCAGTATGCTAGGCTCCCTGGTGGGCACAAGACGAACAATGGAAGGTTCTTGTCCCGTGGATGGTCACTACTGGAATTACAAATCTGAGCCAGACCTAAGGGAAGGCTCAGCTGCCCCATCGTGGAGCGGTGGTCATCTTCCTGAAGGCTCCTTCTGGACCCAGAACTGTTGTGTCATTGCCTCTTTGCAGTGGCTTTAGAGACCTCCCTCCACCATCACGAGAGTTCACAGACTCTCTCAGCCTTTACCTTTCCTAAGCCCTGTGGTAAAACCTGGGTTAGACACATGGAGTGACTCACCATCAGAGACCTGGAGGGGCATTTGCGTGAGTCTGGGGGTCTCCTTAAGAAGGAGAAAGGAAAGAAAAGGGAAGCTGCAGCATGGAATGCAAAAGACTCCCTGGAGCCTCTCAGCCCCCAGACCCTCTGGCCCTCTGAGACCCTGCTCCCCTCCTGGCCTGGCTCGGCAGTGGCGGCTGTGTCCCCAACTGCTGCTTCTCATGTCGGTTCGTCCAGGGGCTAAACAGGAGAGAGGGAGGAGGCTCTCCCTTTCTGTTCTCACACAGCTGTGCTCCATGGAAACCCATCTGGATTCATGGGAGAGCAAAGCCTCGCAGAGTCCCTGTTGCCAGCAATGTTTCTAGAAGCTTCCACATAGAAGACAAGCGTGGGTTCCTACGTGGCTAGCAAAGCAGCAACAGTAGCAAGAGCACAGAAAGACAGAGGCTCGAGGACCAGATTGACATGAAACATTCTCTACTTCCTCCTAGGCCCTTCTCCCCAAGCCAACATGTCCTTTCCATGCCCTACATGGCCATTTCCAGAGATATCTCGAAGTGAAGCACCTCCCTGTGGACGGAGCAGGTGGTGTAGGTGGTGCTGGCAGGATTCTCTGGGTGCTGAGTGAGGTAGCACGACAGTAAGACAGGGATGGAGAGGCTTGCCAGGGACTGCTGGGACTTTACGTCTCTTCCTTTAAGCTTCTCTGGCTCCCAGAGCTCCTGTCGCTTTGCATTCAACCTTTCTGTTCACCGCACATGTGAACTATGATAAGACAAGGGCATAGGGCGCCTCTTGAGGCTAATTAATGCTGGTTTCGCATTCTACCTCTGCCGCCTACTGACTAGTTGAGTTGCTTTGGGCAACTTACTTAACCTCTTTGAGCCTAAACCTCAGTTTTATCACCTGCAAGATGTAGTTACGAACAGTACCTTCCTGACAGGGTTTTTTTTTTGAGGCAAAATAAGAAAATATATGTAAAGTGATAGCACAGTTTTATTGTGTAGTAGTTATTTAATAAATCTTAGATCCTGTTTCGGTCAGGCTCCCTGCAGAAAACATAGGCTGTCTCAGGTTGGGCCCCTCCAGAAGCAGACACCGAGACGAGATTTGAGTGCCAGTGGCTTATTGGGAGCACTGGTAGGGGAGTGGAGAAGTGAGGCAGGGAAGAGAAGGAGTGACATGGGGATGACAGTGAACATGTCACCACCAGGGGCCACGGGGCTCAACCCTACTGGGAGCTTGTGGGACAGGTGCAGGACACGCTTTGGAGTCATCTCGAATGTCTAGGCAGCTGGACCTTCTATCAGTCTTTGAGGACTGCGCTTGGGGGTGTGGACACTTGAGCAGTCCAAGCACGTCCCTGGGGCTGGAGAGAGACACAGGCAGAGTGACAGGTGCACAGCAAGACCCCAGTGGGAACGGTGCACACCTAGGGGTTGCTCACAGAGCACCGCAGCATCTGTTCCAGGTGGCTACTCAAGAAGGGTGCTGGGAGAGGGTTTAATGAAGAGTTCATTGACATTAGCGTGGGCAGGTTAAAGGAAAACAATGAAGGATGCTGAAGCACCTGGGGCTACAGGTAAGAAGCAGCTATCAGCCCCAGGCCTGAAGGTACTAGAGGGAGTCTCATTGCTGGGACCCAGTGAGACAGTAGCCACAGATGGGCTTCCAAAGAGCAGTTATGTCCTCAGGTAACAAGATACAGCCACTGCCAGCCCTTGGACAGGAAGGGCAGGAACTGGGGAATGAATATCCAGACCTCTTCTTCCTGCCCTCCAATTTCCTACTGTTGACTCCCAATGATAGAACCGCAGGAAACCAGAGAGAAGGGAGCTTGGTTCGTGCATCTCTGAGACATCTCCTCCTGGGGCACAGAGCAAGGTGAAGCTGGAGATGGGATCTGGAGGAGCGAGAAGAGATATCTTCCCTCGTGCCAGGTTTCACTAATCACATCTTTACTCTCATCTCCACAAAGGCATCGTGAAGTGTCAGAAGGCTGGGGCTGTGTCTTGTTCTGTGATCTTCTTGTTTCCAGCGTAGCGCCTTGCACATGCTGCAGACCTAAACATTGGGTGATTGACTGACAGTAATGGGATCTGAGAGCTGTTGAAAACAAGTGGGTTACTTCTGGCGTGGGGGTGGTGGTCTTTGATGCCTGGGGTAAGGGATGTGATTCAAAGTGGTCCCCAGGAACATCAGTTCTTTCTGGGCTCAGTAAGTCATGTGAAGAGTCCAGAATACTGTGTGAGAACGGTGTTGTGTAGGACTCTTGCGTCTGCATCACTTTCAGGAGGGTGGACTGCTCTTTGACCTGTGGTTGGCCAGGCTGCCAGCCTCTGGGCTGCTGTCTTCAGAGAGGGGCAGGGTGTCCCTCCCCACATCACTCTACCACCACTCATGCCGGCTGTGACTCCACTTTTCCTTTGTTTAATTCCAGTCTACTTATTCCAGCTATTGTTATCATGGTGGGTATTATTTATGAGGTACTGACAGAGGGCTTGGCGACACAGCAGATAAAGAGATGCTTTAGTACATGCCTTCCAGCCGTTTCAACTGCCACCACCTCCTCTTTTGTTCTGGAATATTCTGAAAGACGTCTCCTTCCCCTATTTGGTCTTGGATGGGAGTTAATAGGGCAGTGTTACTCAAAGGGAAGAGCTTGCACCACGTACAGTGGAATCAGTTTGAGAGCTGTGAAAATGCAGATTCTGGAATTCCACTCCAGAAATCATAGTCTGCATGTGCCCTGATGCCCTGTAGTTTAACATGTTCCCCAGGAAGTTCTTAAGTCCAGTGATTTTTGAGAAATCCTGCTCTGGGAGCCCCACTGAGTGGAAAGAAAAATGAGAAAACAGTCAGGGTATCAACATGGTGTCTGCTCTCTGCACCCTGGCGGGCAAGCTCACAGAGAGAACCCAGGAAGAAAGATTTTGAAGAGATCCTGTCTACCTTTGTTTTAAGACACTGCCAAATGGAATATAATGTGAATTAGAAAGCTGTGTTTGGGATTGCTTGGTTTTTAGACTCCAAACCATTTAAAAGGAAGTGGTGCATATGAGAGAGACCTTAATCATAAAATCTCATAAGTAATTTTTATAAAGCTGATACTAGTTGTTTATTGAGTATATACTATTGGCTGGCCGTCCTTCTAAGGGCCTTACATGCATAAAGCTCATTTAATGCTCACTAGAATCCCTGGATGTCTTTGTATTAATAGTATCTCATTTTGCAGATGAGGAAACTGAGGCACAGAGCAATAAGTGAATTTGCTTAAGATAAGGAAGTTGTTAAGTAGAGCCAGAATTCAAAGCCAGGAAATCTTACCTTCTGAACGTATTCTATACTAACTTCTCATGTGATAAAAATAAGGCTGTGCTTGTTAAAGTGTTTTCGTACTGTTATATCCAGTATTAATTCCAGAAACTCCAAGCTGCCTCCTGTGTGCTGGGCACTCTTATAATTACTAAGGAAATACAGGCAAAAAAGACTTGGTTCTGGATCTTAAGGAACTCACTCTGGAGTTGGAAGACATCAAACTTGACTGCATTTCTTTCTTTTTGTTTAAATGCAGCTTTTGGGATTCTGTACAGGTTGAGCATCCAAATCCAAAAATCCCACGTCTGAAATGCTCCAGAATCTGACACTTTTTGAGCACCAAATGATGCCCAAAAGAAATAATCATTGGAACACCTCTGATCTTGGATTTTTTGGATTTGGGATGCTCAACAGGTAGGTATAATATAAACATTCCAAAATTTGGAAAACATTCTGCAACCTGAAACACTTCTGGTGCCAAACAATTTGGATAAGAAATACTCAACTCGTACAAGATGCTTTGGGAAGGCAACAGAGGTAACTGAACTTGCTTAGGTGAGTGGGAAGGTGTCATTGTACATTGCAGCTCATTCTTGAAAGACGTGGAGGAATTCTTTGGGCAGAGAGAGGGATGCAAATTGCAGGGAGAGGAAACTGCACTGGTAAAAACACAGAAAAGGAAAAGAATGGGGTATTTTACGTGCACAGAAGTTGTAGCACAGGGACTGTGGGATCCGGGGTGAGCAGGGAGTCTGGTAAGGTAGGCTTGGGGCCACATTGTAACAACCTTGAGAGCTGAGAGGGCACGTGAGCTTATTCTGCAGACACCAGGGAACCGTGGCAGGGGTGGCGTAATCACGGATGACTGGTGGTAGTGGGAAACAGTTGATTAGAGTGGAACAAAGGAGTCCAGGAGATCAGCTTTATGGTGTGGTAAAAACAAAAGCAAAAATAAAAAAAACAAAAGCCTAGGTAAGAATAATGAGGACCTGAACTCATTGTAGTGGGGCTGAGGGGAGAGAAGAAATGAAGGTGAGAGGTATTTAGGAAGAAGGAGCAATAGTTCTCAGAGACCGATTGGATACTGGGGCTGACGGAGAGAGAAAAACCCAGGCTGACTCTGGGGTTTCGGGCTTGGAAGGCCGAAAAGGTGGCAGTGTTGATGCTAAGATAGAAAATGTAGCATTAGGGATGGTTTTAGGGGAAGAATAAAGGATTTAGTCTGAGGCCTGTTGCATTGAAAGGGCCAAGAAATTTGAGCAGGGAACATAGGAGAGAGATGAGGGATGGTGATACATAAGACTTACTTTGTGTTAAGGAAAATTTTTTTGGTATCTGATGGTTGTACTTGAAATTTTTGTGGACCCCCCCACTCTCATCCCACCTCACCCCCAACTGGGGAAATGTTTTAACATTTTTTTTTTTCCAAGAACACGTTTGTACTTCACTAGCTGATAAAGAATATATCTATCAGGTAAAAACATTACTCAACTCAGATGTTTCTTTTTTCTTTTTTTTTCAAAATTGAACTCAACCGCCATTTTTGCTGATGGTTTAAACTTTTATCTCTGCTCCTCAAAGTGACTTAGCCACTTCTGGTTTACACTTGATCGATTCCAAGTTAATCTTTTTGAAACAGAACCTGGTTTTCCATTTTTTTTTTCTTTTTGTCTTTTCTTGTCCTTTTCTTTTCCCCTGGTTGCATCTGAGCAGTGGTAGATTTATATAGTATTGCACTGGTAGGAAGACTATCTAACAAGGCCCAGGAAATTAATTCAATTATCTCCCAGTGAGGGGGAATAAATTTTGAAATGGTAACTTGTGTGTGTTTTAAGCTATACTTTTTCCTTCTCTAGTTTTAAGGAGGTAGCTTATAAGTGACAAAAAAAAAAAAAAATAAGAGGTTTTTTTCATGGATCACAGACGCTGGAGACAGATCGCCTGGGTTCAAACCTCAGTTCTGCCATCGCACAGCTGGGTGATTTTGGGTAAGTTACTCAGTCTCTTTGTGCTTCACTTCCCTTGTCTGTGAACAGACTAACAATAGGACCTACAGCATGCAGTTTTTGTGAGAATTAAAGGAGCTAACATGCAAAGTGCTTAGAACAGTGCTCTGCACATAAAAGGGTTATATAAGTTTTAAATTTTATTAACTCCTTGCCCTACAGGATGGAATTTAGAAGCTACATTGAAATCCAAGTTTGTCTCTGTCTTTTCTAAAAGCCTAAACCTACCAGGAGATTTTCCAGGTGTCTCAGAATGGGAGGGAGAAAGGAGGGAGGCAAATGCTTCAGAGCAAGACAGAGTGAAGACACCCCCAGGGCTGGGTCAGGGGTCTCCTGGGGTGCCCTGGAAAGGAGGCTAGTCTTGCAGAGAATGATGGTATGGGGGCCTGGGAAGGCTAAAATCGGAGCACAGTGACCACTGGACCTGAAGGGACTGTATAGGCCAACACATGGGACATCCTAGCAGATACTGAGTGGGCCTGTTACCCGTGATCAGAGGAGGGTCTTTATGTTGGAAAATTTCTGGAGGAGAAGCCTCTTAGGAGAATGGCAACTGACTTCCCACCCTCTTCCTCCTGGTATATTAGGGACTTGGAATGAGATACAAATGGATTTTAAAAAAGTGAAAACTTAGGCCACTTCTTTTTTGCACACGTGAGTGAGTGTGCATAGTCAGTTTCAGATAGGAGCATGGGATGGAGGTGCAAACAAATGTCTGTATGACTCTTTGCTTTTAATTAATGAAAAATGCTCTTTCCCCTTCCTTCCTTCCTTCTTTTCCCCCTAGGAGAAATAGAAGCCGAGTCCTTGGTCTCTGAGTTTAACCAGGACCTCCCTAGAGCAGCCGTCAGACAGAAAGATTTAGCCCCATTCGCCTCCACTTCTCTCAGCTCTCTCCCTGGGACCGCCTGCCCTTCTGCGTTTCCCTTCCTGTCCTTCTCCTAAAAGCTCCCCTGTGCAGCTGCTCCGCAGCTGGTGGCTCTCCAGTCATCCCCCAACCCCCGTCACTTCCCTGTTGAAGGGGGCTTAGGGAGAGCTGGAAGGTGCTGTATCAATGTAAGACATTTCCTCCCCTGCCCCTCAGCTGCGCTGCTCAGCTGCGTGTCCTCTGGCACCCACAAAATCAAACACCTGCCTGCCAGATGTTTGCACCTACAGGCCTGCAAAGCTGACTGCAGCAAGTCCCTCAGAACCCAGCTGAGTATGTAGATGGGGGCAACATTAAATGAAGTTCTTGGCCCGAATAAGATTGGGGAGGGGGTCATCTCTTCCATTTCTCTAACTTCAGGAAACATGAAGCTAAACAATTGAATTCTTTAT
Source organism: Propithecus coquereli (assembly GCF_000956105.1). Classification (NCBI taxonomy): domain Eukaryota; kingdom Metazoa; phylum Chordata; class Mammalia; order Primates; family Indriidae; genus Propithecus; species Propithecus coquereli. The sequence goes on from NW_012154085.1 coordinate 245,597, forward strand.
GCTTTAAAAACATCTAATGGAAGAGTTCATGACTTCCCTTGGGATCAATGTCAGGGGGTTTTCTTTATGACTAACCATATTTCTTTCTAATTTTAAAGGAGGTAGGCTAATACCACGCAGCACTTAGACATAATAATCATTCTTCCTTTTTCCCCAGGGTAAGTATTCAGAGCGGAGGAAGTGTGGTGGTGTAGAATGAGCACTGTCTTTGGGGTCACAGAAGACTATTTTCAAATCCAGGTCTAGCCCCATGCCAGCTATGACCTGTCTTCACTCCCATGTCCTAATTTTGTCCTCTTTAAAATTTGTCTAGTAGCACCTATCTAGAAGAATTTGGCAGACTAAATGCATAGTGTGTGTGGATTCCTAGTGTCATTGCTGCCTCAGAGTAAGCCCCCAGTAAGTCATAGTTGCTGTTGTTGTGATTATCATGAATAGCCCATTTCTTAATTCAAGCAACAACAGCAAAAAGATATCTAGCATTAATTACCATTGGCCCATTTCTGCTCGATGCTTGCTGAACTAAGTGTTGCATGAAACAAGGCAACCCACTAACACCTTTTCTTTAGTCCAGGGTTTTGAAAATTGTGCTTGTACTCCACCCGCACTAGAATTACCTGGGAGCAGTTGTTACGACTTCAAAATCCTGTGCCCTAATACACCTACTGATTCAGAATCTGCTGGCTGGCAGAGAATCAGCATTTTATCAACACCCCAAATAATTCTTATCACCTTAAAGTTTGAGAGCTAGTTCTTAGAGTATATTAGTAAGGTCAGGTGGCCCATAGGTCAAAGAAGCTATGCCACCTGGTGCTCCCTGGCATGTCCCTTTGTTCTCCTCAAGAGCCAGCAGTCAGCTGGTGCTCACCATCCTGGAATCACAGGGGCACAGAATGTCAATATTTGAAACAGCCTCAAAGATCATGTCATCAAATCTCTCACCAGATACAAGAATCCCTTTTATGAAAACTTCGAAAGTGGATTGCGGTTTCTTTAGAGGATTGAGGGAAGTGGGATAAAAAAAGTAGGAGCCCAGGCACAGCGAAATAGGAAGAGAGAGGTCTGGCTAAGGCTGATCGTAGCTGGCAGTACTTGTGAGATGCCGGTTGCGTGGAGAGCCCAGCACTGGCTATGGTGGGAAGACACCAGGAAGGGGAAGACGGGACTTGCAGTGTCCCCACCGTGCTCAGCATCTGTACAGAAACTGAGGAATCTAGTTGATCGTGCCAATGTTTGTAAATGACCAGATCTTAGATGCCAGATTTTTGAGAAGTTTGAGGTCCCTTTGGAGGACTAAGTGGGGAGCAAGGGAAAAAATGAAATAAGGAAGAAAAGAGAAAAAATGAAACCCAACAAGATACAAGCCAATGTCGATTATTAAATTAGTGAATGCATTTCTGGAGTCCTACTGGTTGAAAAGCCCTGGATGTACAAAGAGTAATCAAACATGAATACTCCCCACTCCCACCAAAGGGGCAGCAGGTGTGTGGGAAGAGCAAAGGCGTTGGGACAAGATTTGAATTGGGACTCACCACTTAGTAATCCCGGAACCTGGAAAGTGCCTTAATTTCACTGAGCAGCAGATTTCTCATCCTGACAATGCTACCTTTCCTGTTGTGATGAGGACTAAATTGAATAATGTGTGAAAAGTATCTAGTACCATACCTGCACATGGAAGTACTCAACAATTGTTACAAGTCTCTTCTGGAATAGAAAACATAACTCCTACCTAACCACCCAGATGTGAGTGGCACCATTAGTATTTAGTTAAAGTTGTTTTTGGTGTTCTAAGGACAGGGTGGCCTTGACTCCTGCATATTGGAGCCCAGGTGTATGTTCACCACAGTTTATTCAACTAATAAAAACTTTCACAGGCTGGAAAGGATTGCTTTCTTTCTTAGATCCTTGAAGTTCTCCTTAGAGCTTATCTAGAGACTTATCAACTAATCTTGATTTATGCCACATGGAGACAGAAACAGTAAAAATACCCATCCCTCTGAAGGACAAATCTAGGTTAGGCAACTGTTTTGGCTATTTTGTTTTATTATTATTATTATTTTTATTTAATTAGAAAAATCAGGAAAGTAATTTAAAAACATGACAGAAGAAAGTTCTGGACCTGGGTAAGGTGGAGTAGGCACATTCTACTCTCTTTCTCCCACCGAAGGCAGGGCCTGGACAGAATGCATGGGACAGTTATTTGAGGGCTCTGAAAAGTAAATAGTCCCAGGAAGATTGGGAAAAAAGGGCAGAACTTGAATGACCACTGAACCAGGAGTGAGTTTATCATTTTCCCCACTCTAGTATTTCCTTGAATTCAGTGCAGCCCCAAACCTGGAAATAAGTAGTGGGGTGCAGACAGAGAGGCAGAGGGAGGACCTGGAGAAGCCCTCTAGTTCTGGCTTGAGTAGAAAAGAAAGCTCCTTACCCTCAGAGAGAGTTTAAAAGTTCCTCATTTTTCCTTTCTCTATTTTTATTCTTTTCTTCAGTTTTTTTTTTTTTTTGGTCCCAGAACAATCCCTTAGTAGCAGCAGCAGCAGTGGGAGCCTGCAGGAGCCTAAAACTCTGAGAAAAAAATCTTTCTCTATCATCAAAGGAGCTGTGGGCCCAAGAGGGTGGGTGACATTCTATTGCATTTTTTCTCTCTCTGTCCTACTGGTTGGCCTGGACGTGGGCACAGTTGTGGGAAATAAGTAGCAAAGTAGGGTAACTAAAGCCCCAGCTTTTCGGCCAGAGGACTGAAAATGGGTGGCCTAGTGAACCAGAACATATGTAGGACATAATGGAGAGGGAGGTACTTGGGAAAAGGACCCCTTAAAGTGGTTTATGAACTTGTGGGCTACACCTCATGATCTGTGAGAGTGTTAACTTGACCCTAAATATTATGTATAGACATTGAGAACTAAACTATGGGCTATGTCACTACCTAAGTCTCAGACTGTCCACTGGGTGGTATACATGCGAGACAGTTCCAAACAGCACTATAAAAATTTTGAAAGTTGAACCGATATTAGAACTACAACCCTCATAAGGCTAGTTGGAACTAGCCTGAAGCCAACTGGGCTATTTACTTGCTTAAAAAACAAAACAAAACAAAACAACAAAAACAAACTATCAAAAAACCAATAAGAACTTTGAGTCATTTGAATGAACAGTCAAAAAGTCCAAGATACAACCTGAAATTACCTGGCATACAAAGAACTAGAAAAATCTCAACCCATGCAGACAAAGATAATCAACAGAAGTCAATGTCTCACTAGCATGACAAAAAATTTAGAGCAGTTCTTATAAAAATGCTGCAATCAGTAAGAGAGAACATTCTTGAAATGAATGAAAAGATAGAAATTATCAGCAAAGAAATAGAAAATATAAAAACAAAAAACATTTATGTTCCCAAGAAATGGAAATTTAGGGAAAAAAGTTTGTTAATAAACACACAGATACAGAAAAAACCCAAAACCTTGCTGGATGGGCTCAACAGCAGAATGGAGATGACAGAAGAAAGAGTCAGAATATGAAGATAAATCAATAGAAATGATCTAATATGAACAACAGTGAGAGAAAAGATAGAACAAAGAGAATAGGCATTAGGGACCTGGGGGTCATCAGAGCACCCATGGAAAGGAGAGAGTATGAGGTTAACAAACACGCACACACAAAATTGGTGGGAAACTTCTCCAATCTGGTGAAAGACAGAAGCCTACAGATTCAAGAAGCTTAATGAGCCTGAAACCATAAGAATCCAAAGTAATCCACACCCAAATGTATCATAATCAAACTGCTGAAAACTAAAGAAAGAAAAATCTTGAAATCAGCCCAAGGGAAGTGATGCATTCATTACCCACAGAAGAAAAATAATTCTAACTGTGAATTTCTCAGATTTCCCATCAAAAACCATGGAGCCAGGAGAAGTCGGAATAACATTTTTCAAGTGCTGAAAGAAAAGAACTGTACATCTATAATTCTATGTCCAGTGAAAATAGTCTTCAGGAATAAAAATTCTCAGATGAAGGAAATCAAAAAGAATTTGTTAACAGAAGATCTACTCTAAAAGAATTGCTAAAGGGAAGTTTTTGGACAGAGAGGAAACGATACCAGGAAAATGAGAACATCAAGAGTGGCAGAGAACAGAAATAATAAATATTTGGGAAAATTTAATAGACAATTCTTTTCCTATTAAGTTTTAAAATATATATATATGTAATAATCATTAAAAACAAAAAAGTAACATTGATGGGGTTTTCAACGTATATAGCTATAATACACACAATAACTACAACATAAATGGAGGGGGAGGGGCCTACATGGTGGTAAGGTTGTTATGTTCCATTTGAAGTGGTTAAAATACTGAGTTAAATTAGACTGGAAAAGTGAAGTATATGTGTTGAAATTCTAAGAGCAACCAGTAAAAACAAACAAATAAACAAACAAAAACCATATACAAAGAGATATAGTAAAAAATGCAATAGATACAGTAAAATGGAACATTTAAAAAAATGTTCAAATAGCCACAAAGAAGAAAGCAGGAAAGGGAAAACAGAGACACAAAAGGGTGGAAGGAACAAATAGAAAACAAAGAATAAAATGGCAAATCTAAATTGAAGCATATACATTTTATAATTACATTATAAAAAATTCACTTTAAATGAAAATGGAGTATACAAAAGTAAAAGGATAGGAGATGACTTATCAGGCAAATACTAACCAAAGGAAAGCTGGAGGGGCTATATTAATATAAGAGAAAGTAGAATTCACATCCATAAAAATATGCTCACGGATAAAGAGGGATATTACATATTTCATAATGGTAACAGAGTGAATTCACATAGAAAACATATCGATTCTAAATATTTTGCCTCTAAAAACAAAGCTCCAAATTACACAAAGGAAAAACTGACACAACTGAAAGGAAAAACAGAAAAATCCCCAATTACAGTTGGAGACTTCAAAAGTCTCAATAATTGATAGAACTAGCAGGTAGTCTGGGAGGACATCCTGATCTTTGTCTCCCCCTGTCCCCTAATCTCTGCCAGTGCCTCCCGCCTGGCTGAACCGAGCTACGTGCCAGCTGGAAATGCCGTCTTCAAAGACGAGCCTCCTAGAGCACGGGGCAGGGCAGGAGGGCAGAGGATGGATTTGGGGTGTGTGGTGGGCGTGATTAGAGACTGTCTAGCACTGAGAGCAAGAGGAAGAATGGCTATTCGGTATAAAGAGAAAGAACAGGTAACTTTTAGTTCGGAGGCATTGATTGAAACTGTCAAACCAGATTGTCCAGTTGAAAGTCAATACTCTTAGGTGTTTCTGTGAACAATCTGGCCAGGTGGCCTTTTCAGGGGAGACTGAGTGGTCTGGTCTGTGAGGGTGAAGTGACCATTTGCATGATCAACAGAACCAGGGTGCTGTCCTACCTCTGCTTCCCATTTGGCTACATACACTGAGTTGTAGCATTAGGTCTGTCTATCCTCCCCCAATTCTCATTTTCCCACTTACAGAATTAGGCATGGCTTTTCTTCTGCCCAGGTTGCTTTCCTATACAAGGCTCTTTGAGAAGGATACAGTTCATTTCAGTTTAAGAGATGGCTTGGGATTTATTCTCAAATTTAGACAAGCTTGATCATGAGGACAGGAGGTCTTAAAAAAGTAAGATTTTAGAGACAAGAGGCAGTTCACAAAATCACAGAATGAATACCTTGCAGACATCCTCACCCACCTGGAAAGTTGGTGACTCCTTGAATAGTCCATTTCCCAACCAAGACTTTGCTTGACACTCCCTCTAAATACGGTGTCTCCTCAAAAGGTGGTGCTGACGATTAAGGGGAGACTTCCTTGGTGGCTGGCTCACAGGCTTTCTGGAGAGACACTCTGGATGGTGTCCAGGGATGTTCTGACTCCTGACCTCAGCCCGGGGAGTGCCAGCCTGACCTCCGCAATCAGATCCCACACAGGCCACCTCCATCTTGGTTAGGTACCCAGTGGGCTGGAGTGGCCATGGAGGGAAGGGGGTCTTGGTGGCCTGTGAGATTTGCACTACTTTCCCTGGTTTGCGGGGAAGGACTGAAGTGACAACAGGAAAGGAGAGAGAGTAGAAGAAGGAAAGAGATGGAATGGAGCACACTCCAAGACTTCTCCTACCTCAAGAAAGGAGCCAACGGGCAGCCTTCTTGTAAGGGAAAGTGGGTCACGGTGCTCACAGATAGCCAATTCAGAATTCTGAGGTCCTATGTAGGCAGTTTGGCTGTGAACACAGTATTGCTTATGAAGACAACTATCTCTCTCTTAATTTTTAAGCATTTAGAAAATTGAAAGTTGGATTGGCTTAACCCTTTTGATGTTGATTCCATTTGGAAAGCCTCTCTTTGTAACAATTCTGTTGGAATGGTTTAGGATATTCTTGGATAAAGATTATCTGCTAGGGTTTTGTGAGTTAGGCTAGTGTGTGTTGAGTATGAGTAGAAAGATTTTATTCTTGCAACTTACTGCAAAGAGGAAGGAAGTATATGGAAGTGAGATGCTGTTGGCAGTTCTGTAAGAAATCCCGCGTTCAGCTGCCGGTTCCTTAAATGATGGTTTAGGGCTCTCGAAATGAATTTTAGAATTATCAAATGAACACAAAGAGCTCCGAGTTAGTTTATTCTTTAACAAGAACTTTCTATTCCACTGTATTCAGTACAGGCTTTGCAATCTTCAGTGGAAACCACTACATTTCAGATGCCTCATCTATAAAGTAGAGCCAATATTATTACCACACTGGGTGGTTTGTAGGAATAACTGAGAAAATGGCAATAGAGGGTCCTTAATAAATGTTTATAAAACAAGATATGTGGGAATCGGTTCTCGTGCCAGGATCTCTCCAGGGAGATGGACATGGAAAAATATAAGAGAGGAAATAAGCAAGCTTCTTGGAACAAGCTCACACTCACTTCTAATTTTTTTTCTTTTAAAACAGTGAATTAGAGGTCAAGGCTAAAGTGAAAGGAGATAAAAATGACCAGAAATACCCATGAAAAAATATCCGCTAGAAAAAATTAGGCACTGAATTCTCCAAAGCCAAGTGAGCGAGCTGTGGCTTTTACACCTCCCCAAACACTGTGACCCAGAGGGTTTTCATTTCAAATGGACTGTCTTACTTTATGGGTTTGTCTTATGACTATTTCTTTCCTGGCCAATTGTGCAGAAGTTGCTCTTAATTGTCCAAATGTAATATAATAATAAGGGGTCTGTACCAATATGCATATTAAATTCTAGGTTAGGAACCTGCTAATAAGAAACAAGAGAGGAAGCTGATAAGGTTCTCAAGTGGAACTCCCTGTTTTTAAATGTTTTTGGAGTTTCATTGCTTTAAAATTTTTTACTCCAAAATTTTCCAAACATACACTAAAGCAGAGAGAATAGTACAAAAGTCCCTGTATACCTAGTCCCCACAATTGCCAATTCACAGCCATTCTTGCTTCTCCCGTGTCACTTCTCCTCCCTCCCTGTGTTATTGGAGTCAATCTCAGACATCATTTGTTTCAGCCATAAATATTTCATATGCATCCAAAAAAGATAGGGACTCCTACAAAACGCTCAATACTATTATTACATACAAAATTAAAATTAAGTTCTTATTATCAACAAATACCGATTCAGTGTTCAAATCTTCAATTGTCTCACAAATACATTTTCCTTCTTTAGTCAGGATCCTGTTAAGTCCGCACATGGCGATTGATTGTGGGTAGAACTTTTCGCCCAACTTCCTAATTTTAAATAATTACACACTCACAAAAACTTGCGAAAATAGTACAGAGAGGTCTTGTGTTCCATCACCCAGCTTTCTCCAATGGTGACATCATATGTAACTAGATACATGACCAAAACCAAGAAATCGATATAGACACAATATAATTAACTAGACTACAGATCTTATTTAAATTTTACTGTTTCTTTGCATGTACTCGTCTTGTATGTCTTTGTGTATGATTCTGTGAGGGTCTATCTTATGTATAGTATAGTTCATTTAGCCACCATCCCAGACAAGATACAGAACTATTGTCACCATAAAGGAATTCTCTCACTCTAGTCATGCCCCTTAATAGTCACACCCTCCCTCCTCTGCTCCAACTCCTGGAAACCACTGGCCTCTTCTACGACTCTACAATTTTGTTTTTTGAGAATGTTATATAAATGGAATCATGAAGTATGTAATCTTTTTATTTCTCTGTATTTTTAACTTCTTTTAAAGAAATTTAAAGCAGAGAATATGGAAATAACCATCTTAGAAAGTAAAATGCCGACCTGCTAACTTTAAGCAAATGAATGTTCATTCATTCAACATATTTATTGGGGATCTATGATGTGCTAGTAACTCAATGGCAGACAAAAACTAATTGTTTTCATGATATAGTGGCTGGGTCATGTTGTTGTTTGAGAAGGTTGTCAGAGTAGTGTCTACAAATCATAAAACCATTAGTCTTTCAGGAAGGGGATGTTAGGTTTGGCCTGGGTTTTAGTCTCTGCTCCCTTCTCTTCTCATGTCTGGCAACCCCTGACCCCACCCACACGATCAGCCTGTCTTAGTTCATTCAGGCCCCTCCAGAAAAATACCGTAAACTGGGTGGCTTATAAACAACAGAAATTTGTTTTCTCACAGTTCTGGAGGCTGGGAAGTGCAAGATCAAGGCACCAGCAGATTCAGTGTCTGGTGAGAGCCTGCTTTTTTTGGTTTGTGTCCTCACTCGGTAGAAGGGACTAGTTAGCTCTGTTGAGTTTCTGTAAGGGCACTAATCACAGGCATGAGGGCTCTGCCTTCAGGACCTAATCACCTCCCAAAGCGTCACATCCTAATACTTGTGGGCTTAGGATTTCAACATATGAATTTTTGCGGGGGGCGGGGGGCGACATAAACATTTAGTCTGTTGCAAGCCTATCCCAGGCTTTAGAGCTAATCCTCACCTGAAACAGAAGGTGATTTTAATCTGACCTAGAACCCTGGGATCCAGAAGACTGTCCCTTGTTCTACCCACCTCACTTGGACTTTGTGCTCTGGTTTTGCTAACTGTGTCTCTGTCTTGAGCTCAGCCAGTGCACCCTGCACTCCAATCCTGATAAGTTAGTTTCCAGTATCTGGTCATGGTTTTGCTCAGTGTCCAAGCACCTCTGTAGCTGTGCTTGTGCTTTTCTTTACCAGTCTAGGATCCAGATTCTAACCTCAGCCTTGAGGGATGCTGAGACCACACTGGTCCCCACCAGCCTGCTTGCCAGCCTGTGTGCCTTAGTTGTGGCTTCTCCTGAATTCCCAGTCCCCATTACCCAGTCTGCCCATGCCTCCCTGAACCGTCACCTCCCTCCTGGTGCTGTTTCCTCTGCATACCAAATTCTTCCTGCAAGATTGGACTTAATTCACACACAGTCCTGGCTGGCTCTCTCCCTATCCATGCCTAGTTTCCAGTTTTGGGTTCTCTGGCCTGTCTTGTAACACTGGGCAGAGTCCACTGTAAGACCGGGTCATAGGCTGCTCCATCCAAAGATATGGTCTTTGGTCCTGGGGTTGGGGACCCTAGCCCGAGGATGTCATGACCTCAACTTTAACCTCCCAGATATATCTAGACCCCTCTCTATCACCTAGGGCCAGGAACCATGATTTTTTAATGGACTACTGAGGACTTCCACTCTCCCCACCGCAGCCAGAATTGTCAAAACCACAAAACCACAAATCTGAACATGTCACCCCCACTTGAAACCTGTCAATGCTCAGACTGCACCCTTGCCATTGACCTCAGGGTGAAATCTAAATTTCTAACATGACCTTCCATGCTCTGCATGGCCTGGGTCCCACCTATCTTCCTTGCCTCATTTTAGTCCCCTCCAAACTTGACAATCTGCACTTGAGCCATTCTGGAGTTATTTCAGTTCCCAGTGGCTCCTGCTTGTCCACTGTAATTCCCTGTCTTAACCTCCTGTCTTCCCTGCAAGGCCAGGCTGTCTTGTGTTCACTGTTATGTTTCCCACGCTTGCCACAGCACGTGGCACAATTGGTATTTATTTATTTTGTTAGATTTCGATAGATTTTGGGGGTACATGTGTTTTTTGTTACATGGATGAATTGTGCAACGCTGAAGCCAGGGCTTTCAGTGTAGCTATCACCAGAGTAGTTAGCGTACATTGTATCCAACAGATAGATTTTTGTTCCTCATCGCCCTCCCTACTTCCCCCTTCTTAGTTTTCCATATCCATAACTCCACTTTATGACTATATATACCCCTCATTTAGCTCCCACCTGTAAGTGAGAACACGCGGTATTTGTTTTTCCATTGCTGAGACTCTTCACTTAGGATAATGGTCTCCAGTTCCATCCAAGTTGCTGCAAAAGACATTATTTAATTGATATTTATTTAAGGAATGAAGAAGTTGCATTGATCAGGGCTATTCATTCGTTTATTTTTTATTAATTCATTCATCCTCCAACAAATGAACAGTGGTTTTATTTGAGAGAAACATAAACCCAGCTCTACTAATTTAAATTTTTAAAAACTGGGGGGCATATTTGGAAGTGTAACAAGATCCATGGATGGGAGGGGTTTAGCGACATCTAGATCCAGGAATCAAACAAGGTTGTCATCTCCCCCTTCATTCATTCATGCACCTCTTAACTCCGCTTCTCTCCTACCCTTGGCCTTTATTCTCTCTCTAAGAGACAGGTTTCTCTCCCTTCAATTCTTCCGGGATTCACGCCCCTCTGTTCTATTCCTCTAAATGTAAAGAACTTCTCCTCCAGCTTCAAATGACAAAACCCCAAGATTGCATTCTGTCTGACGTGCTCAAGTCACGTACCCACAAGTAGAACCACCATTTCGGCCAGAGAGATGTTGAGATGTCGGCCAGAGATGTCCTATGATTGACAGCGTCCAAGCTAGTGCCCTTCTGTGGCCAGGAGGAGGGTGGGCTAATGCAAAGGCCGTGCCCCAGGGTTAGGAGCGCAAGCTCAGAACCTAGATCACCTGGATTCAAATTCCAGTTCTGCCTCTTACTGAGTGACCTTTAGCAAGTTACTTACGTTTTCTGTGCCTCAGTTCCCTCATCTGTAAAATGAAGATAATAATAGTACCTCACAGGATTATTATAAAGATTAAAGGAGTTAATATATGTAAAGTACATAGAGCAATTCTAGGTACATAGTAAGCACCATGTAAGTATTTGTGGGATAAAAGTAATACAATCAAGTTGCATCTTCCAAAGAAATAACTACTTTATTGATATCTTTGAGCAAATTCCCCCCTCTCAGCCCCAGGCCACTGTGGGTGGGGTTGGGTGAGGTTTCAGGAGATCGTGGGTTTGCTAGCTAGAGCTGAAATCAAAGGACAGTCTTTCCACCAATTGGGAGCCAAACTAAAAGGGACTTTACCTATAAAAGAGAGTATTTTTTTTCAATAACATCTATATAAAGTATAAAAGTATGTTAAATTTTTTTTATAACAGGCCTAGTGTTCAGTATTCTATCCTGAATACCTCTAAATTATCAAGCTAGTGTAGGAATTATGTTATTTTGTTAAAGGTAGCTGACTGAATGTCTTACTTAAGCATTATAGTAAAAATATTTTACACCAAGTCCTTTGTCATATCACATGTCTCGATTTTGATTTTGGTGGGAGAAGACGGCCATGGAACATACTGTATAATGATACACTTGACATATGGTCAAAATAGTTCTTGAACAATGTTATTCTATAGTCAGATCATATTTTCTCTCCCAGTCTCCTCCCATTGTCTGCAGGGTTAGGGGAATAATTTGTGGCCATTGGATGCAATCCGCTGGTTTTTATTTTCCAGTGAGACAACTGTCTGCTCTGTCCACTCTGCATCCCCACCACCTGCTAATGATAACAGCTCATTTTTATCAAGAGCACAGTGTATGCTGGTTACCTTGCTAAACACTTCAGGTGTGTTATTTCACCTAATCCCCTCAGCGACTTTCTAAGGTATGTTCAGTTGTTTCTTCCATCTTTCAGGTGAGGAGGCTGAGGCTTAGATGGGTTGTTATCTCCCCCTGACTGTGCACCTAGTAGGCAGTAGGGCCAGACTGGGACTCGGAAAGTCTAGGCGGGGCACTCAAGCTCAGCCACTGTGCTAGGTAGCCTGGCCCGGCACTGGCAAATGTGCAGAAATTCAGTACTTGTTGAACAAATAAATTGGAGGGTGGATGACTCTAAGGGGCTCATCCAGGGACTCAGATCTTTAAATGGAGTGTCCAGGGCCCTGGTGCCTCTTCTGCTGAACTAACCAGGACAGAGTCCCAGTCTCAGAAATATGACCACAAGCACCTATATTTGACTAGGTCAAGTGTAAGAAGCAGGGACCCTTCAGATGCCCTCACTGCCCCACAGGCCTGCAGGGAAGCATCTGTGTGGCTCTAGAATCTGGGATGGGGGATTATTGAAGCCACCACATGCTCTGTGGACATCACCTCATTCATTCCACTGCAGACCCAGGGACGGAGACCATGAAGGAACTCTTTGCCTGTAGAGGTTGGGGCGTAGTTGAGACACTGGGCACACAGAGGAAGCAAACTTGGCTCTGGTTCTTTCTTAGCAGAATGTGGTCACTCTCCTGAACTAACAGAGCACCTGCTGAGTAGCTCACCTATTTATTCACCTTCCTGTGCCTTGTGTGCTACTATTGGGGGATATCTCATTTTTTCTACTAGAGTGTGCTTTTTGAGACCAGGAATGATCTCTGGGTCATATTAGGTGACTAAAGAAATAAAATTAATTAATTGACAAAGCAGACAACAACATACACTGCAGAAAAGAAGCCCTGTTCAACAAACGGTGCTGGGAAAATCGGATAGCCACATGTAGAAGAATGAAACAGGATCCATATCTCTCACCACTCACAGAAATTAATTCAGAATGGATAAAAGACTTAAATGTGAGGCATGAAGCCATAGGAATTCTAGAAAAAATATAAGAAAAACTCTTCTAGATACTGGCCTAGGCAAAGAATTTACAACTAAAACCCCAAAGGCAATTACAGCAACAACAAAAATAAATAAATGGGACTTGAAGAAATTAAAAAGCTTCTGCACAGCTAAGGAAATAATCAACAGTGCAAATAGACAACCTACTGAATGGGAGAAAATATTTGTAAACCATACAGCCAATAAAGGGCTAATATCCAGAGTCTACAAAGAACTCAAACAAATCAGCAAGAAAAAAACAACCTCCTTAAAAAGTGGGCAAAAGACACAAACAAAAGTTTTTCTAAAGAAAATAGACAAATGGCCAACCAACACATGAAAAAATGCTAATAATCAGGGAAATGCAAATTAAAACCACAATGAGATATCACCTTACCTCTGTTAGAATGGCTTTTATTAAAAAGTCCAAAAACAATAGATGCTGGCATAGATGGAGAGAGAAAGGAATGCTTATACTGTTGGTGAGACTGCAAATTAGTACAGCCTCTATGAAAAACAGTATAGACATTCCTCAAAGAACTGAAAGGAAACCTACCATTTGATCTGGCAATCCCACCACTGGGTATCTACCCAAAGGAAAAGAAGTCATTTTATCAAAAAGACACCTGCACTCAAATGTTTATTACAGCACAATTCACAATTGCAAAGAGGTGGAATCAACCCAAATGACCATCAATGGCACTGGAAATCAAGAAGGGGAGCGAGAGGGCAAAAACCTACCTCATGGGTACAATGAGCCCTGTTTGGGTGGTGGACACACTCATGGCCCTGACTCAAGCATTACAAAAGCTATCCATATAGCAAAAACATTTGTGCTCCCTTTATATTTTGAAATAAAAAAATTAATTAATGTGTGTATTATATGCATTTTAAAATAAACTTTTTATTTTGGTACAGTTTTAGATGTACAGAAAAGTAGGAAAGATAGTTCAGAGTCTCCTCTGTTGTTGACATCCTATGTTATTATGGTACATTTGCCACCACTATGGAGTCAATGTTGATACAGCATTATTAACTAAATTCCACACTTTGTTCAGATTTTATTAGTTTTTTTCCTGTTCTAGGATCCCACTCGTACCACATTATGTTTTAGTCATTCTGACTCCTTAGGCTCCTCTTGGATGTGTCAGTTTCTCAGCCTTTGCTGGATCTCAACGACCTTGGCAATGTTGAGGAAGGCTGATCAGGTACTTGGTAGAATGTCTCCCAGTTTGAGTTTTGCTTCTGTTTGTGTCATGGTTGGACTGGGGTGTATGAGTTTTTGGGAGGAGGACTACAGAGGAGAAACTCCATTCTCAACACACTATATTAAGCGTGTGTGCTATCAGCTTGGCATCACGGATGATGTCGGCCTTGATCACCTGGCTGGGGTAGTGTGGCCAGGTTTTTCCACTGGAAAGTTACTTTTTAGTTTCTCCCCTTTTATAATGTAGACTTTGTAAGCAAGTCGCTGAGCACAGCTCACAGTTAAGGGGTGGGGAATTATGCCCCACTCTTTGAGAGGGAAGTATCTACATAAATTATTTGGCATTCTTTTGCACAGGAGATTTATCTACTCTTTTATTTATTTAGTTACTCAATCATTCATCTGAGTCAATATGGATTAATTGATATTTATTTTATAATTTAAATTACATAATCCAATCCCACGTTTTTTTCTTTTTATATTATTATTATTATTTTTTTATTTCAGAATATTACAGGGGTACAAATGTTTAGGTTGCATATATTGCCTTTGCGCTGCCTGAGTCAGAACTACAACTGTGCCCATCCCCCAGACAGTGTGCTCAAATAATTCCAGTTTTGGCTATTAGGAGTTCTTTCGTTGGCTCCTTTTTTTTTTGACATATCTTTTTTATTTTATGTATTTATTTATTTTTTTTTGAGAACTTCCTTACTTTCTGGCTCTACAAGAGGCTCCAGGCTTTATCTTGAATTTGCCCTGCTCCAGCCCCAGAATTAGCAGTTTCTCCAAGTAGCCTGGTTCCTTTTGTTGGATGATGGTATTAGAAACCAAGATCTGGGTGCTGGGGTGCTTTCTGCTCCTAGAGTGCCATTGCTTCTAGACCTTCCCAGTGGTCAGAGGAAGGAAATACAACTGTGTATACCAGCCTACGTTCACAGATGTTCACAGACCTACGATTATTTCCATATATTGCCATCAGTGCCTACAGTAAGCTAAACATGAGTTCCCATTGACGTCTCTGACTCCAGTCCACATGGTTCCTTCCAGCTTTACCTGCTTCCTTATCTGTAATGGTGAGAAACCTGGCCCCACAACCCACCACTCATTTACTAATTTGTTCAATCCCAGTACACACAGTTTCAGAATTCTTAATCCATACTGTTATGAGAAACAACTTAGCAACTAGAGTATAGTGCTTATATGCATTTCTATTGTGTGTATTTTAATATCAAGGTTTTTTGCCCCAAGAATTGTTTATTCCAATGTTAGACATCTAATGGCTCTTTCTTAACAATATTGCAATGTGAATATACTTAATGCTAGTAAACTGTATACTTAAAAATTGTTAAAATGATAAATTTTATATTATGTATATTTTGCCACAATTAAAATATTATTTCGCTTTCCTTCAAATATCCCATTGAATTCATTTCTAAACCTGGCTGATTATCAAAATGAAAATCTTTGTCGTATGAACCAAGAATCTGTATTTTTAATAAATGTGCCAGGTGATTTGGTAACCACTAACTGTACTAATGGACCTTTTCTTTTAAGAAAAGAAGATATGCAACCAGGAGACCTGGGATCTGGGATCTTTAGCTGCACTTCCAGCATCCTAGAGGGTGCAGGGGTCCTCTGGGACCTGTCAGAAGTGCTGGTTGTCCCATCTGGATGATGAGGAGAGGTGTGGCCTTCTCCACGGGCTGGCCTGGGGACCTCACCCAAGCCTTGCTTCTCATCACCAGCCCAGCCCTCCTACAGGCCTGGCTCAGAAGCTGTGGCTTTGAGCTGCCTAGGCATCTCCCGCAAATGTTGTGCTGAGTTGCAAATAATTCAGAGCTCTGCCTCCCCCACCTTCGGCATGATCTAAGCATGTCAGAGTGGCCACATGAAAGAAAGCTGCTTGTTTCTCAGAGCAGGTTGCCAATTGGATAACCAAGGATCATCCTCCCAGCCCATAATAAAACCTCCATTAAAACCTTTTATTACATCTCCTGATCTATAGAGCAGGCTTGTCTTCGTCCAAGGACTATGGAAGGAGGTTCCAACGTGGGTCCCCAGCCTCTTGCCTGTGGCTGTCTTCTGTGACACCTCAGAGGGCAGTAGCTTGTCTGGCAGCGAGCGGGGCTTTGATTCCAGAGCCTGACCTGGTCTGTGTAATTAGATGCTCTGGCTAGACCCTATCTCATGGCTGAATCACCAGAAGACGTTGCAGTTACTAGGTCCTGGGAAGCCTTGAAACTGTCAGTCCCTTCCCTAGTGGTGAGAGTTTATGTCTACAGAAAACCATACGGAGACTCAGCAACTACCTGGGTAATTTCCGGTCCTCTTCAAATCACTTTCGCCTACACGATCCAAACATGAAGTAAGAGAACTTTATTTTCACCTGCATGATGGATGAATTACCTCTCTTTTATATGTTACATCATGCTTTTGTGTGAGGGTGGGTGAAGGAAAGACCATAATCTAAACAGCTGATAGTTCGCAGATGCGAGAGCACAGGAGGGCGACCACAGACAACACTGTGCACCCTTACCTTGCAAAGGTCAAGACAGCCACCAAAGGACATTGGGAGGGAACTTGGGCTCAGAAGACAGGTTAGCTCTTCATGTGGCTCAAGGATCTTGGGAAAGTCATGCATCCTCTTTGATTTTCTCTTTTTCTGAAAAAACAGATGTCAAAGGATTGATGCAAAAAATTAAATAAGAAAATGAGTATGAAAACATTCTGCGAAGTAAGCCATTAGGCCACTGTGTTACTGAATTAGTTAGATTGGAAATTAGGTAGTAGATAACATCATTCTACCTTCTCCAACACACTCCGGGCTTGCCGGATCCCTTCCTCTCCTGTGTACCTGCTCTGAGTGGCCTTCCGTATTCACTGCTCATGATACAAATCATTCCCACAGCCCTTCTCTTCCACAACCTTTAGAATTACCTCTGTCTTTAAAGCTACACCCTCAGCTTCATCTCTTTCTTAATTCCATTTCATTAACTACTTTTGCCCAGAACTCATTCGTATGCCATGCCACTCTGGCGAAGCAGCCTTCTTAGCAACTCCACTGGGATGTTCCTCCACCCTCTCCTGGAATGAATGCCCCGCTCCCTTGCTTTTCCCTTAGAACAATTGCTCTTGTTTCAGGGCCCACGTCCCACCTGACCATAACCATGAGCATTTCAGCCCTCAGTGAGTCCCTGCTTTCTGGAGCACAGCCCTTGTACTGTTGTTGTCTTCTGTTGATCACATGTCTTAGCACTGTTTCTGCTGCAGAGCTGCGTGGTCCAGCTGCCCAGCACAGTGCCAGACCTGTAGCATTTGCTCGATAAAAACCGTGTCGATTGGATTGCAATAGCACAGCTATAGGGCTTTGACTTCTTCCACACGATTTGGCACAGGTTCTTTATCAAATGCTACCTCTATTTTCAGTTCTGATTGGTGATTTCATACTATGCTATAGACAAGGGAAGCTCCTCAGGTGGGTGACTCCGATGGCCCTCCATTCCTCCTCCAGCCCCTCAGCTCATCTCAGGCACACTTGAGGGGAGTCTCTTTCTCCCCATCCTCCCTCTGCTTGTCAGGTTTCTGCTTGTGTGAGTTCAGATGCCTGGGAGCTGCCTCTTGCATGCAGTCCCTGGTATTCAGTGTGGTAGGAGGAAGTCAGGACACAGTAGCTTGATCGTCCTAGAAGATGTCTGAGCAGAAGGGTCTGGGGATGTTTATTCGTGAGTCACTCACATGGATTATCAGTACATAATATTCTCCTTGGAAATATACATAATATTGTCCCTAGCTGCAGTGTTTGAAATTCTGGGAATGAGTGGGGCAGACTGTAGGAGGGCTCTGAAACAAGACTAATGTTCGCTAGTGTGAAATGTGACATCTGGAACCTTCCTCTGCTTCATGCAGGAGAGTGGGGCCCCATAGCCGGATTGATTAGTTTTCGATACTGTCTCTGCCACTTAACAGCTGTGAGATTTGGAGCTATTTATTTGCTCTCTCTAAGCCTCAGTTTTTTTCTGATGGATGATGGTATTTATGTCAAGGAGTTAGCCAATCTTAACTGCATAGGACATGCAGTAAGTGCTCAATAAGTGTTAGCTATAATTACAATTATGGAATAACTTTTCTTACTTTACAGACAAGTCCATGAAGGCCTTTCCTCATCCCTGCTTGATAACATGCCAGTCTCAAGTCCATGAGAAACCTTTTCTCAGGCCTCTCTAGGTGCAGAATTTGGCACTGTGGAATTCCCTCCTTTACGGATGTCCTCCCTCCCTTCTCCTTCCTTGACTTACACGACTCTATATTCTTTGACTGTTCTTTGGCTTTGTCTGTTTTGATAAAAATTTTCTAGTTGTATTAGCTCTTGCAGCTTCCCAAGGTGCCGCCCCAGCCTTCTTCACTTCATAGTGCCGCTCTCTGTGGGTGTTTCCCACCCAGCGTCTGAAGGATGGGTCACTGCAGACAGGCTCATGTGGCCCAGCTCTGCACAGTAGCAACCGCATGTCGAGTAGGTTAATTCGTGTGTGGGTGTGGGAGAAACACAATTTAGGCAATGCAGGCAGCTCTGGCCACTCTTCTACCCAGTGAACAGGCAACGGGAAATGGGCCTCTGTTGTTTTTCTTACATCAGGTCCTGAAGACAAACCTACTATTTCTTTCGGTGCTCAGATGGCACCTCCACCTCTGCAGGAATCACAGGCCCTACTGGACTTAGGGTATGACTAGATCTCATGTCAGTTTCAAATGTGGCACCTCTCAAAGGGATTTTCAGGGGTCACTTTGCGCCTGCTCAACATTGACCTTAAGCGTTGTCTTTGGAGCCTCACCCCAGTGTAAGTCACATGTGCTAACCTCCAGCGCAGATTCCTGACCTGCCTCTTGGTGGATCGTTGTTTCTGGACCCTGCTGTGACAGCCTCAACTGCTCCAAACATAATTTTATCTCCATTTTACTCTCCCAATCCTGTGCCTTCTGTGTTCTTTGTTGACACATTCCGGAAAAAACTCAAAGCCCTCTTTTGATGTTTTTAATCTCAATGCTTCTTTGCTCTTTAGGACTTGGCGATTTCTCTTCTGGACTCTGATAATAGTTTTCTAAGAGGTCTCCTCCCTCAGTTCCCTCGCCCTTCCATCCTCACTCTGTATCCTGTCCAGAAAGCTCTCTCTAAAGAGCAGAACCAATCCTACCACTCCCTTGCTCAAAAACATTTCTCGACTCTGCATTGAATACAGACTGGAGTCCCAAACCGTCAACTTATTCCTTGAACAGAATGCCATTTTCCTGTTGCCAAAGCGTTGCTCACACTGTTTATTCAGCTTGGAATACATTTTCCCCTCATCTGAATATCAAAATCCTTCCTAGCTGTCAGAACCCAATTCAGATGACACCTCCTCTGTAAGCCTTCTCTGATCCCTTAGGTGCAGGATTAATGATTTCCATCTGGGTTCTTGTTGCATGTTTTTATATTTTGTGGTGACACTTAGCACAGTCTGGCCAGTGGTCACTGTGTAAGAGTCAGTCATTCCTACATGGTGGAGGATGGGCAGGGTCCTGTGTCTCGATGTTTTAGTCATCCTTGAGTCCCTATGTTCCTTCACCTCCTTCAGGGCCCAGCCAAGCAATTTACACACGAAGAGTTTTCCGCAAGTGTTTGCTGTTGAGGTGAATTAGCTTTGGATGCTGTTGGACTGAAAGATTTTCAAGCGGCAAGTGTGGTTCTTTTGAAAAGAACTCCTGGGTCCGCATTGAGTTCCAAGGCAGGCCAAGCCTCGGGAAGAGCAGATCCTGTTTCTAGTTGACTGTGGCATGTGCCTCCCCCACTGCAGGCTCACATTCCCCTCTGGGTCAGTTGCCCGGGACCAACCGGATCCACAGTCCATACCCTCTGAATCCAAGCCACTGAGGATGTGGGTAAACATTGGCTGATAGACAGCACAGAGAAGTTGTGTAAGACACCCAGTATCACAAAGCAAATCCCCAGGGAGGAATGGATAAGCCCAGTGATTCTCTTCAGGCTGAAGACAAATGTCAAAAAATTAAAAATGATTTTCCAAATTATATATCTTCTCTCCTCGAATGGTCATTTTCTCTGCTTTGTCTGGCTCCCACACTGGGAGTACATGGGAGGTATGAAGAAGAAAACCTAATTTCCTGAGAAATCTGCTTGACACAAATGATTGCTTGCTCAAATCACCTTCCTTCAGCTTTGAGTGGTCTCCTCCTTCTCTGTCCTCCTGTCTCAGGCTTCACATCTGGCTCCTCTTCCCCTGCCCACCATGACCACTGGTGTTCCTGGGACTCTCTTCTCACTCCTTATCCACTGCCATGGCTTTGGTTTGTATTTCCACGCTGAGGACTCCCACATCTCTGACCCTGGTCCAGACATTATAATTCCTGCCTTCCCAGATCCTTCAGTTCTATCATCTATTATTTCTAGAATCTTCAGCAAGGTGAGCTGGGCCAAAGAATCCTTATTTCCATTTTACAGATGAAAATGCTGAGATTTGGAGTCAAGGGCAGACTCAAAGTCCCACAGCAAGGCAGCCACACTGGCAGGACCAGGACTTGTCCTCCCTGCTCCTTGTGCAGGGCAGTGGTCACTTTAGCCATGACACAGTGCTGTCACCTCCTCAGGGCTGGGCACAGAGCTCTACTTCAGATGCAGGATACCACATCTTGGAACGACTGGCTGTCCTTTCTGGTAAGATGAAAGTCTCTCCACACCTCTTTCCTCTCCTCTTTTGTTCTCATAAACATTTCTTTCTCTTTGACCTTTCTTTTACCATGTGGAATCTATTTACTCATGAGAAACTCAGCTTGGATGCCACATCTGTTTTCTTGCTTTTTACGCCAAACTCCCTAGCTGAGTTTGTAAGCAGGATGAGGGGGAAGGATTTGCTGAGTTGGTGGTGGTGGTAGGGGGTGTGTGTGTGTGTGTGAGTAAAAGAGACAGAGAAAGAGAGAGAGACAGAGAGAGAGAGAGAGAGAGACACAGAGAGAGAGAGAGAGAGAGAGAGACAGAGAGACAGAGAGAGAGAGAGATGCTGTTCACAAGAGGACTTGCTGTTGCTACCTGGACCTTGCCACTCTTAGGCTTCACCAGCCACAGGAGTCAGGGCAGGGTTCCAGCTTCTAGGCATCTCAAGACTCACTCCAGAGCTCAGCCTCCTTCCCTCACCCACCCTGCCTTCCTTCCCTGTCCTGATAGGAGGAGGTGGGTGGCTTGCCCTCTTGGTCAGGCTCCCCAAAGGGAAGCATTTCCTCCTCCCATTTGTCCCCAGCTCCTACTGGGCCAGATTTTGGAGCCAGACCTGAAAGAGGGGCTCTCTGTCTTCTCAGGACCTCTTCCCATTGCTGACATCCCTCAGGGGCATGACCCGTCCCAGCGCTGCCTCAGCTCTGTGGAATGCTTTTCATCTTCAGCCTGGGTGAACTGACAGCCTCTTCCTATCTGAAACTCAGCTGAACATCCCACGTATTTCTTTTGGCTTCTTCCCTATCATGCTCCAGGGCCTGCGAATGGCTGTGCTCATCTGGGCTCTCCTGACTGCTGTGCACATGGGCAAGGGACTTGGGAAATCCTGGGAGAATTAGGTGATGCACAGATAGCCAGGCTCCAGGTTCTTTAGCTAACAGGGCAGGAAATGGAAGCCCTGCCTGGGGAAGGGGCCTACTCAAGGCCACACACCCTATTAGTCAGCAGAGCTAGCACATAGGCATTCTGACCCTGGTGTGGTGCTTTTTTATCTGAGGGATGTAGCCAGATGAGGATGAAATAATAACAAGTAAGTGTAAGAAAACCATACATGGGATTGAGCTTTTAGCGCTTTAGTCCTTTAGGCAGAAAATTGAAACCAGTGGTTCCCATCCAGGGGTTCTGAGACTTGTGGATTCACCAGTAACCTGCATTCTTACACATGAAAGGGAAGGAAGAGACGGGGGAGAAAAACTGCTCCCCACTTGGGTCTGGATGACATCCTGTGTCACTCCTTCCTTGGGGCAGTCAGGATTGTCCACCTAAGCTCCTGAGCAGGCAGATCAAGCTCTCTCTGCTCTGGGGGAGTTCACGGTTGGCTGAGGAGACTGGAATCACAGAAATAAAAGTGGCCGAAGAATCTGAGCCAGCCTCACCTATCAGCTGAGGAGCCAATTGTCATTAAAGTAGGGGCGAGGTATCCTTTAGAGGTTAAGGTCTCCTTGAAAATCATCTAGCCCCCAGAGAGTAGTGGTGTTCTTTGTCAGGAATCAAATGTTTGGGGAGAAAGTAAGACCTAGAAGAGAATGGATGGATGCCTGGTGGGAGGATGGCTAAGCCCAAAGGAAAAGGGTCTGAACTTGGAGTGGAGAAGGTGCCAGAGACAGCTAATGCTGGCCCAAGGGGTGTGAGCTGCTCTGTGATGCTTGAAGTATGGAATAGGAATTGCCTTTATTCTTGTACTGATTTTACTCCAGTAATAAAATTCTTGTATATCCAACAAAATCCATGCCTAAGCCCCAGCTCCCAGGGTGGGTAAAAAGTCCATTTTTTGTGCCTTCCTTCCCCTCTTTTTAGGTTGTGTCAGGCAATATGGGAAAGGCCTATGGTCAGAAGGTTTCAGGAATTTTCCTGAGGATACCCACCAGACAGACCTGCATGGTTGATTTAAATTTAATTTTCCTGGTACCAAGTTGGGCTGTAGGACCTTGTCCCAGCTCCCAGAACCTCAGTATCTAAGACTCAGCCACTGGCTGGTGATGCTGGAGTCCTATCAGAGGTTCACTTGGGATACAGCCTTCGAGTAAAGGACAGGTTCATGCTGTCCTGGAACTTGTCCCTCACTTGTCCTCTCCATTATAGGAAATCCCATCATTTCCTCTCTGCAACTGGGCCACTGTCTTCCTCCTGGACAGCAGCTCCCTGCTCCTTCTCTTCTTGTACAAATAGCCTGGAAATGTTTCAGTTGACCTGGACCCCCAAAGACAAAACCTGCTTTGGATGACTCCCAGAAATCCAGAAACTTCTCTTTCCCTCCTCCTGCTCCTTCTCTTTTTTCCCTCTCTCTCCTTAACACCCCTTCTTGATCTTCTCTGTCGACTTTCCTCGTGTTTCCTCCATATCTTTCCTCTTTGTCTCTTCCTCCTTTTTCATTTTCTTCTTCACGTTGAACAACACAGCAAAGATCTTAACCCTGCTTGAACTTACACAAAGACCTGGCCACCATTCTTAGATGAGGAAGGCAGAAAGTCAGATTATGTCTCCGTGAACTCATCAGCAAAAAGATGCAAAACCAGGTATCAGTCAACATCTCCACACGTCACCCATCACTTGGTGTTTCCCACAAACACACCGTAGGATGAGAGTCATGGATCCAGACCCTCAATGACTGCAGAGAGAAGGCTAAATTCAGTGGAGTGGCCAAGGAGGGAGAGCAGGAAGGGACTACACTTGGCTCTCTCCCTACTGGATTCAGTAAACTTACATCACTAACTGGCATTAGTCTGCTAGGGCTGCCATGACACAATGCCACAGACTGGGTGGCTGAACAACAGAAATTAATTTCCTTATGGTTCTGGAGGCTGAAAGTCCAAGGGCATAGTGTCAGCAGGTTTGGTTTCCTCTGGGGCCTCTCCATGGGTTGCAGGTGGCTCCCCTCTTGCTGTTCTCTCACATGGCCTCTTCCTCTCTGTGTGCATCACTGGTGGCTCTCTGTGTGTCCACGTCCCCTCTTCTAAGGACACCAGTCAGATCAGATCAAGGTATGTCCTAAAGGTCTCATTTTAACTTAATCACCATTTTAAAGACCTTGACTCCAAATACAGTCACATTCTGAGGTATTGGGGATTAGGAATGCAATGTATGAATTGGGGAGGGGGGCAGAATTTGAGCCATGACCCTACCTAACCTAAGTTCTTGAACCAGTGAATCCCATTCTCCCCACTCAAGGTCCTAGGAAGCATTGGCTCAAAGGAACTGTAGCAGGTCTTTTACAAATTTTAAGACGTCCACCATAATGACTCACGTTTGTGATTGCAAAGTTTCGTATTCCTCAAATGAACCTCATTATTCCCATAGATGGACTTGATACTGAATTAATGTCAAAATTCTGAACTTATTGTAGAATTGGTCTTCTGTCTTAACTATTGAGATTCTTCATAGAATTTTATTTGAATAAAACCCGAATGTGCTTGGAAGCCACTGGAGAAGGTGGCCAGATAGCTCCCGGCTTGGGAATCTCTAATTCTGATGTTCTAAGCAGCTCCGCATGTGCTGCCTCCACAGACAACGAAAACACCCACATCCCTTCTGAATCCCATCCTGGCTTCCCTTGGCCTCCTCGCATCGTGGCCACAGAGAGAGAAAGGGCTAATATAGCCGGCAGCCCACTGCTGCTCCTCTCCCAGGGACTCAGAGGCAGTGAGATAATGTCTGAGGAAGAGCCTATGTGGGGAAACCGCTCAGCAATACAAGGGGCGCTCTTGTTATTCCTGGGCTTCCTGGAGCAGCCCAGGTAACTCGGCCCTTTCATCTTAATGGGCAGCTGATGCTGCATATAACTCCTTTCTCCCAGAGTTAAGGTTTTTCTTTAAAGAAATAATTAGCGGGTACTTTTAAACCTTTCCAGTGACTCATTCTTCTTTGAAATACTAACCTGGGGTTGTTTCCTTCAGAGAATAAAATAATGATGATAGCCATTTATTTCATAGCTAGAGCCAGGCCAATTAGCACATACCCTGTGCTCAGAACTTTGTTTGAAAAAAAAGCTCTCTAAAGTCTCTTTCAGCTCTAATGTGTCCTAAAATTCCATCACCAGAGCTTTTCCTTCACATTCCCTTTGTGTGGGGTTTCCATCTAGGGAAGGGGTCAGGTGGGAGGGGTCAGGGGTAGTGACCCCATAGGCAGAAGCTTGGGGGTCTAGTGTGCTTTGAACTCTTGTCTGTCTAGCAGACAGGAAGAAATCTTTGTAGACCTTGAGAGTGAACCCTCCATTCTCACAGAAGAAGGGAGAAGTTTCTGTACCATGGAATTTCAGCTTTTCATTTGTCTTTATGATGACTCAAGGAAGCTAGGAAGGATTTGTGGCTCACTGACGACATAGTCCCTTGAACTTATATAACATACATACAATCTCGTTGATTTTCCTTTTCAGAGACCATTTTGGTGCCCATATTTTATTCCCTTTCTTTTACCAATTTGTTTCTTACTGCAGCTTCTATGAGGTATGTAGATTTAACGCTAGGATTATCATTCGAGACTCAAAATGACAGTAAGAGAAGACACCTTGCAAATCAACTGTGTCTAACTCTCTCATTTTACAGATGGGAAAACCGAGGCCCAGAGAGTAGGTGGAATACCTTCCAAAGGTCACACAGGGAGGTGGTAGAGGAATTGAGACTAAACCCAAAGTCTCCTGACTTCTTCGCCCTTTCTACTTTGTAGCTTTGGATATCAAGATTTTGACGTATTTACAGGGATATAGGCTGGGTTTCAGAGTTACAAAGCCCGTGATCTTGACAAAGTACTTAAATTAAAGGCTAACTTAAATTCTACGGTAATCTGGGCCCAAATTCCCTCTTTCTAACTTCCGTAGAAACGAAGAGTGGTGGTGAGCAGCTTTTCAGTTAGGCTACAACTGAGACATCTCTTTCTTGAGGGCATATTTATCACATGATGCCTTTTCTGTAAGTTTTCTCTTTGTCTTCGAATATAGGCCAATACAGGACTATGTATGGAACTCCTGTTTAGAGCCCAACACGAGAGTCTGAGGAAAGCTGAGGCTTTAGGCTTTGGCCAGATGTTCCCACATCCAAAAGGAGATGCTGAGCTACTTGGTGAGTAGAACATGAGACCACGTTGCTCAGTTGTTCAGCCAAAGACGTGAGTGCTAATGATTAGGGAGTGGAGCTTTCCTTATGAGGTTTGCTACCACACGTCACCTCGTGCATCTTAGCATTTGTTAAATGTTAGCACCTTAAAATTGTTAGCACCTTAACAATTTTATCTATTTAGGTTTTGGCCTGTGATGAACTAAACTTGAACAAGTTGCTTGAACTTGTTCATACATAAATAAGTTGCAGTTCTCTGGAATGTAGACTGGAAATAAAAATGATACCTACCCCCTAGAGTTGTTAAGAGGAATAAATGAGACATTACATGTACAGGATCTGGCACATAGTAAACAGTCCATAAGAATCATTTTTATTGCTATTATTTCTTTTTTTTTCCCAACCCCACCCTTGCTATTATTTCTTGACAACAAGTCTGAGAGAACTCTTCTTAATTCTTTTTAAGGATGAACTCATCTAATGGACTTGAGGGTGCATGGGTTGGGGGCTGTGATTACACGTTCTGTGTCTTTCTTCCTAATGTCTGCTAATCAGCATTCAAGGCCCGCCCCTGGGTCATTTGTCTGCACTTTCTTGTGTGAAGGACTGCCAGATTCCTCTGCTCTCAGATAGACAAGGACACCAGGCCAATCTCTCTCTCTTCATGGCCAAGCCAGAAGAAATCCAGTTGGAGGGGGACAGCTCACCACCCTCCACACTCTCTTCCCTCAGTCGGGGCTGAGTTATTTTGAGGCTATAAAAAGATCCCTGTCCACTTCAAAGGGCTTTTTATCAGCTCATCCATACAGATCCTGTTCAACTCTTCTCATTTTCAAAGGCAGAACTAAACCCCTTGGCTGAACCCCCAGCTAGGCTCTTACCTTCCTTAAAATGTCTTTAACTTCAATTAAACTGATCCCCTTTGGCTCCCTTTAGCAAACAGGTTGTCTTCACAAAGAGTTCCCTGATACCCCCCTTCCCGCTTCCACCCCAGCCCAGTCACCGATGCATCATGCTGATCTGCTGGCAGATTTGTGCGGAATTGAGCAATGCTGCCTGAGGCTGCCGGACGTTTTTAATCCACTCTTGTTTCCCAACATAGCCAGCTCTAAACCACTTTTGTGCCTTTAGGACAGGGGCAGTAAATTAAGCATTGATTTGTAAATTAACATTCTGGGTTTCCTAGGTCTTGTTCTGCCATAGACCTTCCGTGTGAATTTGGTCAAGTCTGGGTTTCATTTTCCTAGAAGTAAAATGAGGGTGGTCAGCATTACCATGCACAGTGATCTATACAATGATTTCTTGCTGTAATCGCCTATTTCTAAGTCTGTCTCCCCAGTAGGGTGTGTGTTCCCTGAGGACAGGGAAAGTTGTTCTATCTTTGTATCCAAATTTCTCGGAAAACATTGTATGAAGGTGCCTGAGCTCTTCCTGGTATACCTTTCCTTCCTATCCAGTTGTACCCATCTAAGCCTGATAGGGTTTTTGTGTCTCCTTAGCTTTGCACAGCTTCACTATCTCCCAAATACTTAGTTACCTCCCTCCACCAGCAGGACAGGTTCCAGGTGATCTCACACAATTCCACTGTGGCAGGCAGATCAACTGAATGCCAAACTCTCTGGCTCTTCCCACCTCTTCCAGGTTGGATGCAGCAACACATTTCTGGTTGAAGGATCTGGCTTCCTCAGTTACTTTTGAAGGGTTCAGATGATGCAACCCAAAAGAGTCCCAATGGCCAAACTTTGACTGATGGGAGAGAGGAAATAGGAAGGTGTCTGCATAAAAGTTCATGATTTGTCTTCTCTCCAAGGGTTCTATTTTTTTTTTTTTTTTGGTACGACATGTGCAAAGATGTTCAGCGTGATTGAGTGGTAGTTTGGGCTTCTTTAAAGTGTTGTAAAGCTGTGTCGAGCTTGATAAGGCATCACTTTTGCTTCTTAGTCTTCCTGCCTCTCTCATGTCCCTTCTCCCCTACTCCTGCTGCCTTGGGATTGCACCTGCCAGTAAATTATTAACACTGAAGTCTTTCCTCACATCCTATTTTCTGTGTTAAAAATGTCATCTATCCAAATTAATCTGCTCAAAACCTACTAATCCTTATACGTTCACGGAAAGTTAGAGCTAGAAAGGATAATGCTATCCAATTATCCATTTTAATGGACAATGAAATGAGGTCTAGAGAAAGGAAGAGACTTGCCCAAAGTTAGTGGCTAGATTAGTACTAAGAATTCAGGGTTCCCAATTCCTACTCCAAAGTCTAGGAATAGGAGGATGGAAAGGGAGGAAGAAGGATTTTCTTCTCCCTGCATGGTGCGCTAAGAGGTGAAAGCTCTTTAGATTGGTGGCAGTGCCAGAGTGAAACGTCTCCTTCTTAGCTGGTCCCTGGGTTGGATGATTTGTCAATAACGTAGGGCCACGTAGGCAAACTGGGACAACGGACATTCTGTCTGAGGAGGATCCATCTGCTTTTGATCAGGGAAACAGAGACACACCCAGGTTGGGAGTGAGAGTCTAGAAATCTGACATACACAGGGGCTTTGGGAACAAGGCAGACTACACTGGTGTCTTTACTCTCTCATTGGACTTCACGGCTACCCTGGTTAAAAGCAAGGGCTGAACAAGACCTTTTGAAGGGCCCTTCAGGGCTAACAAGTGAGTCTTTGTGCACAGCATCATCTGAGCTCCTTCCTCTTTTTCCCAGGGATGAGACTAACAATCGTGGGTATAATGGTTTAACCACGTGACCATTGTCTGTTTCTAGGATAAGGGAAGCGAAGAGAACAAGGAGCTCATAGAAACACAGGAGGGAAGGGTGCCTGGGATTCATATAGTTAACCTATCTTACTTTATGCAGATGAAGAAACCAAAGACCCAAAGGTCATGTGACCTGCCCTGGGTCAGGCCTCTGGTTGGGATAGATCTGAATCCTGAAATAACTTAATTTTCTAATGGAGAAGGGGAATTTAGAAAAGAAACTTAAGTTTTCCAGAAGGCTGGATGGGGCATAAATCAGAAAGTGGACGATCTGGCATCCTTTTTTCCTAGTCCTCTTTGTGTCTCCTCTATATACCACCTCATCCTCATAGGAAATTTTAGAGTGTTCTGTGGTCTTGATACCACAACTGCTCCTCCTTCTCCTTGTTCTTCTCTGAGCTGTGGTGGAAAGTGAGGACAACCTGAGGGCAAAGCCAGGGTCTTATAGTGAGGTAGACTGGATTGGAATCAGCAGACAAGGGTGTCTTACTAACTGGGAACTTGGGTACATCCCGTAATGTCCCTGAGCTTCTCTTTCCTTGTCTCTAACGTGGGGATAAGAACATCTGATTCACAGGGTGGTAGAGAGGAAAAGGTGAGATTTAAAGTACATCTAAAAGTATTCATCTGGGTCGTAGGAGAAACCAAATTAGGATAATTTGAGAAAGAACACTCGAATTGGGATAATTCAAAGAGGGTTTATTAAAGGAGACTCTGCAAAAGTCTGGGCAGAGTTTTGAGAAATCACACAGACAAGGCAGCATCCCAGTGTTAGTGCCATGGGGTGGAGGGGAGGGAGGCCTGTTCCAGAGCCCAGGCTGGAAGGGTGAGGAGAAGGGCCATCACCAGGACTTGGAAGACAATCAGTGGTCTGTGGAGAGGGCTTTGGATAGGAGCCCTGGACCTTTCACTGGAGCAAGTATGCAACCCAGGGTGACTTTGCAGAGAGCTCCTGGGCCTTCCTCTCCCCCTCCCTCTGATTTTCTGCCAGGGCTGCACTGGCCAAACCCAAGCAGGAGTCAATGGGTAAGGTTAGCCTCCCATGGCAGAGAGCAGGGTGCAGAAAGGTAGCAGGGGTACCTGGAAGGGCAAACGGAAGATGGCGGCACAGAATGTGCTTGTTAAACTGTGCAGCATGAACATGATGCCGTGGACCCTGTGCTGTGCCACCCAGAACCACCACAACCAAGCTCGTGTCCCCCAGATGCTACCAGTGTTGTTTGCTTACCACTCATAGCTGAGTCCTTCTCCAGGACTTACACAAAAGGGCTTGGGACTGTTTTCCCCCTTGCAGCTATGTTTTATTTTCCTCTAATTTGGACTCCAGGTCTCTCTCTGGAGCGTGACCGTAAACTCCAGCCCTGCCCTGACAGGGCTCCAAAGGAAGTGGCCGTGGGTGTTTAGAGTGCGTCTTTCACGGGATATTTCTTTGTCCTGGTAGATGGCCTGATACGTAGTCTCGGACTCGTGACCAGGTGTCCCTCTCACAGGAAACTTTTCTATACTGGCAGATTTGTGGTTCTTGTGAGATCTGTGTCCACTGTATTCCTACCAAGATGGCTGCTCTCTGGGAGTGCCCTGACCAGGAGGAGAGTTAGGTCCAGGTGTGTCAGTCAGGTGAGACACGGAGGGGGCAGCACAACAAACAAAACACATGACATGACAGGAGAGGTGTATCACTTACAGACCCCAGTGGGAAGAGGGACACACACCTTCAAGGCCAACAGGAAGTGGGGCACCACCTGGGATGCACGCACTTGACTAACAGCGTGGGTGAAAAGGACCTGTAGGCCAAAGCTCTTACTGGGGTCCACGGTGATACCCAAGTAGGTTTCCCTAGGGGAGTTCTAATTGGTGAGTCTACAGGCAGGCTTGGGCTCCATGGATTCACACCGCACCTGGGAGGTGGTCACTGTGGCATATCTGTGCAGCCCATGAGGGGTGTGGGGCTCAGTGGGGTGGATCAAGCAGGCTGGACCTAGCTGTCCCTTCGAGAAGGGGACAACAGGAAGCAAATGTATAAGGCAGATGTCTGAATCTATCACACTAAAGAACCGAGAGGAGGCAGGGAACTGGAAACTGTGTCAAGAGGGACTAAGCCCTACCTCTGACATGAGAAAGTTAAACCTATATTCAAAATAGATGTCAAGGCAACATAAAATTATAAGAATTCATTATAGCCCACATCTGTGACTGGTCTCTACAGGAAGCCTAAAGGCCCAGCTTTACCAAGTTCTATACAACTCAGAAGGACCATCTTGTTTGCAGAGCTCCCTACAGGATGGGCAGAGGCCTCTGTTTCTTCTGCAATGTGGGTCAAGTTCTCCCTCTGCCCAGTGTCACCTTTTCTCTCCCATGGGTATTGCTCCCAAGAGTGTTCCTCACAATGCAAATCCTCAATTCTGTGTCTGCTTCCTGGGGAACCTGATCTGCAAACACAGTATTGTACTATTATTACTGACATGCAAACTTTAAGCCACTGCTGTAAGCCCAGACTTGCCCTTCATTCTGCTGCAGTTGTGCAGTTTGTGCAGGCTGCATGGGGACATCCAGCTGAGTAAATCAAATGAGAGCTGAAATCCATTCTGCAGAGCACTACCTAAACTGCTGGTCCTGGCATGGGCTTGCTTTTTTCCTAATTTACACAAAGTTTCTGTATGGGCTCTTGCAGAGCTTGCTGTAGGCATTTTATTCTCAGTGAAGTGTCCCCAAGGATGAGACAGAAAGGAAAAACAAAATGTCTGGGATGAAGTTGCAACATCCCCTGGAAAATTAAGAACAGGTTGTCCCTTCTTATAGACTCTAAGAAGATGGCATTGAGAATGAGACAAACCTCCTCAATGAGCCCCACGGTGTTTAGCTTATGTTTCTTTTTTTTTTTTATAATTTCAGAGTATTATGGGTGTATACATGTTTTGGTTACATGAATTGCTTGTGTACCATTTGAGTCAAAGTTACAAGTGTGCCCATCACTAAGATAGCGTGCATTGTATCTGTTAGGTGTGAATTTATCTGTCCCCTCCTCCTCCACACCTGCTTGGTTTCCGCTGAGTTTTACTACCATATGTCCACGTGGGTGCTGATCAATTAGTTCCAGTTTAATAGTGAGTACATGTGCTATTTATTTTCCATTCTTGTGATACTTAGCTGGTGTTGGTTATTGCATCTTAGCTGGTCTTATTCATTGCAGTGTGGCTGGGTAGAGGGTAACTTATAGTAAGGGTGGGATTTGCATCTAATTCTAAATATAATCCTCTTGCTCAAGAGATTGCTTATTTCCCCATTGAAATTTAAAAGCTGATTCTGACTTTCCATGGTCACTGGAGAAGATTTCTAAGAACACTATTAATTCATCTTCGACTGTCTTGTTTTCTGAGGAAATGAACGTGGGGAGAGAAGTGACATTCTCCAGGCCCAGTAGCTCTCCAGTTTCAGATGATAGGTCAGTTACCCGACTCCCTGTCCAGTGCTCCTACAACAAAACTCTACCAGGCTTCAGCCCCACAGAATCCCTCTGGACGGTGGAGAAGTTTCCAGGAAAGGAAGCCGGAGGGGCAAGAGCAGGCAGTCCCCCAAGACCCAGCTGCCCTTCCCTTGACGGTGCTGGGAGAGCTCTGGCGGTGGGTGTGCTTCCTTCCCTCCTTGGCTCCAAGCAAACGGCTGAGCTCCCAGGGCAGGCCCTGCAGAGGCCACAGGGTATAGACAGAGCTGCGCCTTTGATGTAGCTCCAGAGAGAGGCCACTGTCCTTGACCAGTGGCTGGGGTTCTATTTTCTGTAGACATTTCCCGTCTTTTCTTAAAACATCCCTGTAGGAGATGAAGTATTGTACATTTATAACTTTGGTTTGCCAAGAACTTCCCACTAGCTCATCTCATAAATCCTACCAAGCCTCCCTCCAGCAGCAAGCCATGGCCAGGCCTGCGAGGCCAGGGGAAGGCAGGAGTCACTGATGGGGCAGCCCATGGCCATCGGGAGACAACCCTAGGGAATTTGTGTCTCCTCGTCATTCCTGCCCTCTGAACTTTGAGTCTCAACATTCCCGCAGACAGTCAACTATTATCTCCAGAGATTATTTATATTCATTCTCTCTCTCCCTGTCCCCACACCATCCATCACTCCACCCTGCTTTATCATTCTAAATTTACATTAAAGGCAAGCTCTTTCTAGTCTCTGGTTCAGAAGCCTTAAGTCTGGATCATACCTCGCTCAAAGCATAGCACTTGACCTTTATAAATGAAAGCTTGTCTTCTTGCTGAGCTGCGAGACTTGGACAGATATTTCCTCCACATCTAGCTGGGTGTCCCTGCCTGCCTTGCAGAGAGATGGGAGTTCCGGGACCTAGGGCAGGTGGGAGGACAGGAAAGCAGCCTTGTCTTCTCTTTCTACTTTCTCTTCTTTTGCCAGCACTAGGCTCCCTTGGAGGTTGACTGTGGTCTTATCTCTACATGCAAGTTCAACCAACACAATCTACTTCTCTGATTCCAAAATATTTTCTTCTTTGGATGCTCTTCTGGCCTCTCTTCTCCAGATGTTCTTTGTCTGTGCTGTTTCTCCACTAGTCCGAAGACCTACTTTCTTCCCTGTGTTCTCCCTCCTTCTGCCCTTCTCTTTCCTCCCTTCCAATCTCTCCAGATCACAGGACAATAGAAATAGCAGAATGTTATTACATGTTGAGCACCCCCAATCCGAAAATCTGAAATCGAAATGCTCCAAAATTTGAAACTTTTTCCACACATAAGTACTATAATGCAAACTTTGTTTCATGCACAAAATAATAAAAAAACATTCTATATCATTACCTTAGAACCATGTGTATAAGATGTATACAAAGATATCCCCAAGATATCTCACTATGTAATATTTGGGAATATACAAAAAAATCCCCAATTGAAAGCACCTTGGTCCCAGGCATTTCAGATAAGGGATAGTCAATCTGTATCAGATTTACCTTAAAGGTCAAGCCAGACACTCCCATGTCACAGGAGAAAAATCTGAGGTCCAGAGGGTGAAGTGTCTCACCTACCGTTTTCCAGATAGTAGGTACCAAAGCTACAGGTAAAATCCACAACTACTTATTCCCTAACCAGTGCTCTTTCCATGGCAGCACATGCTTCTCTTTTCCCTTTGCTTCGTCCCTAACCATTGCTTTGTGCTCAAACTTCTGTCTTTGCCCTTTTCAGCTGCTACCTCTATGGCAATCCTTGTGGCCCCCGAGTGGGAGGGAATGGGAGAAATCCAAGGACACGAGCCTTGATTGCTAGGATGGTCAAGTTCAGAACTTAGTTCCAAAGCCAAGTTCCATTTCTGACATGAGATACCGCAGGTGTGGGCCTGGGATGCCTTCAACATCTGGGAAGGTGTACAGCGATGGAAGAGCCTTATCTGCCTGATGCTTGAATGGAGTGACTGTTGAGAAATATTCTCTGGATAAAGGAGAAAACAGACATTTTGTTCCTTTCTGAGATACCCAAGGAGCACTTACTTAACTGGAACCCTTTCTCTTGGAAAGGGTGGGGAGTTGGGTGGGGATAGCAAACCAGAGATTTCCAAGTAAACAGAGGACTCGTGATTCATTTTCTTTCTGGGAAAGACACAGGTCTGGTCTCTCCTTTCTCTCAAGAAACAACATTGAAGTTCTGGGTACCGCTGTGCAGTATGATTTGTGCTTCTTAGGGGAGTTGGGGGAGAGAGAGAGAAAGAGAGAGAGAGAGAAGGAGAGAGAGACTGAGATCTTATTGCTCTAGAGCACAGGAGGCCTATGGTAGAGGGTTCAGTTTTAGTGGCCCTGTGGGCAGGGCAGGGATAATTTCCTAGCTTGGTTTTGGGATTTCTTGTATCTTTGTCTTGTCAGCTTTGGTCCTAATCCATGGTAGGTTTTTTCACTCCAGGCACTAAATGCCCCGTCCCCTAGGGAGGAGGGTCCCAGCAAGCCCTTTGGAGATCACTGTCTCCTGGGAATGTGGCAAGCTTTTGAGTCCTGCACTTTAGAGCAATTCCAGCAAGCAGGCAAGTTCTCTAAAAGATAAGGTAATTTCATCATCATGTAGGGACCCAATCTAGTCAATCCAGGGGCCTGTACCAGATACCAAGAAAAACATGGCTTTTGAGCCATACTGACCTGCATCTAAATCCCTGATTTCTTTCTTATAATCACTCACTATCTTTGTGGTCTTGAGCAAGTTACAAGGCTCAGTTTCCTCATCTGTGAGATGGGGCTGATAATACTGACCTCACAGGCTACTGAGAACAACAAATGGGTGATGAGTGCTTGGCATTATGCATGTCCAGGAAATTTCCACTCCCTTAATGTTCCCAATTCCATTTCAACTCTTCTACCTCAAAAAACAACCTGAAGTAGCCAGAATCCAACAAACTTGAACCCTCTAGTAGCTTTATTTTTCACCTTTGACTTTTAGGAGAGTGATAAGTAAAAAGCAAACTAGATCATAACCTTTAAGGAGCATCCTGGAGTCACAAGAATTTGGATAGGGGCTTGAGGTGCCTGGGTCTGCCCTGGGCCCTTTTCTCTGCCCTGAGTGGCCCTGGGCAAGTCTCTTCCGAAATGTGGGCCCCGGTGGTCTCTCCTCACCTCTCCAGCTCTGTGATTCGCTCACTCTAATTTCTAGACAGTAGGTGACTCAGAGTTGCCCTGCAAGCTACTTAAGCAGCAAAAAAAAAAAAAAAAAAAAAAGGTTTGGTGGAATTTGATCTACTGTCCTGAACAAAATTGCAAAGTTGAATCAGACATTTAGAAAAGATTTATAAGTAGTTAACCCCAGTTAGGCATCCTAGAGGAGGACCCTGAGCAAAGTTTTAGGATTACTATTTACAGGTGGAATTTTCTGGGTGACTAGGCTATTCTGCGTTAATTTGATGTAATCCCTGTGCTCTAGGGAGTTTGCAAGTAATAAAGATGGTAAAATACAAGCCCCTCAATGGCTTTCCATTCTCCCCCAATCCTTAACACAGTCCACAAGGCCCTTGTCCTCTGGCTTCTGCCGTATGTCACCCACTTCCCTCTCTGCTCCAGCCCTGCTGGCTTCCTTTGATTTCCTCAAGTCCTGCTCCCCTCTCCTCTCCCCGAGCCTAGCACACCATCCTCTGATTTCCCCAGGCATCTCTTATTCGTGCCTCAGATTTCAGCTCTGATGTCCCTTTCTCCAGAAAGTTTTTCCCAATCCTCAGACCCCTCGGCTTCCTCTGTTACAGGCTCTCATTGGCAACCGTACATTCATCTCTTGCATAATTATCATCAGATCACTCACCATGTAACCAGTTATTTAATGTCTGTCTGTCCTTCCTCAACTTCACCTCCGTGAGGGTAGCCCTTGTCTTAGTCATCCTGGTAACCCCAGTAGACAACAAAGTGCTTTGCCATTGCAGGTATTTAATGGATATTTATTGCATGAATGAACGAATATGAAAGTTGCATTTCACTGCAAGAGCCAAGTTGTCACGTTAGACCACAATACCAGGCACCAGGCAATGCCTGAGGTGTTGTCTGACCAGTGGGCTGGATGATGCATGCCGAGAGTTCAAAGATGCGGTGGCCGCTGTAACTCAGGAAGGCTTCTTGGCTGCAGATCATAAGCAGGTGTGGGCCCCTTCATTCCTCTCATATTCCAGTTCATCAGGGTTTAAATCTGCAGACAGCTCTGCCCACATTCTTAGCATGTTTTATGGGCCAGAATATCAGCATGAGTCAGCACTGCCCCTGTCGTGCTAAGTTTATCCAACACCAGTTGCTGCGGTGTACTGGCCAGAATTTGTTGACCTCTTATCATGGATAGGTCATAGTCCATGTTCCTGCAGCTGTTTTCTAGTATATTCTTAGGATCTTACTTCCAGGATGGCGTTAATCCTCTTACTAATTTACAATGAGCAGCTAGCAGTTGGCATCCCATCTGAGCAACCTCATCCTTCTGGAATAATCCATAATGCCCAAGGGATCCCCGCCTTCAATACTTTCCATCTCACTGTGGATACCTCACATTGGGGCAGGCATCAGGTGGTGAGCTGGGGCATTGCTGCCTGCAGTGGGCAGGACAGGGACACATAGCGGTCAGGGAAATATTGATGGAAGAGCAGATATGACCCCTCTCTGCAAAAAATGCAATCTAAAATAGGAAAAAGAACATATGAGAGATTCCAGAAGATCTTGCCATCATCATATGCTAAAAGTGCATTTTAGTGCTAAAGATTTCACCATGAATATGAGTAATAAATCCTTGTGCTGCTAATTACTCTTTCTTAGCTTTATGAAAACTGGCATGGCTCTGTATATTCTTTTCTTCTTTTTAAAGTAGAAATGTAATTGACATAGACTAAATTAGGCATATTTAAAGTTACAAATTGATAAGTTTTGGCACATATATGCACCCATGAAACCATCACCACAAACAGAATGATCAACACGTCCTTTACCCTCAGGGACCTCTAACCAAGTGTCCTTGTCTGCCTTTGTGAGCTGCTCCCTCCTGCTCCCATGGCCACCCCACCCTCAGGCAGCCACTGAGCTGCCTTCTGTTACTGCAGATAAGTTTGCATTTTCTAGAATTTTATATAAATGGAATCTTACAGTATGTACTCGTTCTCTGGCTTCTTGCACGTAGCATTTTCTTTTTGAGATTCATTCATGGTACGGTGTATATCAATAGTTTATTCCTTTATATGGCTGAGTTGTAGTCCATTATGTAGCTAGAATATGATTTGTTTAGTCATCTGCTGATGGACATTTGGATTGTTTCCAGTTTTTGGCTACTAGGAATAAAGCTGCTATGAACATTTGTGTATGAATATATGGATATATGCTTTAGCTTATTTCTGTTAAATATCTAAAAGTGGAATGGCTGGATCATATGTTTAATTTCTTAAGAAACCGCCAATCTGCTTTCCGAAGTGATTGTGCCATTGCATTTCCACGGGCAGTGTATGAGGATCCCAGCTGCTCTACATCCTCGCCAACACTTCACGTGGTCAGTCTCAACGTTAACCACTTCAGTGGACGTGCAGGAGTATCTCCTTGTGGTTTGAATTTGCATGTTCTAGTGAGTATTGATGTGGATCATCTTTTCATGTACCTGTTTGCCATTTGTGTATCTTCTTTGTAAAATGTATTTCACATCTTTTGCCTGTTCAAAATTTTTATCTGCCTTCTTATTATTGAGTTCTTAGAGCTCCTTATATAGATTATATATAATTCCTTTTTCAGGTATGTGATTTGAAGATATCTTCTCTCAGACCATGGCATGTTTTTGCCTTCTCTTAATGGTGTCTTTCAAAGTGTGGAAGTTTTTGATTTTGGTAAAACCTAATTTATCAATTTTTTTCTTTTATAGATCATTCTTTTGGTGTTGTATCTAAGAAATCTTTGTATAACCCAAGGCCACAAAGGTTTTTTTTTTGTATATGTTCTTCTAAAAGTTTTATCATTTTCCATTTAGATCTGTGATTCTTCTCAAGTTAATTTTTGTATGTGGCATAAGATATGAATAAAAGTTCTTTTTTTTTTTTTT
>NW_012154085.1:284404-334561 GCF_000956105.1 Propithecus coquereli
TTTTTTTTTTTTTGAATTTCCATGTGAATTTTAGAATAATCTTACCAATTTCTAGAAAAAAGGCTGCTGGGATTTTGATTGGGAATGCATTGAATCTATAAGCTAATTTGGTAGAGAATTGAAATTTGTTTCAATTGGGGTTCCCCAAAGAAACAGAATTAATAGGACATGTGCGTGTGTGTGTGTGTGTGTGTGTGTGTGTGTGTGTGTGTTTTATTATGAGGAACTGGCATGTGTGATTATGGAGGCTGGCAAGTCCAAGTTCGAAATCTGAAGACCTGAGAACCAGAAGAGTCAATTACATAAATTTCAGTCTGAAACGAGGAGAAGACCAATGTCCCAGCTCAAGGGGTCAGGCAGGAATTCCCTCTTACTCATGGGAAGCTCAGCCTTTTTGTTCTATTCAGGCCTTCAGCTGACTGGGCAGGGGCCACCCACATTAGGGAGGACAATCTGCTTTATTCGGTCTCCCAATTCAAACGTTAGTCTCATCCAAAAACATCCCCACAGACACATCCAGAATAAGGTTTGACCAAATATCTGAGCACCTCATGGCCCAGTCAAGTTGACATAATATTAACCATTGCAATATCTTACGAGTATTCGGTCTTCCAACTCATGAACAAG
The DNA here is from genome assembly GCF_000956105.1 of Propithecus coquereli. Classification (NCBI taxonomy): domain Eukaryota; kingdom Metazoa; phylum Chordata; class Mammalia; order Primates; family Indriidae; genus Propithecus; species Propithecus coquereli. The sequence goes on from NW_012154085.1 coordinate 285,032, forward strand.
GTGCATAGTTTTATTTATTTAGGTTTTCTTTCATTTTTTTCAATAATGTTTTATAGTTTTCAGTGTATAGGTATTGCACATATTTTATCAGATTTATTCCTAAGTATTTTGTATTTTTGATACTATTGTAAGTGGTTTTGTCTCTTAATTTTACTTTTGATAATACGTTGCTGGTATATAGGAATATAATTTTGCATATTGATCCTACAGACTTGCTATACTCACTTATTAGTTCTACTATCTTTTTATTTTTTGTAGATTCCAGGGGATTTTCTACAAAAATGATCACATTGTCTGCCAATACAGACAGGTTTTTTTTACTTTCTTCTGCAATACAGATACAATCTAGATGCTTTTAATCTCTTTTTCTTGCCTTAGTGCACTGGCTAAAGTAAAATGTTTAAGTAGTAAGAGCAGACATTTTATTTTGTTTCTGATCTTAGGAGCAAAACTTTAATCTTTCACTATTAAGTAATAATACGGTTTTGATATTAGGGTAATGCAAGCCTCATGAAATGAATTGCAAAATATTCCCTTCTTTTCAAATTTTTGCAACAGATTAAGTTGAATTGGTATTGTTTCTTACTTAAATGTTTGGTAGATTTCACTAGTGAAGCAGTTTGTGTGGAATTTTCTTTGTGGAAAATTTTTAATCATAAATACATTTTCATTTGTAGATATAAAGCTCTTCAGGTTAACTATTTCTTCTTTAGTAAACTTTGATAGATTTTTTTCTTTCAAGGAGTTTGTCTATTTCATCTAAATTGTCAAAATCATGGGACTAAACCTGTTTATACTATTCCCTTACTGTCTTTTCAATATCCTTGTGATCTGAAATAATGTCACCTTCGTCACCTATATCCTTGATATAGGTAATTGCATACATCTTTTTTTCTAAATCAATGCAACTAGAAGTTGAGAATTTTATTGAATTTCTCAAAAAAATAACTTTTGGTTTAATTTTTTTCTATTATTTTCTGCTTGGTATGTCATTGATTTCTGTTCTGTTCTTTGCCATTTCCTTTCTTCTGCTAATTTTGGGCTTAATTTGCTCTTTTCTTCTAGTGTCTAAAGATACAATCTAAGATCATTAATTTTTTTTAGATTGACTTGTTTGATAGTGTTTTTCAAATCCACCACATCCTTGCTGACTTTCTGAATTCTTGTCCTGTTAACTATTGAGAATGGGCTATTGAAATCTCCAACTATAATTGTGAATTTGTTGTTCTATCCTTGTTGTTCTATCAGTTTTTGCTTCATGTATATTTTTAAACTCTTTTATTAGGGACATAACTTTTTAGAATTATTATAGCCTCTAGATTAACTGACCCTTTTTTATCATTATGAAATGGTATTCTTTGTCACTGGTCATACTCTTTGCTCTGAAATATATTTTTTCTTAGATATCAAAATAACCATTTCAGCTTCATTATAACTAATGTCAGCATGGCATAACTCTTCCCAGTTTTACTTTTAATCTATTTGTGTCTTTATACGTAGTCTGTTTCTTATTGGCAGCAAATAATCTGGTCTTGATTTTATATCCAATCTGATAATATTTGGTCTTAATTGGGGTGTTTCAAACATTTACATTTAATGTGATAATTGTGATGGTTAGATTAAGTATAATATTACCATTTTTTCCTTTTTGTCCATTTTTTTCTTCTTTTTCGGTCTTCTTTTTGGGTTAACAATAATTTTTTTATGATTCTATTCTACCTTTTTTGTTGGTTTATAAATATAACTCTTTGCTCTTTTATTTTGGTGGTTGCTCTATAGCTTATAATATACATCTTTAATTTATCACAATCTACCACTAAGTGACATATTAATAATACCTGTTCACTTATAGTGGTAGTTGTCAAGTATAGACAATTTTGGCTTCCAAAGGACATTTAGTAATGTCTGCAGAAATTTTTGTTTGCCACATCTTAGGTGTTATTATTGGCATCTATTGGAGCAGAGGTCAAGCATGGTTCTAAACAGCCTATAAACCACAGGAGAGCTTCTACAAAACAATCTTCTATCCTAAATGTCTATAATATTGAAGCGGACAAATTCTACTTCAGTGTAAAACCTTTATAATAGTATATTGCAATTTTTCCTTCAGTTTTTTGTGTTGTCATACATTTTACTTTGACACATATTATAAGCCCCATGCTATATTTTTATTTAAACAATTATCTTTTATGTATAGTTCAGTAATAAGAAAAATTGTGTATATTTATTCATGTAGTTACCATTTTTGATGCTTTTTGTTTCTTTGTATAGATCCATATTTCCATCTGGTTTACTTTTCCTTTTGCTTGGAGGTCTTCCTTTCATATTTTGTGTAGTGCTGATCTGCTTCTGTTGAATTATTTTAGCATTTGAATTTCCTAAAAATATCTTTATTTCACTTTTGTTTTTGAAAGATATTTTTACTAGGTATAGAATTTTAGGTTTATTTTTCTTTTAATACTTTAAAAATGTTGTCCTAATCATTTGCATTTTTTCTGATAACAAATCTGTCATCATCCTTTATTTTCCTATACATAGCATCTTTTTTCTCTGTCTGCTTTTAACACATTGACTACCATATGAGTTGTATTTAACTCAGGCTAGTTATGAGCCTGGGGCCTCATGAAGCAAAAACCTGTGGCTGGTTCATGAAAATCTCGCCTGTTGTTGTTCTTATTGTTACAATTAATATTGACAATTTAATTCTAAAAATGTGGATTGTGCTGCATTTATTTCACGCACAGAAAACAATAAAAAATAACAAATTAGAAAGGATTATTTTGTTTTAATAAAACACCATGGCCCCACAGAAAAAAAAAATTTTTTTCTAATGTGGCAGTCGATGTGTTAAAGATTTTCTTCTTTATCACTTGTTTTGAGCAACTTGATTTTGGGGTCCTTGGTATATAGTTTTCTTTATGTTTCTTGTGCTTGGTGCTGGGTGAGATTCTTGGCTATGTGGGCTTATATTTTTCATCAAATTTGTGACAATTTTGACTATTATTTTTTCAGATATTTTTCTGTCTTCCTTCTCTCTTTCGGACACTCCAATTACCCACATAAAAGGCCACTTAAATTTATCCCACAGCACACTGATGCGCTTTTCATTTGTTAAAAATTCTTTTTTCTCTGTATGTTTCATTTTAAATGGCTTTTAACACTATGCCTTCAAGTTCACTAATCTTATCTTTTGTGATATGCAATCTCCTATTTATTCCATTTAGTATATTATTTTCATCTTGGACATTGTGCTTTTGATATTTACAAGTTTTACTTTGGTCTGTTTATCATCCATGTCTCCACTTAAGTTTTGAACATACGGAATAAAATTATAATCACTCTTTTTATAATCTTCTCTGCTAACTCTAATATCTGTGTCAGTTCTGGGCTGGTGCCAATTGATCGATATTTTCCTCTCACTATGAGCCATATTTTTCTGTTTCTTGCATGAGTGTACTCTTTGATTGGATGCTAGAGATTTTGAATTTTATCTTGTTGGGTGTGTATATTTTTACAATCTCATAAATACTTTTGAATGTTGTTCTGTTACATCATTAAATTATGTGTAAACAGCTTGATACTTTTGAGTTCTTCTTTTAAGATTTGTTAGAATCAGATTAGCATTTATTCTAAAGCTGATTATACCTCACTACTGAGGTAAGACTCTCCTAGTACTCTACCTTGTGAGTCATGAAGTTTCCAGTCTGGCTAATGGGAGCAGGTGGCATTCCCAGCACTGTGTAAATTTCAGATGCTGTTCTTTCTAATTCTTTCAGGTGATCCTTTAACTGACTTTGATTAGTTTCCTCACACACATGCAATGATCATTACTCTGCAGGATACTTGAAGGGGACCCTCTGGTGATTTCCTGGATTGTCTCCCTGTGCAGATCTCTCTTCTCTGGAACTCTAATCTAGAAACTCTAGCCACCTTGGTCTATCTGGACTCTCAGCTCCTCTCCCCAACTCAGAAAATCTGCTGGGCCCTGCCTGTGCTTACCCTGTGCCAAGGCCCACAGACCCTAAAGCAGTAGCTGGGGTAATCATAGGGGTCACCACATCTGTTTCCATCTCTCAGGGATCACTAGCTTTTTTTGCCTGATGCCCAGTGTCCTGAAAACTGTTGTTTCATATATTTTGTCTGTATTTTTTGGTTATTTCAGATCAGCCAGTAAAACCATTACTTGCTACCTCATCTTGGCCAGACTATTCTGTATCTTGGCTGTGGTGGTTTTTCATGTCTGCACACATTTGTCACAACTCATAGAAGAGCATATTTTAAAAGGGTGAAGTTTACTGTATGAAATTTATATCTTAAGAAAAAAAATTTAAAATCTTCATGTTATAGTGGAAATTTGAAAGGTTATAGAGTTAAGAATCCCAGGCGTCACTCATCCGCAAACCAGCTATGGGAGTTTAAGCAAGTCACTTGATCACCACTAGATTGTGGTTTCTTCATCTTTTAAGTGTGGTTTCTGATGCTTTGCTACTTTGTAGAAGTATAGAGGGAATAATGTCAGATAATGTATGCACAAGGCTTTGTTAAATTGCCTTTTCATGCATTACCCGTCTGGCTTTGCTTTCATAATTTTTTGTGTTTCATCTGTCTTTTTTGTTAGACTAAGATCCATGAGGGCAGAGATCTTATTGGTTTGTTTACTTCTGTATCTTCACATATCATAAACAAATGAATATTTGAATATCGAAAGTTAAGTATTAAAACTATACACATATACCTTTGTCTTACAGACAGACTTCTACAGTCTTTATTAAGACATAAAAAAAATCAAAGCCCCTCTTTACAAAATCATATAGCTTATGAAGCTCAGTGTGGATGGCTTAGATTGGTGAATTAGGGTTTAACATTTTCACTTTCGTATTTTTTCAGGTTAATCTTTTCCTCTATATAGGGAAGCGAAGCTTTAGAATTCCCTTCCTGGGGACGAAGGAGTATTTTTTTGCATGGTGATTTATTATCCTTATCTTAGGCTTTTTTATTCTGAAGTAATTTTAGATTTACAGAAAATGGGCAAAGATAGCACAGAGAGTTCCTATATGCTCCTGTCTCAGCTTTCCAGTGTTAACATTGTACATAACCGTGGTCCAGTCGTCAAAACTAAGAAATCAACATTGGCATAATAATATTAACTAAACTACAGATTTATTTGAATTTCATCTTTTTTTTTTTAACTAATGTCCTTTATCTTTTCCATGATCCAGTCCAGGATACCACATTGCATTTAGTCGTCATGTCTCCATAGTCTGTTCTAATCTGTGACAGTTTCTTGGTCTTTCTTTGCTTTTCATGAAGAGTACTAGCCAGGTATTTTGGTAAAATGTCCCTCAGTTTGGATCTGTCTTGTGTTTTCTCATGATTAGGGGCTCTGGAGTTTGGGGGGGAAATGCCACGGAGATGAAGTACCCCCTTTATCACATCGCATTAGCATCTACATGATATCGACATGATTATTACTGGTGATGTTAGTCTTGATCACTTGGTTAAGGGAGTATCTGTCAGGTTGCTATTTTTCTCTTACCATGGCCTGTTTGTTAAAAATAAATCATTAAGTCCAGTGGACTCTCAAGGGAAAGGGAATTAAATTCTGCCTTCTACAGAGAGGAGTATCAAAGAATTGTGCACAAGTGCTAAACCACCACAATAATTAAGAAATATTTTGGGCAATACCTTGAGGCTATATAAATACTCTGGTTCTCCTTAAAGTTTCCCCACTCATGTTGCCATTCATCTGTGGATCTTGCCTGCAGCAACCATGACTGAGGTGCTCTAATGGCAATTTTCTATTTTTCTGATTTCTTTTACATTTAATATTTGGAATTTTTCTGTTAGAAAGATGTGTCCCCTCTCCTTCATTTATTTATTCAGTAATTGATTTATAGAAGTATGAAGTTATAGACATTTATCTTATTCTTTGTGTTTTAATCCAATGCTATAATTAACTATTTTGTTACAGTTTTGGCCATTGGCAGCTTTTCCATGTTGACTCCTGTGTCTTTTTGATATGCCCTCTACTGATCGGTGTTTGAGTGCATTATACAGCATTCTGGACAGAGCCCACTCTTTCTTTAGGATACCTCAGACACTTTATACACCAGACAATGTGACTCATCCACTCAGTATTTCATATATCTCTAAAATAGATTGCCATGGGTGATTGGACCTTGAAAAAGAATGATGCTCAGGAAATGATTTGGCTGCCCAAATTTTACCTATACACATAAGTGAACATAGACTCCACTTTCTCTGTTTACTATACTTCTGCTCCAAATTCCCAAGGCCAACTCTTGTGCTCCTATCTCAACAACTTGCACGGGTTAGATATAATCCTGTCTCTATTGCATGTTGATACGCAGCTCTGAAGATAACAGGTCTTCATGGTGCTTTGGGGGAAGTGTGGTTGGAAGTAGAATTTGAAGGCAAGGGATAAAGAAAGAGGGTTTATCCTGCCTCGCACAGTGGAGCAACGGCTCTATCAGGTACACACATGCAAGTGAAAATAGTGGACAGACAGTTTCTTGATTAAATTAGCATTCTCAGTGTTTTTCTAGAGAAGAAATAAAATCAGGCAGAAAAAGAAATTTAAAAAGGGTGATTCGATCTGATGTATAAAGCCTCCTACCATTCGAAACCTCTCTACTCTAGAGCAAGAGTTTTCCTGGCTGGGCTTTCCTTGAGTTTTCTGAGATAACCAGCTCCTGAACACTCCTCTCCACCTGCACCTTCCAGATCCTGGGAAACTTATGAGAAAATGAGAACTGCAATCCACTATGTGGTGGTCTTGCCTGCTTGAATTCATATAACTGCTTGAGTTGAGATTCTTCATTGTGTTGCTCGACTCTTTCACTAGCCTGTTTGAATCAAACAAGGCTTTTGGCATCGCCTAGACCTCATTGGATGTACTTAGTGGTTGTACATTTATGGAGCAGGAGGGGAACAACCAGGGCAATCTGGGCCTCTGAATGATCCCATTCATTCCACAGAGGCATTAGCTCCTGCCTCAGAGCCTTCCCACAGCCATTTCCATTTCCTCCTGGTTCTCCACGGTTCTGAGACTTCAGCCTTCCTTTCCCTGCCATGTGGGTTATTTCCAGTCCAAGTTTGTTTAGGCACAGTTTCTTTCTTTATATACATGTGTATATTGGGTTTTTCAGTGCATCCAGTATCCTCTCCTCACCAGCTGCCTTTTTCTACAAATGACAGCATTTGGACTCAAACAGAAAAGAAATCAGGCCTCTTCCGCTCCTGGGGCAGCCACCTACCTTGCCTCCAGAGCTCTCCTGCTCCATCCTGTTGATCTTGGGTAAACTATGGAACTGGATATGGTGGAACAGAATTTCAGAGTCGTTTACCTGAGCAGTTTGTATCCTTTGGACCTCTCCCAGCCAGCCCGTTGAATCTCAAATAAAGTCCAAATGCTTTTTTTCTGACCTTCTGTGGCTCATTAATTTCAACTTATGCGTGAACTATGTGTCCATATTTCTTGGTTTACTTTGACTCATACCAAAGGAGTAGTTACAGCTGATGAGTGACCCATTAAAGCAACCATTATGAGTGTTGACAAATACTTACACACTTTATAAATGTATGCACACACATTTATTTAAACTTTTTTTGGCATTGACAAAACAGAGAGGCATATATCATGCACGGTTAATTCTATGTCATTTGCTTGCTTATTCCAAAGTCATTTCCTGGCAACTAGCATTGTTAGAGAGCCAATACTGTGGCCATAACTCATTTATGAATTCAACCACTCAACAAACATTGACTGAGCACCAGTCGTGGGCCAGTCTTTATTCCAAGTTCCAAGATGGCGACAATGAGCAAGATAGGCAAAGTGCCTGCCTTTAAGAACTCTCATGCTAGTACATTCATGGGAAGTATAAAGGAGTAAAGAAGGAACAATGCTAACATTTGTGTTAAGCACTTTGTATAATGTAATAAACTTACCTAAATTCTCACAATCATCCTATGAGGTACTGTTGGTGCTGTTATGTACCCTTGTCAAGACCCTCTAGTTCTCCTGCACAGTCTCTTTTTCACTACCTTTATCCATAACAAAGCTCACATGGATAAGGCAGATACACAGTCAATTATCATGCAGTGAATGTGTGCTAAATAGAGATACGTCCAAAATGCTAAGGGTTGAAAAAGAGACAGTGTTCACTGTCCAGGCAGGTAATTACCTGAGAAACTTGTTTAAAGTGTTCCTGGGACCCAGCCTCAGAGATTCTGATTCAGTAGGTCCAGGCTGGGAACCAAGGGTCTGCATTTTAACAAATGCCCCAAGGTATTCCAATGGAGGGGGCATCTTCAGACCACTCTGACAAACAGTGGTTTGGAGTCCAATGCAGCCAAATTTATTTCTTATTGATATTCTAGTGTATGAAATATCATTGTCAGATAGATTTATTTATCCATATCTTGATATTTTTTTTCAAGTGTTGCCATCATTTGACATCTTATTGTGAATTATATTATTAACTGCAGTGATCCATAAAATGCAAGGTGGAAGTCCTGGATGGTAGGGGAGAGAAAGACCTTGTTTCCTGGGCTGGGCTGAGAGATCAAGTGCCAGGCTCCACTCGAGACTCTCACAAGCCTCTGCTCTGTGGTTCTCATGGCTGCATCCAAAGAGGCGAAGTGGACAGAGACTAGCTCAGGGCCTGCTGCCTAGGTTATTTTTGCCTGAGACCTACCTCATGCACCATGCCCGCTGTGCTCTGTTCTGAACTGTTTCTTTCTTCTCTGATCAGATATCTCTCAGAATTCTGTCTCCCCAGAGTCTTCTCAGACTTCCAGACATAACTCCACCTCTTTATGTCGTCTCAGGAAATTCTCAGGCCTTTTGTGTGTAGAGCATATGCTAAGGATGCTATTGATTACAGGTATGGCTCTTAGCCCACGAACTCCAGTCTGCAAAACATATTGCATTTATTTTCTATAAATCAACACAAATACAGCTCTGATTTCTCATCCTTTCAGGTTGTTGGTAAATTCAAGCTGACATCTGAGTGTTCCTGAAACTTCAGGGTCCCAGGGTCTTATAGACACCAAGACTCTGGGGAGGCCCTTCTGCTCATGGAAAATGATCTACACTGGCTAGAGCCACCCATCATCCCTTCACTTTATTGCTCCAAGTCCAATGTCTCTGCTTATTTGTGCCACACTAAGAACACGGGGACTTTTGAGGAAGACGGGCAATCCCCTTGGTTTGCACACATAGCTATCCTCTCTGAGGAGTTTTCACAGTCCCCCCAAGCAGTGCTGCCAAGAAGCAGGGCCCTTACTCATGGTGGAAGCTAGAACAATCTGTTTGAATAGCTTAGGCTTTGTTTGAAGGCAAGCTGAAACTGAAAGCCCACTTCTTTTGTCTTTTGTATAAGTCACTGAGGGGAGAAATGTTAAGGACTTGGGTATTTTCTTGCTGTTCAAGAAGATGAAAAATGATTTTTTAAATTGCTTTCTTAGAAAAAAAAATAATTGACATTGAAAACTTACTGTATACCAGGGCTTAGACTACGTTATCCTATTTAATCCTTTATCACATTTAGAGGAAGATAACAACCTCCAGATTTTACAATTATAGGTAAAGAAACAGAGACTAGGAGAAGATAAGAAATTTGTCTAATATAAAAAAATTAAGCACAGAAAAATGAAGTTACTTGCTAAAGCTGGGAGTAGACACGGGTCTCTTGACTCTGAGACCAAGGTTTGTTTTCTTTCATCATGATGGGTCTTTCTGTCATTCCTACAAATGTGACTAAAAGGATTATTTCTCTAAAACCCCCTTTCTTTAGTGAGCAGTGCACATTTAGGTTGCTATCCTATTTGCCCTTTTACGAAGATAGCTGTAAAAGATCTTTAATATTTGGAAAATCAAATTTTAGCAAATTTTAGCAAATTTGCTAAATTTTAGCAAATTTTAATCTAAGTCTTTTCATTTAAGAGTTTCTTTTGTTATTGGTTATGAGTATAACCAACTAGGATTCTTTTAAATCCTAGATTGCCACAAGCATTGAGTGATTAAGAGGCCCAAATCCTTCATATCCTTGTCTCTTTTTCCTGAAGAGAAATGTGTAACATATTAGTGAAAACACAGAAAATTTATCTTTATGTGCAAAATGACCCTTATTTTTTGATGGAAATTCTCCAGTGTCCAAAGCCCCTTTGGGAGAGTTAGGTCATTTTCTAATCTACATTCTGTACCCAAAGTGGCCTATGGCTAAATCAACCTGACTGATGCTTGGCTTTATTCAACTTCAAATTTTCCAGAGGAATAAATACTTCAACTTTTCTTCTTCTGTTACTTCCTAATCCTTTACCTTAAGCATGCTTTTCTATCTGTGTCTTTTTCATCTTGCCTGCTGCGACTTCAGCAGTTTTTCCTCTTGTCATATCTTCGGAAAAGATAGAGAACAGCTGGCCTCCTCTCTGCATGTAATTACCCTTCTGAGATTTGAATGCTGTTATTCACTTTCTTACCTTTAGTGAAAGAAATTTTTGCTGGACATTTTGGAGGACTTACCGGATGCAGCATTTAATAAAATATTCATAAGCTGGAGTACAGCCACCAGATAGGAGATGACCTCTCTTGGAACCAAAGCGTCATCAGGACCATAAATTCAAAGGCATAACCCATCTGGAGGGGTGCATGCTGGTTGGACAGCCACTGTTTTTGTTTTTAACAAGGCAGTGTTTTACTGCAATAAATGTAGTCAGAACCATTAGTCAATGGCAAGATAGTGGCACTATTTATGTTTACCCTCAAATGATTAACTTAAACTCAAAGGGAAATGAATTTAGATATGAAGAAATTACAGTGAGGAGAGCAAAAGAAAATGTGGGAGTGTTTGCAGTGTGCATTCTTGTTCCAATAACTTTCAAATTCAATCATCTCGCAATGATTTATTGAGTGCACACTATGTCCCAGGCACTGTCTTAGGCACCAAGGCTACAGTGATGATAAGAAATGTCATCATAATTATCATATCCTTAAATATCAAATTCTCTCAAACAAATCTTGTTAATCACAATCCCCGCTCCTGAAGACATTTTAGACCAAGATAAACACACTGATATAAAGCCATCCAAAGAAAGTAGAAAAAAGTAAAATTACAAAAGAATGGCAGGTAGCACAATCTTTGAAGAAGATTGGGATGGACTAATAGACTCTTACAATTGGGAAGGATGTGAAGGAACTGCAAGTGCAGAGGTCCTGAGGTCTTGGTGTATTTAAAGAGAAGCAAGGAGGACAATGTTCCAGAAACGCCCTCTGAGAGGGAGCAGGGTCAGAGACAGGATTGGAGAGAGCCAGAGCCGGCTGCGGAGGCCTTTGCAGATCAAGGTACAACCTTGTCGGAAACCACCCATAAGAAGGGGCATGGGATGTTTAGACTCTCTGAGAGTCCAAAAATTTGGAGAAAGAGCACAGACTTTGAAGTCAGATTGATTTAAGTTTAAATTCAAGATCTTCCACTTACTGTGAATTGGTCAAGTTAAGCAATCTCTCTGAACCTTGACTTCTCCATCAGTAAATTGGGAATGATAAACTTCAGAGAGTTGTTTTGACAACTAAAAAGGCAAAGAAGAAAATTGGATAGTCGTGTAGAACACAGCAGATCCTAAATAAATGCAGTTGTTACTACTCTCCGCTGTTAGACCACCTTTAGAAAAGCTTTCAGCACTCACAGCGTCCCTGCACAGAAGACATTATTGTCTCCACTTCCTAGTTGTGGAAACTGCATAGGTAAGTATTAGTGGCAAGTAATCGCTAATAACTACATTCATGTGCCATATAATGATGTTTGCTCCATGACAGACCACTTATACCACGGTGGTCCCAGAAGATTATAATAACACATTTTCACTGTACCTTTTCTATGTTTAGATACACAAACATTTACCACTGTGCTACAATTGCCTACAGCATTCAGTACAGGAACATGCTGTACAGGTTTGTAGCCTACGAACAATAGGCTATATCGCATAGCCTAGGTATACAGTAGGCTACACCACCTAGGTCTGTGTAAGTATACTCTATGATGTTCACACCACAACAAAATCACCTGACAACATATTTCTCAGAATGTATACCAGTCATTGGGCAATGCATGACTGTAGTTGAATCTACATTCAAATCCTCAGGTTGGTCTGACTCTTAAATCCTCTCTGCCTCACTTGATAATTCTAAGAAAGAAGTTCTCAGGAGCCAGTAGACCTCACCCTTAAAAGCAATTTGAAGGTGGACAAGTCAGAATGGAAACAAACATTGAAAACCTGAACCTTGCACTGTGTAATCTAGGCTTACACAGCGGTGGTTGCGTTAGACAGCCTAAGGCCCAAAGCAGGAGACCAGACAGGCTGGCATCTTGGCTTCAGCATATTCTTCTATAGTTCTAAGAAAACGAGCATGTAGATTATCTAGAAAGATCAGTCAGATATGAATTCTGGCATCTGCTTTCCAGTACTTGCTCAAAATCCATAAACTTTCAACTTGCATGTTCTCAGCCTCATGAAAATCCCCAGCTGCCTGCATGTTTGTCTCATCCCTCTACAGGTGAGATACGGGAAAGGAGAGCTACAAGGCTAGCTTCTAGTAACCCGGGAGCTACCAGATATAGGATGGGGAAGCAATAATGTATGGGTTTTGTGAAAACAGTTTTGATGTTCAGGCCAGGCTCCTTCCAGGACACCTCCTAACCAGAGAGAACAATCTTGGGGCTAAGTCAGGCAAAGTCGTATGGGAGGGAGCTCAGGAAGGACCATATATGGTAACTCTCTGTTGCCCAGAAATCCATATGATTGGCTTCTGTGATGCTATAAAAAGCATGGTGTCTGCCCAACGTTAAGAGGCTCAGTGATCTGTTTTGGAGTTAGGGATGCTACCAGAGGGTTTATAGCAGGATAGTGCCAAATTTGGAGGCAAGACTAAGCAGCATGGCAGCCAGGGGCACAGGGCTCTTATAAACAGTAGAGCTGTTGTGACACCCAGATGAGACTATGGAAGTCAAGAGCCTAGCATAGTCCTGGCCACATAAAAGTGCTCACGAAATGGAAAGAGGAGAGGATGTGTAAATTCTTCAGATGGCAGCGCATTAATTTGAGCTTGGAGTGACCTCAGGCTGTTGTATTCCTTTCTGCCCTATTCATACCTCTTAGAAAAGTTTATTAGAAAAGTTTAATGAGTTTACCATTTAGGTTACCTGGAAATGACTAAGGTCCCTTTGGGGTAGGCTGGCTATGCTCAAGGGAAGTGAAGAAAGAGTAGAAGGTGGTATTAATAATATCCATGTGATTTCTTGATGCTATTCTTCCATTGAATACCTAGAATGTATTAGGCACATTACATATGATCACATGTAACCCCTAATATTTAACAGTGTCCTCACATTGAACAAATGAGAAAACTGAGTCTCACACAGGTCATGCCACCTATCCATGGTAGGGGCAGACTTGGAACTCTGACCCTAGCCTGTCTGATTTGGAAGCCCAGGTGAGGATGGCACAGCAAGGGAGAAAGGTGTGGAGGGGGAGGGGAGGTAGGTGGGGAATGGCAGGTGCTTGGTCATTAGTATAACCTTTGGCATGCAAAGTGCTTTTGCAAAGCAGCACTAGATGTCACCCAGGGGAGCCATTGGTAAAGCCTTGTGGAGTCCAGGGTTATGGGTGACTCCTTTTCCAACCAATATTCTCAAGCCATCTTGAATGAATTGCTTTGTCACTCAGTGAGATTAGGCTGTTTTAGACAGGACAGGAGAGAGAGGAAAGCATAAAAAACTGGATGAAAAATTAATAATTTAGGCTCTTTTTCAGAGAAAAAATGGAGAGGATTAACTGTTTTAGATAATATAACACTTTTTTAAAAAAATACGCTTGGGGGCTTGAGTTTTATTTGAACCACAGCGTGTTTCGCAGGGCGCTCACAGCTGAGGCAGTAGCAGGGAATAACTTAGCAGCCCTAGAACAAAGTTATGCAGTGTGGTGGGGGGAGTTTCTCTATTTCCTTGTTTTCAGTTCCAGAAGAATCAAACCTTCTGTGTAGGCTGCCTGACATAGGCCATGGCCTTGTCGGTGGCTCCTTAATTAACAAAGAGGTTTTTATTTATCCAGTGCAAAGCTTTCCTTACCTCCTTTCCCTATCCGCTAAACCATCCATGCAAATCAGCACGTACCGAGACCTCAAAGAAATCCGACAGTGGACTTAAAAGAATTCATGCAGCCAGCCGAAGGGGAGTTTAATAAGCTTGATCTCTCCTTTTCTTCTCCTTGGATTCAATTTTTACAAGACTCTCAATGTGTTTGCTGCAGGAAAATGCTGGGGCACTGGGAGGCCCAAGCGATGGAAGGGCAGTCAGGGAGCTGGAGATGGTGCACGGGGAAGGTAATGGGAAGTGTGGCCTGGACTGTAGCCAGGGACTGGACAATTCAGAATTTCTGCAGCCTCACGCTCATGGAAAAAACTTGGCCAAGCCACAAGCTGAAATATAAGCCTACAGCTTTAGCTCCTAGGACTTCAAACTGCATGTTTCCTTCCCTTAAAAGCCTCAGGATAGCTTTAATCTCTGTCTTTCAGAGTCAAAGGCTGGCCAAGAGGAATTGGACTTTCACCTGCAGGCGGTGGCCCCTCTGAAGAGTGATGAAGGCCTCTGAGGTTGTCAACCTGTTGGGAGTAGCCCCTGCTCCTGGCAGACAGCGCGGCAGCTGGCAGGAGAACTTGCGTGGTAACTGGCGGCCTCCATGCATTCCGGAGAGGGAGGAGGGCCGCGCTCTCCAGAGAGATAGTGAGATGGAGAGAGTGCCAGGCTTTCTGTGATATTGGACTCTCGGCTGCATTGCTGAGGAGAAAACCAGCTACAAAGACACCATGGAAATTGCCTTGGTAATCCCCTCTGAAAGTCACTGTCTATCAGAAAAAAAGGAGAAAGTATGATCACCAAAGTAGGAAATGGTTCCCAGGGACCCCAGGGCCCCTGTGGTTGAGGATTTTGTCGAAAAGCCTCCCTTAGCACCCCCAGTTAAGGCATTAAAGTGTAAACGGAGGAGATCAGAGCTTCCTGGCTGTCAGCGTGGTGAGACGCCAGAATGCCCAAGCATTGAGTTCCCAGCACTGGGAGAGACAGTTAGTGCTCACTTCCTGTTCAGGCCTTTGCAGCTGGAGGACCCGTGCCACTGTTGGGCCAAGGCAGTGAAGGGCCATTGTGCCATGTCCATCTCTCCTTACTCTGCTGGGACAGCCATGACAGGCACATGTCGAGATGGAGGGACAACTGCACCCCTGAATTGGAGGAGAACCCCTACCAAGTCTCATTGGATTTTGAGTGAATGAGAATTAAACTTTTGTTGTGTTAAGACACTAAGATAAGGAGTTTTCCCATGCCAACCACTAGAGATAATTACGATTGCTAGGATGGTGTTGGGCTGGTTTTTTCCAGGGACAGTCTTCCAGTACACCAGTGTTTTTCCAGAATAGGCTGATGGAGGCCTGTCTCTATCTAGTCTTGCAAAGCTCCCACAATGTTTTGCAAGGTTCTTTTGTGGGATCCCTGAGCATTACCCAATCCTGGATATTTCCAGCTTGTTAATTGGAAAGCACTTCCTTCCTATATGTCCAGACTGCTCTTACTGATGCCAGTCTAACAGCCTCCAACTGCCCCATCCACAAAACACAGATCCGATTGCATCGACACATCCTACAAAGGTCCAGTCTTTTGGGGCTTGGCTGTGGTGGTACCTGGCCTGTTTCATGGCCCTTTGCCCATCTTTGCAAGATGGTGATTTTCTAACATATTGGAAGGCACCAGGCCCAGGAGCTGAGCTAGCTCAATGATCTCCTTCCAACTTCCCAAGAACCCAAGTAGGTTAGAATTCTTTCTTTGCCTTTTCTTACAGATAAAAAAACCAAAAAACTGCCGGAGAGCCTTCTAGCTGCAAGGCCAAGAACTGCATAGCCTTCTTGGCTCCCTGATTCCACAGCCTCTGAACCCCTTTCACTATACACGGATATTCCAAGATTCCTTCACAGTTTAGTCACAATGAGATTCTGAGGATGTCCTCTCTGTGGTCAACTTTGCTCAGTAGGCAGAGACCTATCCCACTGGTCACAGGTCTGCTGGTTAAAATCTACAGGACAGGGGAACACATTTCCCAAGAGGGTCAGGAAGTGAATGTTTATTTCTAAGAGACATGGATGTACATCTTGTAGACTCTGACGGAGAACAAGATTTGGAAGAAATCTGGCCCCATCTCCGACCTCTGGAACTACCGCACACCTTCCTGCTCCGACCGCTCCTCTCCCTTCAGTGGGTTTGTTGAGGAGGAGATCAATACCACCATCTCTGTGTCTCTTTTCCACAGTCTTCCCCACATTGGCTGGTTGAGAGATTTTGTTCTCCATTCTAAGCACATTTTCTTTGATTTAGACTTTAGGAAAGAAGGAGAGGAACCATCAATTAATCCATCAAAGGGGTGTTATAAAATAGGTCTATGGCCCTGGTGTGAAGTTTTAATAATAATAACTACTAGAAGGGGGATAGGGAGAAAGGTAGAAATTGAAATTGTCCAAAGTAAAAATGTATATTCCTCAAGTCAGAATTCAAGAGAAAGAAACAGACCCAGGATACAGGCTAAGGAGTCATCTTGCTGCAGAGCCAAATAAACTGCCAGCTCAGTAAAACATTGCCTTTGATGCTCTTGCTCCAGGGACTTTCTCTTTAATGGAGGGTAATTAATTATCATCATCCACTCTTACTTAGTAATAATCTTTTACAGGCACTTGGGCATTCCAAATGCATGCCGTTGCCTAATATTTAGGCTGGAGGGAAGTGGTTCTTGGGTGGATGAAAATTGCATCCCTGGAGAGCTTTTGCTTTGGGGCACATTCTCCCCAAGACTTCATGACTCACCCGCTGTGTGGGGCTTTGGGAGCTGGACGCTGTGGGTAAGGCCTGTGGAATCCTGGATCCACACAGACAGGATGGTCAGAGGGAATAAGACAGAGTGAGTACAGCCCAGTTTTCCTGAGGGACAGGAGAACATTGTGAGAATTTGGATAGTTATTGAAGATAACCATGAGATGAGACTTCCCTTCTGCCTCTGCTCTACCTTTACAGCACTAGGCAAAACATTTAACTTCCCAGGTTGCAGATCTCCAACCTGAGCTGGACATTAAAAGTGTTTTTGCTCTTGAACTCACTCAGCTGTTCATGAAGATGACTCAGCTCATCCAACTGAAAGGGATAGAGCTCTTCAAGGACAGGTGCAAAATAAATATCAGCTATTAAAGTTGACTTCATAATGATGACATGCCTTGAACCATAGTTGCAGCAACTTGCCCTCTGCCTGCAGCTTTTTCTCTGGCCATTGTTTGGCTGAGAGATTGTTCTGGTGCATGAAGGTGGATGGTGAAGAGGGGAAAGGAGAGGGAACTAATGTTTAGAGAAAGCTGGACTGGTCAAGTACTTTGCCAGTGTACTTCATCTGTATTTTCTTATTTAATATTCACTACAATTCTGAGGTTGTACAACTTATTTTACAGATAGAGAAAGTGAAGCTTGAAGATGTTAAGAGAAGTTAACTTAAGAAACACTGAGCCAAAACCCAATGCTAATGGGGTCCAGAAGGCTCTGTCCGCTCTGCAAGATCTCCTCTTAAGTAGAAAAATAAGGGGAAGGGCATGTCCAAAGCCAGGAAGGGAATGAAGCCAGATTAGTTCTCCTTGTACTTTCCTCAGTCTTATTTCACTCCTTTCTTGTTCTAACCCTCAAATTGTGTCCATCTTGAGAGATCAGAACTGGCAAAATGGTAGGACTGACTTTCTCCAATCGCAGCCTGCATCCTTGATTGTAATAGCCCCTTTTCCTCACCTCCACCCCTCTAGGTGCTACTAGGACACCTGTCTGCTCTCCTCCCTCCTCCAGAGCTGGAGCACACTCCTCCCAATTCCCTTCTCTGCCCCACCCAGAGCTTCTCCCTGGCTCCTAGAGTTGCCAAGCTCCTGGTGACAGTGAAATCAGAGGAGGAATGTGGGCTGCCAGGTCGTGTCAGGTACCTGAGACCCAGTTGGGAAGATAAATAGAGTGCCTTGCCCTTTCTGAGTTTTCTGGACCACTGAGAAGATGGAATTCCAGAGATAAAGTTCCTTCCCTCTCTGAACCATTGGCTCTTCCTTGCTGTTGGAGCTTGCTGACTTCAGCCTTTGGAAGAGAGGGAGAACTTCCAGACAGCAATGCTGTGGATGCTGCATCCTTGTTCAGCTCAGCAGCCATACTCCTGGTGCTCAGTCCTGGAAAACACCTCTTTCTCTTTGTCTCTCTTTCTTTACCTGCCACTCATGACATTTTCCCAACTGGAATGTGGTAAGGGAAACAGTAACTAAGGGGCCAGTACTGAATAGAGAAAGAATACTTTAATTCTAAGGAGTTGGTTATTTCTATTCGGATTCTATGAAGTCTGAACTGGGATGAGAAATATGAGATGTATATGTGTGTGTAAGGGTGAGGGGGAGAGAGAGAAAGGGGGGAGGAGGGAGAGAGATCACTAATGTCAAACATCAAGAACTTCCAGCTTGGGAGGTATGACAGATGCTAGGGTTAGTGATGGGAGAAAAGTAGAGGGTCATTTCTATTAGAGGTCTCAGTTCAGAAGAGAGATAGGAAGAAGAAGATATACTCAGAAGACAGCTCCTAGACCAGGTGGCCCACTGTGAAATCAAATAAAGTTTAGGACCACAGCTAGGACTCCAGACTTTGAAAGCATCATCTGAAGCAGAGTACGCTCTGGACTGGCATCCCTTCTTTTTTTATTACAGTATTATCACTGTCATCTCAACAGGTGAGCTATCTCAACTCCCAGACCATGGAGACAATTTATATACCATATAGCTGCTTCCTGAGCAGAGCTACTGGCTAAAATGCTTTTCTAACCTTTGAATTTACATAATTTCTAATCTCCAAAATTTAGACTGTTCAGCTGTTATCTCACCCAAACACACTTTTATAAGCACTCTGTGTCCATGGCCGTGCAGGGAGCACTGCAGAGCCGAGGACACGTGCAGTCACTGCCTCTCATTGTGATCTGCTCCCTGAAGGGCTTTCCATGCCAGGCACTCTGCTAAGGGCTTCACAAGCATTATCCCATTTAAGCACCACCACAAGAATCTCATTTCGCAGAAGAAGGTAAAGAGGTTACACACCTGCCCAAATGCAGAGAGTCACCCAGAAGCAGAGCTGGAGTGCAAACCTGAGCATCCCAGCTGTAAGACTGGTGCCTTTTGCTGGGTCTGTGGGAGAGACCCTCCTCTTGAGAACCCACCCATTACATGGCATGGTTCCTATTCTGTCTGTTATTTCTTGTTTCAAAGTAAACCAACCAGAAACATGGCGGTAGAATGACAATTTCTGAGGATCAGAAATTCAGAGTGGGCAGAGTGGGATGGTTCTTCTCTGTTCCATGGTGTCTCGGACCTCAGCTGAGATGACTCTAATGGTAGGAATTTGGAATAGGTGGGGCTGATGGGTTCACTTCCAAGGTGACTTATTCACTCACATATCTGGTGCCTTGGTTAGGATGATGTCATCTGGAGCATCTCCTTGTGGCCTCTTTGGTGTCATGGTTGCAGAACCCTGTGCATCCTTACATGGATACCCAGTGCTCCAAGCAGGAGTGTCCCGGTGAAGAAGGTGGAGCTGCAAGGTCCTTCATAACCCAGCCTTAGTCATCACCTAGCCTCATTCTGCCATGTACCATTAGTCAAATAACACAAGCCTGCTCATATTGAAGGGGAGGGGACATGGGCCTCACCTCTCAACAGAGGACTGTCAAGAATTCCTGGCAGTGTTTTAACACCACTACATATGTTAAAATACTGTGTCAGTAGTCAAGTAGGTTGAACACTTTTGATCCTGATATATGGTAAGGGCATATTGTTTCCTTCTTCTTTTTATATTGACTAAGTTGAAAGGATTAAGGTGAAGACAATTTGGTCCTTATTTGGCTGAAGCCCTCTTCTTCCCCATCACCTGTAGGAATGGTCACTAGCAGCCCAGGACAGAGGAGCAGCTGGATTCTGCCCACAAAGTGACTGAAGGAAAACCACAGAGCCCTGTCACCTTTGATGTCCTTCAGGTTTGTTCACATTGGTCCAGCTCTTTCCTTTTGTAGTTGGGGAGGCTGAGGCCCCAAAAGGAAAAAAGACTTGTCCAGAGCTGTGTCATCCACTATGATAGCCACTAGCCACATGTGGCTATTTACATTGAAATGAACTAAAATTAAAAGTTCAGCTCCTCAGTCGAACTAGCCACATTTCAAGTGCTCAATAGCTACATGTGGCTAGTGGCCACCATACGGGGCAGTGCAGATATAGAACATTTTTATCATGGCAGGAAGTTCTTTTGGACAGCATTGTTCTAGAGTCACACAACAAGCTAGTTTTAGAGTAAATCTTAGTCTGGAGCATCTAGGGAGGCTACAGTGAGCTTGGACACAGTGTACAGAGGCTCAAAGCACAGCTTCTATGATCACTTCTTGCTTTTGCATGTGCATTTGAGTCTGGCTGGCTGTGACTAGCCAGGTGACCAGGTCTACCAAAGAGGCCGAAGGGCTTGGGTGAAAGAAAGAGGAATAGATCCCTAGGATCCCTGCCTGGGGATGAGGAGAACCAGGAGAGAAACCTATTTGGCAGACTAGGGGAAGCAGCTCCAGAGTGGGGGTGAGCTCCTGCCTGGGGATGGAGGCTCCCTATGCTCTCACTGCAGCAGACAGCACTGAGTAATCAACATTCTTTTGGATACAGTCCTGGCCTTTCAGGAGCACCCTGCCCCCCTTCAGCCTGGCAGCTCTCTGTCGTCGCTTCTCAGCTTGGACTGGGGTCCAAAGCCAGTTTCCCTCCCTTCCCAGGCCTCTTGGATCTGCCAGACACCAGCATCATCCCTCCTCTCTGGGCAGCACTGCTGCCCTCTTATCTGCTGCAGCAGGGAGGGAGCCATCAGCACCCTCCCCCCTTCCATTGCCAGGCGCCACCAAGGGCCCTCTGGCCTGGTGCCCACTCATAGGCAGAGCAGCAGAGGCTCGAGTCCTGACTTCTGGCTCCAGCTCCACTCCCAGCCTTGTATCTGACTTTAGCCATGTTAGTTCATCTCTTTGGATTTCAGTTTCTCATCTGCAAAATGAAGGTGGAGTGGTTAAGTCAGTGCTTTAACATGCACACAAATCTCCCAGGGATCTTGCTAAAGTGCAGGCGTGAGTCCCTAGGTCTGGAGTGGGGCCCAAGATTCTGCATTTCTGATAAACTTCCAGGTGATACTTTTGTGGCTGCTGTGCAGAGGCAAGGATTCAGGGCTGGCCTATAGCACTTTTTACAGTGATAGAAATGTCCTATATTTGTGCTCTCCAACATGGTGACCACTAGCCACAAGTGGCTATTGAGCACCTGAAATGCAGCTGTTGAGTTCAATGAATTGACTTTTACATTTTATTTAATTTTAATAAATTTAAATTTCAATCTGTAGCAAATGGCTGACATGTTGGACAGCACGGGGTAGCTAATCTCTGACATCTGCCACAGACCAGCCCTGTGAATTCGAACAAGTCATTTAATCTCTCAGAAGCTCAGCTTTCCCACTAGTAAAAAAGCAAAAGAGGTGACTCTTCCTGTCTAACAGGGCTGTTGGTGGGGATGAGGTGGGGTGGTAAGTTGTAGAATAATTCATAGACTGTATAGACATGTGCTATGTAGTAATGATGTCATTATTATTAACAATATGATATAGTAGAGTGGTTGGAAGGAAAAGAAAATTGGAGTGAGACAAACTGGGCTCCAAATCCTT
Source organism: Propithecus coquereli (assembly GCF_000956105.1). NCBI lineage: Eukaryota > Metazoa > Chordata > Mammalia > Primates > Indriidae > Propithecus > Propithecus coquereli. Next base: position 306,874 of record NW_012154085.1, read on the forward strand.
TTCTAGCACTTTCTAGCTGTTTTTTGTCCTTCTCTGAGCCTCTGTTTTCTCATCTCTAAATTGTGAATGACAGTAATTCTTTCATAAGACTGTTGAGAGAACTAAATGGGTCAAATGTTAAGAAGTGATCAGTATAGTGCCCAGGACACAGTAGGTGCTCAATTAATGTCAACATGGCTCAATGGAACATCCTGAGTGGCTGGGATTTAAATCCTGGGTGTAGCACCTACTACCTGTATGTTCTTGGACTAGTTATTTAAATCTCTTTTTGTCTCAGTTTTATCAACTTTAGAATGAAAATCATAAAACTTACCATAGAAAGTTCAGTTGTTCATTGAATTTTTCCATTTGACAAATAGCAATTGTTAGCTCTCTCTTTATGTATTGTGTGCTAGTTGCTTGAGATATAATAGCAAGTAGAAACAGAAAATATCCATGCCCTTATGATGTGTATGATCTACTATGTGCTAAATCAAACATCACACGAAGAGTGTACATGGTGCTGCAGGGGTCTGTGATTGGGAGGTCAGAGAGGACCACCTTTGGAAAGAGACATTGCAGAGAAACAAACACACATTTGCCAACCGGACATTTGCTATAATTTGAATATTGACTATTGAATATTGAAATCTAATCCCCAATGTGGCAGACATTGAAAAATGAGGCATTTAAGAAGTGGTTAGGTTATGAAGCCTCTGCCCTCATGAATGAATTAATCCAGATCAATGGATTAATGGGTTGTCATGGAGTGGGACTGGTGGCTTTATGAGAATAGGAAGAGAGACCTCAGCTAGCAGCTCAGTCCCTTTGCCATGTGATGCCCTGTGCCACCTCAGGACTCTGCAGAGTCCCCACCAGCAAGAAGGCTCTCACTAGATGCAGCCCCTCAACCTTGGACTTTTCAGCCTCCATAACTATAAGAAGTAAACTTCTTTTATTTATAAATTACCCAGTTTCAGATATTGAAAATGAGCTAAAACTGTATTGGAAAGGAGGAAATGTAGAAGAGTCTGGACTGGAGACACAGATTTGTGAGTTGTCTACTCACAGAGTCATGGGAGAGTAAAGGAGATAACATTTGTAAAGGGCCAGGCGCAGCATATACCTCTGAGGGCACAGAATATGGCTGCCTCCTTCTGCCCCTCTCCTTTGTGGAGCTGGGGAGCAGCATGTCACGTTGGCTGAGCAGGAGCAAGCTGTCCCTGTGCTCTGGCCTCCGGACCTGTTGCAGCTCAGGTCTTTCTGAATCTAGAACAATTTCCTTTACTGGTTGAACCGATTCATCAACGAATATGGATGTGCCAAATTAGACACCATCAGAAGTTTACTGGTTGGTAGATATTTCACGTTGTCTCCAGATGAGTAAAATGCTAATACATTCATCCTAGAGGGGGAATGAGATCTGAACTGCTTCTGTCATCAGGAGATGGAATGGCATGATTGCGTAGACATTGGGGTCTGTATGCAGCTGCATTGAGCTGCTCTGGAATTTGAAGTCTATATGGGTCATTTGCCACCATACACACACACACGCACACACACACACATATGTGCACACACAGACACACACACATACACAAGGATAGATTTCATTGGTGAAGCTTAGAGGTTTGATTAATTGAAACATTTAATTTCCTTCACAAGGAAGTTATCTTAGAGTTAGGAACCTGTCTTGTATACCTGTATCTCCACACAGCCACCCAGCATACAGTTCACATGAGGCAATGAATCTGAGAGATGCTGATTATCTGGTTGACTCAGTTCTCTTGCCTCTGCCTGCAGGGCAGACTGCAGAGACTGCAGCCTCAAGAGGGATGTTACAGGAAAAGCAGCAGCTTGCCTCATGCCCTAACTCTGAAACTTTCTCTTTTTTTCCAGAGTCTAGTAATCTTGGGACTGAGTCAATTCCCCGAAAAGCAATTATTAGGAAGCTGATTTACCAAATGATCAATTTACCTATTTGCTGATGTGCCGACTTTACCAAATTGGATCTTTTGTAACATTTGACTAGAGTGTTCAGCGGCTTTGCTAGGAATCTTTTAACACATTTAACAGGAAGGTTTCATTTTTGTTACTAATAATGTGACATCAAGAAACATTTTATCATTAGTTACAAAATTTCAGCATTTCACATGGTAATTTTTCAGTTTATGTTAATATGAATGAGGAACTGTTTAAGCTGATGGCTACTTCTGATTTCCTTTGTGTGTTTTGGAATACAAATTTTAATTTAATCTAATTTAAAATTGATTTACTTTGTTTTCAGATTTAAATGTAAACTTTTGATTTTCTTTATGTTGAATAATTAGTTTAAATTTAAATTTAATTTAAAATTCTGACATATTTCCAATGCTTTTGCATATAAATATAAAATTAAATTTAAATGTTGAATTGCTGGGAATACATAATTAAAGCAGATACGCTGTCTGAGGAATTGGCAAACACTACTAAAAAGGGCTTAATGTTTAAAAAAGTGGAAAATGGCTTTTAGACACAATAGAAAACAGAAGTGGCTAAGAAGAAAACATCATTACCCGCAAAATGTTGATACATAGCATTTGATGAGAAGCTATTGAGATTTACTGACTTTGTAGACATTATCAGAAATAATTCATATTTTACAACAAAGGAAAAATTATTCTTTTTTGGTAAATCAGCTAAGCAACAAAAAATCCTTTTTTGGATGTCAATTTTGGGTGCCTTTTTTTTTTTCTTTTTGGCCAATCTCCTTGCATTTTTAGCATCTGTTACCAATTTCTCATATAGTAAAGCTACCTTGGTTTATTATTTCTAGCCATTTGTTGCCACATTTTAAATTTTGATCGGTTGCTCCTGCTGTTTCCCAGTTGATTCCTTTGGTGGACCATGAATCTGTGGGAAATTTCTACTGGGCATCCTCAAACTCTATCCTGCTTTGGTTGTACCCTTTTCTCTTGAATCTTTCTGCAAAGCAAATTTTCAATTAACTTTAAATTAAAACTAAAATAAATTAACTTTAAAAAACACTCAAAATAAAGCAGTGTTGTAGATGACATTAATTCAAAATATAATTTAAAATTCAATTCTAGATTCGAAAGCATCCAACAGAAATCAGAATTAGAAGAAAATTCCCAGTTAAAAACTAGAATATGCCAAAGATATTTTCACTACATGCAGAAAATCAAGTGGATAAATATTTTTATATTATATTGAATAAATATTTTTATTAACACATTACAACATATGAATTTAGTAAATTTAGTGAATTGGTCATTTGGCAAAGTTCATCTTCCTAAGAACTGGCTTCCTGGGAATTAGCTTTCAGCAAATAGACTTTTCAGGGAATGAGTTTTATACCAATTGAACATTCATTGAAATAATTTTCACCAAATTGACAGATTCCACCCATTTTCACCCTCTTCTCTTGAGTTCTCTAGAATCCGCTCTCTGCCCACTCATCCCCTGTGAATCTCCAGCCAGCTGTTTCTCAGGGTAGCAAATTCATCCTGAGAGCACTTAATGTCAAGTCTTTAGGAAGTACAGAAAAAATTTATGTCATTTTTTGAGACCTTTGGCATGCCAGGGACTAAGGGTTTTAAAAGGTTCCTAGTGACATGAGTTTGACATTTCTGTCCCCTCCCTAGACCCCCCTTGAGAAACACTGGACAACTGAACTGAATCCCATCTATGCAGCTAGAAGGAAAAATTAAGGCTCCTAATTTAGTTCTGGAGTTTGAAGAGATCTTAAGATCATCTCACCCAGGGTTTCTCAACCTCAATACTGTTGACATTGTGGGCCAGATGATTCTTTATTGTGAGGGGCTGTCCTGTGCATTGTGACGGAGTTTAGCAACATCCCTGGCTCTACCCACTAGATACCAGCATCACTCCCCAATTCATGACCATCGAACATGCCACCAGATGTTGCCATAAGTCCCCTGGGGCGGGGGGTGGGGGGTGCAAAATCATCCCTGGTTGAGAACCACTGATCCATCTTTCATCCAATCTGGAACTTTCCTTTACATTATACACCATGTACCCTCTGAATGCTGCAAGGGCCTGAGAACTCATCTCCTCTCTTTGGTTTTCCTGGGAGGCAGTCACCTTAGTGTCACAAGAAGATTATGGGCTTTGGAACATGCTGTCCTGGGGTCAGATCCTGTCTCTGACCTGTCTCATTTGGTGTGACCTTGGGCAAACTTCAGAACCCATTTCAACCTGTTTCCTGATATGTTCTAATCCTTATTTCATAGACTTCTTGAGGAGACCAAATAGCCATGTGTCTAAAATGTCTGTCCCTTTTTCAAGCTTTATAACTGTATTCATTGTATTGATTCCAGATCTTCTATCTTTAACTTCCCCTCCTTGGTTGTACACCCAAATGCCATGCAGACTGTTTGATCTTTGGATTTCTTGACAATTCTGAATTCAGCCCTTGAAGGCTGCCCTTTCATTCTCATTCCTTCTCAGCAGACCAAGCTCCATAAACCTTGATTCCTTCTCAGTTCAGAGATGACAGCAGTTTTCAATTTAAGGGGAGATTGATTGTTAAGTCACTGTGGAGCTGGGAAGAAGTGAGACATTAGGGCCGACACCTCCATGGGAAGAGAGGATTCCTCAAAAGCCTTGCCAGAAAGAATTGGTCTTCCAGAGAAGTCTGCACCAATCACTGTAGAAAGGCTAGAGGCTAAAAAGAAACCAAACCCCCAAAGCATAATTTTCTGCAATGATGCTCTAGAGTTGGGCACCCCTTGAGGGCCCCGCTAGGAGACTGAGGCCACACTGCCCTTGACATCTCTTTCCCCACTGGCTGCCTATTTAAAATTAGCTCCTGACACTTTCCAGGAAGTATAAATGAGACATGAACCCTTGAGCCCAGAGATCTGAGAAGCCACCTGACTACTCAGAGTGGCCAGCATCTGCTGAGCAGTTTTAAAAAGAGTATCATTTAAGTCTTTAATCCATTTTGAGTTGACTTTTGTATACAGTAAGAGATAGGGGTCTAGTTTCATTCTTCTGCATGTGATATCCAATTTTTCCAGCACATACATTGAAGAGACTGTTTTTTCCCCAATGTGTGTTCTTCATGACTTTGTTGAAAATCAGTTTGCTGTAAATATATGAATTTATTTCTGGGTTTTCTATTCCATTCCATTGATCTTTGCATCTGTTTTTATGCCAGTGCAATGCTGTTTTGGTTACTGTAACTTTTTAGTAGATTTTGAAGTAGTGTGATGCCTCCAACTATGTTCTCTTTGCTCAAGATTGCTTTGGCTATTCAGGGTCTTTTGTGGTTCCATATGAATTTTAGGATTGCCTTTTTTATTTCTGTGAAGAATATCATTGGTATTTTGATAGGGTTTGCATTGAATCTGTAGAGTGCTTTTGGTAGTACAGACATTTTAATAATATTAATTCTTCCAATTCATGAACATGGGCTGTCTTTCCATTTATTTGTGTCCTCTTCAATTTCTTTCACCAATGTTTTATGGTTTTTATTGTAGAGATCTTTCCCTTCCTTGGTTAAATTTATTCCTAGATATTTTGTTCTTTTGGTAGTTATTATAAATAGGATAGTTTTCTTGATTTCCTTTTCAAATAGTTTGCTGTTGGTGTATAGAAATGCTACTGATTTTTGTTTGTTGATTTTGCATTCTGAAACTTTGATAAATGTTTGAGCTAATGAATATGCTAATTATCCTGACTTGATCATTACACAATGTATACATGTATTGAAACATCACACTGTATCTCATAAATATGTACAATTATGTGTCAATTAGAGGTGTGTTAGTACAAACTGTACCCACTGCTTTCTTTCCCAAAGTTGTGCTAGCCTGTAAATTGGGCAAAGTCTAGCTGCTTTCTCTGAGAGAATACATGCATTTGTATGTGTATCTGCATTAGGAATGAAGGTTTCATATTTATAATGAAAAGACTCCTGCTTTCTTACGTGTGTTTTAGTACAAACTGTACCCACTGCTTTTTTTCCCGAAGTTGTGCTAGCCTGTAAATTGGGCAAAGTCTAGCTGCTCTCTCTGAGAGAATACACGCATTTGTATCTGATTCTGCATTAGGAATAAAGGTTTCATACTCATAAAAAAAAAAAATTTTAAAAAACAAACACTGAGAAGAGCATTGATGTCAGGGAGCCCTGAATGGTCCTGTGAGGAAACTTTCTGAACTCCTCCTTGCAGAGGCCAAGGGCCGGGCTCACCTCATGTGTTCCCATATGTAAGCTGGACTTGATATGGCTCAATTGCTCTTGTCAACTTTATGCCTGGAAAATACAGGCCCCGGGGACTGCTGTCTTGTATTGGGGGAGGGATTATGAGTCAAAGTGCTGGGGATCCATCTAGCTGGTGCCAGAAAGATCCCCCAGCAGGGATGGCAGGCCCTGGAGGGACACAGGGGACTTGGGGAATTTCCTTCAGTGGATTTTTGACATACTTAAGAACATTTCCTCAAATGTCAGAGCTGGCTCTTGTTTGTCTTTGGATGGTGGAGGAGAAATTGTATTGAAATGGCTCTAGTTTGAGAGGATGGTCTCCCAAAGTCCCACTAGAAGCAGATTGAAATCATGGACAGTGTTGGAACTTGTACACAGGCAGTCCTGCCTGCCATTCCCTGGTGCAGGAGAGCCTGCTAGAGGGGGTTAGGCCAGATTGTTTAAACACAGAGCTCCTGCGTCTAGCCTAAGGCTCCCTGCAATTTAGTCTTAGACAGTCTCTTGATTTATGAGTCTAAATCCCATTGAGCTCCATTGTGAATCACGAGTGCTTGTCCCTGGCAAGGTTTTGAAGATAAGAGCTCCAAAACCGGAGACTTCCCTCAGCCCAGGGAAGAAGAGCAGGATTGTATTTTCTAAGTCTGTGAAAAAGCATTAAACTGCTTTTTGGGCAACTCTCAGAGGTGAAGAGGAAGAGAGGGGCATTTTCAAGGTCTGAGCTTGTCTGTGGTCTGACTCGGAGGAATGATGAGAAGGCGTGAAGCTGTTGCAGTTTGGAGGTCCTCATCAGGGCTTGTCTCTACTCTCCATGGAAGATCTTTGCTGTAGTGGACTTTCTTGAAGCACACGTGACCTCAATCCTTCTAGAAGCAATGAGTAGCTGTCTGGAAAGGATGTCCATCTGTGTTCTCTAGTTCAGTCCCGCTCCCAAACTGCGGGACTGTAGGCAAACTTTTCCTTGAGAACCACTGGGCTTCAGGGGTCTTTAGACATTGCTTGCTTCCATCTCAAAAGCTCAGAGAAAGCCAGAGCCAAAGGAACTTGGAGCCAGTCAGTTCCATGTGGCCATTCTAAAGTTTAAAAACCTGAGGCTTGGAGACGTGTCATGACTTGCCTGAAACTACACATCAATTAGTGTCAGAGTCTTTCCTCCTAGTCCCGAGCCACTTCAGAGAATCCTGCTATTTTCTCCATTTCCACCAAACTGTGTTTGCTGGGGATGTCTAATTGCATTTGCAGTTCTCACTTTTTTTTTCCCTCTCTAAACAGCTATCTTTACCCTTGATGGTGATAATGAGCCATGCAGAATAGTATCCTCTGTGTGTTCTCCTTTTCCTTTAATTACATTTATTGAATTATTCATTACTAATAATTCAACAATTCATCATTGAATTATTAACATTTTTCAAATTATATTTATTGATTTACTCATTCAACAATAGTCACTGAATATTTATCGAGCCCTGTTTATGTGCTATAGATGGTGCTAAAAGATCTGTGTATATTATCACATATACTCTTCAAAGTCACCCTAAGAGGTTGCTACTCTTTGTATCTCCAGGTTACAGACAAGGACAAAGAGACTTGAAGAAGTTCTGATTGTCCAAGTTTGCACAGTTTGACTTGGATTTGAGTCTCATAGCAGCTATTTCCTGCCTGGCACTTGAGTGGATGATTATGTTGTACCAGGTCACTTACTTGAGTTCAAGCTAGCTCTGAGGTTGTGAATGGACTTAAGTGCTTTTTCCAGCTGACCATTTGCAGACTGGCTACAATGTGGTACAATGCCTGTATTATTCCTCTTTCCACAGGGCCCTTCCTGCTATTCTAATCCCATGTGGAAATTACCGTGCCCATCTTCATCTGAGCCAGTCAGTATTTCTTTAGGGCAGGAAAACATCTTGGGCCACATGAAGCTACCCGCGTAATTTACTCCAAGGCTACATGAGACACATTAAGCATACCACTTCCAAAGGTGGAGTATTTTTTTTTTTGTTATTTTTATATTCTAATTCAAAACAAGCACTTCTAAAAGCTATCAATCTCAATACATCAAATGTTACCAGGCTTGTGGTATATGAGACTACTCTGGATCCCAAACCTAGAGGCATCAGAGAACTGAGGCCAACAAGCAGTTCGTCATTGCAAGAAGTTTGACATTCCTGATGCCCCTGACACAGACCCAGCCTACTTCTCCAATGATATCTTATGCTACCTCCCTATATGCAAGCTTCATTACAGCCCAACTTACTCACTGTTTCCTACAATATTGTTCCTGAAGGTCTTTATATCGCTATGCCCCCTTAGAGGCTCTGTATGATACCACCTTCTCAGTGGATGTCTCCCAGATCTCTCTAGCTGGAAGATATTTCCCCATTCACTGAGTTCTTCCCCTAACTTCTTATCACACTTGACACATTCCACTTGGTAAAGGAGCCATTTATCTACGGGTCTTAGCTTAGCTAGGCGTAAAAGTGGGAAGCCAGTGCAAGATTTTAAGCAGGAAAATCAAGAGTCGGATTTGTGTTTGAACGTTGTTCTGTTTTCCCATGCAAAGAGAGCGGCCAGAATTGGACAGATTTGGAAAGAGCCTCTTTGACCTCTGGGGTGGAGCTGGGTTGGAGACCATGAAAGTCAATGAGAAAACTCTGCAATATTTTGGAATGCTCAGGGAGCTATGCAAATCTATGCTTTCCTGCCTCTGGTTTCCCAGTCTTTTCTTGAGCATATCTTCCAGTTCAGCATATCTTCCTCTTTCCTCTGAGATTCTACCTGTATGTGTGTGTGTGCGTGTGTGTGTTGTTGGTTTTATGCCGATCTGCTATTGTTGTCCCCACTACAGCCAGTATTCCGGATGCAGATGCAGAGAGATAGTGAGCCTACAACTGACAGGTGGCTACAGTTTTGAAATGAATAGTGCTGAAGATTGGATGCTGATAAAGGAAGTCTATCTCTGCTTGGCTTCCTGAATGTCAAAGTGGTGGGAACCCGTGAGCAGGTGACTGAGGGGGCAGATTCATTTCCTGACCTTGACAGCTTTAAGAATAGGAAAATCTCCCTACCCACTCAATACTTGCATCTGTTTATAATGGGCAAGAGCCATTTCGAAGCAAGGCAAGGGCACTGCCAGGCTGACCTCTGGAGGGCCTTTCTGGATGAATCATCTGTGATACTGCCACTCCAGCCACTGTGAATGGGGAGTATGTATCATTATTTTAGCCACATGAAAACTGAGAACACTACATAAATTCACATTATTGAGCAAGAGTGGTTATGGTGACCTTGTATATTTTCACATTTACCCTTACAATTCCCCTGCTCCTTCCCTATTTCAGCTTATTTAAAATTATGATCTCCTCTAGAAGTGGAGGTATTTCATGGAGTGGGGGGTGGTCTAGAGGCAGGGTCCTGCGCCCAGAGGAGCATGGAGAAGAGGGCAGGAGGTCAGGGAAGTTGGCTTCTCCCTGGACTTGGTGAGGACTGTGTGTTTCAGAGGGAACATTCTGACCTTGTACAGAAACCTAACACAGACACGTGGCAGCTTCCAACTGAGCGCCATCCCTTACAAGGCCTCAGTTCTCTTTAAATCAGCCTGGGAATCAAGTTTATATTATATCTATTTACATTTTTCCAAGACTCAGTTAACACAGGGCTTGTTTTCCTCACTGTGCTGAGGCCTAAGTTATAAGATGCAAGTTAATTTCATTTGTGTGCATATAAGGGGAGCCAAGAATGGCAAGAGGAATGGTCTGAAGCTTATTGAGCATTAATGGAAAGGCACTTACAGATATTCTTCCTCTAAGAGAGAAAACTGGCATACAGAGAAAATGACTTAGTCTAAGGCCACATGGGGCATTAGTGGTGGAACTGACCTGGAAACCAGGGGACCCGACTCTAATAAGACTTTATTGGTAAGCCTAGAATTTAGTTTTCTTATGTTAAAAACAATTTTAACAATTTCCTGAGACAATAAAGACTTCCACATTTATATTCTCTCTCTCTCTTTCTCTCCCCCCTACCCAATACACAATATAACTAAGAGAGAAAGAATATTCCACATTTCAAAGTACATCTACGTAGGAGAGTAAACTCCCAGGTCCAACAGAGTCAACTCCAGAGCACATGCTGGAGCAAAGAATCAGGTAGAAGACTGTATGGAAAGGGAGAGGAATAACTGGAACAACTCTGGGACCAGGTAGCTTGAGCACACTGGATCCGGGGAATTGAAGGGAAGGGCTTGGCTATGCACCTGGCTGAGCTAGCATGAAGAGGGCCATCAGTTCCGGAGGAGAGGAGGCCACCTGGCTGCAGTGCATGAGGAGAGGAGGCTAGTGAAGAGGAAAAGGGAGAAAGAGCGTCCCACCAAAGTGAACCTCAAAAAGCAGAAGACACACCAACCCCTCCCCCACAAAAGGTGCCATCACCGCAAGAAACTACAGTTTCCCATGCCAACAGAAGAGGGTGCTCTTGAACTAGGAAACATTGTCAGTTATCCAAACGCCATAATTGTGCCTACGTACAACTGTATATTTAAACATTTGAAAAAGAACAGAAAATGGCAGACGACATTCGTACAAAGCCACTAACTAAGGAAACAAAATATGAGAATCAAAACATTTTGGCAGATGAATATTAACAGAGTCAAATATGAAGCAGAAGAAAACTTTATCATAACACCTAAACTGAATTAAATATCCTAAACAAACATTGAAAATATGAAACAAAAAACCTAAAATCAGAAGTCCTAGGGTTTAGAACAGAAATAGACCAAAAATAGCCCCAGGAAAAATGTGAAATAAGAATTGAGTGAACTTGGTAAAGAAACAGAAGGAAAAGACAAAATTACCTTAAAAATAGAGGCTAAATTACAATGTACCCATGGGACAACATATTTGATTGAAAATTTGAGCCACTGAGGAAGGTCATTAAAAAAGCCAAGAGAATAAAGATAAACTATGGAATGAAGCAAAAGAGATCGAAGAGAAAATAATTGATAGAAGAAAGCCTCAGAAGAGCTTGAGAAAGAAAAACATTACAATGGAAAATCACTAGTGTTTAAAGCCATAGGCTAAGACAAATTTCTAAAATTTAAAGAAGACTTGAATCTGCACCTTTGAAGGACCCACAGTGTACCTGGGAAAATAAACCTGGAACAGTGAAGTTCAAGGCATATATCATGAAAATACTAGATTTGAAAGGTAAGGAGAAAAAATTCGCTAGGTCTCCAGGCAAAAAGGCCAAATCACTTACATAGGAAAGAAAATGAGACTTCTCATATAAAATGAGAGACCAATGCAGTTACATTTTCAAGAAACTAAAGGAAGTGTGGAATATGCTCTATCTAGTAGGCTAAGCTCCACATATCCAACCGTGAGAAGCAGTTTTCTATGCGCAAGACCACAGAGAACACTGTACTCATTATTCCTCTCTGAGGGACCGACTAGAGGGTGAACATCACTCAACCAAGATATGACCAGGACCTGGGAATGGACTGAGAGTGAGAATTGAATACATTTCAATGTAAATCTGTAATTAAAACAAGGATGGGGACAAGGGTAGAAAAATAGTACAGCTGTTAAATGTCCTGACAAAACTGAAATAATACATTTTTGCATAGATAATAGGTGGAAATGAAGGACATCATTTAAAGCAAACAGAACAATAGGTAGCAGAGTAAATAGACTAAGGGCATTGTAGTAGGTATTGGCAAAAAGGTAAACACTAGAGCAAAAATACTAATCTTCTTAAATATCAAAAGAAATATAAAATGGAGCACAGGAAACAAATAATATTGAGAAAGAACTATAATACACACGATTTTACACAAAATATGAGTTGAGACCAAGGACATCAGTTGTATTAATAGATTATATTTATCATATTATTATAGTTTATAAAGTTTATTAATAAATTGCATAATCCCCCCATTAAAATATTTTCAAATTGACACACACGACAAAACTCAATTTCTATGAGATACGCAAGAGACACACCTATAATAAAGTGGTTCAGAAAGGCTGAGAATAAAGAGATTAACAGAAATATTCCAGACAAATGGAAATGATAAAGAAGGATATAAAGCTTTAATCTACCTGAAGAAGGTGGATACTATGGACATATATCAAACCTCAACTCAATAGTATAGAAAATATACCCTCTTCTTAAGCACAAAGAGAATGTTCAGAAAAATGGACCACATGTTGGGTTACTGTCTTACTCCATTTGGGCTGCTATAATAAAATATAGACTGGGTGGCTTATAAACGATAGAAATTTATTTCTCACATTCTGGAGGCTGAGAAGTCCAAGATCACGGTGCTAGGTCTGATGAGAACCCACTTCCTGGTTCATAGATGGCAACTTTTTGCTGTGTCTTGCATGGTAGCAGAGACTAGCTAGCCCTCTGGAGTCTCTTTTATAAACAGACTAATCCCATTCATGAGGGCAGAGCCCTCATGACCTAATCAGTCTCCCAAAACCTTGCCTCCTAATACCATTAGGATTTCAACATATGAATTTTAGGGGAACATAAGCATTCACTGCATTGTAGTCACAAGGAAAGTCTTTAGTAAGTGCCATGAAGTAGAAATTAATTTAAAGAGGTTCTTCTACCTGGAAATTAACAACCACATCTCTCTATTAAACAACCGAAGCAGTGATCTGAGGAAAATCTATGGTTTTAAATATTTAAGTCAATAATACAATAATTAAAATAAACACATTTAATTTCCAGCTTAAAAATCAAGAAAAATTATAAAGTAACTAAAATGAAAGCACAGGGAAGGAAATAATAAATATAAAAGAAGAAATTGAGGTGATAGGAAACAGTAAAAAGAGTAGAACTAATCAATGAATCAAAATGTTAGTTCTTTGGGAATAAAAGGAAAAGCAAAATACCAATAGCCAACCTAATCAAGAAAAAAAGGCAAAGCGTAAATATCCAAAGTAAGAAAAGACTAGAGGGAAATAACCACTGTAAAAAGGAAAATAAATAACAAGTGGACTGTGTTGCAAAACTCTATGCAAATACATTTGAAAACTATGAAATGGATGATACTCTAATTGGAAATTTAATTTTCTGGAACAGACCCCATTTGATATAGGAAGCTTAAGCAGATCATTCCCCAGCGTGAAAAAAAGGTGGAGAAAGTTATCAACAAATTATTCCACATAGAAACACCACACCCAGATGGTTTCACAGGAGAATGCTACAAATCTTCAAAGATCAGATACTCTTAATGCTTCATAAATTGTTCTAGGATATAGAAAATAAAGGAGAACTTTCGCATTCTTTCTAAGAAGTGAGTATAACATTGATTTGTAAACCTAATAAACGTTAGTAAAAATTATGATAACAATTATCATTATTATTGTAGGAAGCTAAAAGCCAAATTCTTTTACAAATGTAGATGTTAAAATTGAATAAAACACTGGCAAAATAAAATACTGCATTAATAAATAAAACATCAATACCAAATTCCAGGGATGAAAGGACTTTCAATATGAAGAAATTCATTAATATGATTTCCTTTATTAGTAGATTTGATAAGAAAAATTATATAATTATCTTCATTGGTGCTGAAAAGACCTTCAGTAATATTCATCACCCATTCCTGAAAAATGCACTCAATAAAGTAGGAATTGATGGGTGATATCCTTACACAATTTCATGTATGTACATATATATATATATATATATATGTAATTTATACATATTATGCATACATCTATCCTAAACTTAGCATCTTAATTGAGAAGCATAGGAAGCATTCCTTTTAAGGCCAGAAATAAGATAAAGTTCTATCTTCATTACTATATAACATTGTATTGTATTTTAGTTGTTAATCAATACAATTAGATAAAGGTATAAGAATTTGCTGATGAATTAAGCAAATTAAATAATTAAGCAAATTAAACAAAGCTTGAAAACTCATGAGAATTAGTGATTAAACTAATTGAAATTAGATAAAGAATTCAGTAAGACAGTACAATATAAATTAGCTTATAAAAATCAATAGCCTTGGCTGGGCGCGATGGCTCATGCTTGTAATCCTAGCACTCTGGGAGGCAGAGGCGGGTGGATCGCTCAAGGTCAGGAGTTCGAGACCAGCCTGAGCAAGAGCGAGACCCCGTCTCTACCAAAAATAGAAAGAAATGATCTGGACAACTAAAAATATATATATAGAAAAAATTAGCCGGGCATGGTGGCGCATGCCTGTAGTCCCAGCTACTCGGGAGGCTGAGGCAGTAGGATTGCTTGAGCCCAGGAGTTTGAGGTTGCTGTGAGCTAGGCTGAAGCCACGGCACTCTAGCCCAGGCAACAGAGTGAGACTCTGTCTCAAAAAAAACAAAAAAAAAAATCAATAGCCTTCATGTGTACAAGAACTAACCAATTACAAGATATACCAAAAGAGAAAATACCTATTTATAATGGCAACAAAGAAAGTGAAATTTTTTTTTTAAATGCAAAATCTAAATGAGTATAATTTAAAAATTCTTCTGAAAGACATTAAAGTAGACTTGAGCAAGTAAAAAGGCATCTGTTGTTCTTGGAGAGAAATTACTCAACATCATACAGATGTCAATTCTTCTCAAGTTAACATATGAATTTAACTCACTTGCTAGAAAAATGTCAACAAGATTTTTGTTTTGCTTTCTGGAGCTAAACAAGTTGATTTTAAAATCATGTAGAAAAATAAACATACAAGAATAGCCGGGAAACCCTGGGCAGGGGACAGAGGAGAGCAGTGAGGGGAGAATGATCTTACCAGATACTAAAACCCACCACAGCTACTTGGTGGTTAACACTGTGTGGTACTGGCATATGAATAGAGAGACCAGAGGAAAAGAATAGAGAGTTCAGAATAAATTCAAGTATGCATGAAAATTTATTATTAGAAATAAGTGGCATTTCAAATCACTGGGGAAAATAGGGACTTCTAAAAAACTGGTGCTGGGACAGTTGGATAGCCATTTGGAAAAAGACAAAACTGGACACCTTACACAATACACCATAATAAACTCTAAAAGAATGATAAATCTAAATAAAATAAACAAACCACGTAAGTAACTAGAAGAAAACATGGGTGAACTTTTTTGTAATTTGAATGTAGGAAAGATTTTCTAAATGTGACTAAATATTCATATGCAATTATGAAAAGATTGATGGATTCTACTACATAAAATTAAGAAAGAAGTGTGTGGAAAAAAATAAGCAAAATCACACAAATAGTGAGTCACTGGGAGGAAATACTTGAGACATGCATCAGAGGTAAATGGCTATCTCCCTGATATATAAAGCATTGTTTTAAATTGAGGAAAAGACCAAAAATCATGAATTACCACAAAAATATAGGAAAATGACAAACACATGAAAAGCTGTGCAGCTACACTCATAATAATAGTTATGCAGAATAAAACTATACTTTTATCACCAAATTGGAAACAAACACTAGTTTAACTATGCAAGCTGTTCATGAATCTGTGGCTGTATTAGTCAGCTTAGGCTGCTATAACAAAATACCACAGACTGGGTGGGTTAAACAACAGAAATGTATTTTCTCATATTTCTGGAAGCTAGAAGTCCAGGATCAACTTAGCCACTTCTTTAAAGGCCTAATCTCCAAATGCAGTCACATTCTGAGGCACTGGGGTTTAGGGCATCAACATATAAATTTTGAGGAGACACAATTCAGCCCCTAGCACAGGTACATACATGGCTTTTGGAAGTTTAAATGTGTAATCCATTTGGAGGGAAATATGGCAATATCTAAAATAATTATATGTGCATCATTTCCCTTCTGACTCAGCAGTCTGACTCCCATAACTTTATTCTAAAGTTAACTCTCAAAAACAAACAAAAAAGCAAAAAGATATAAAGCAAACAAAAAATATATGCATACAATTATTTATCAAACCATGATTTATAGAACTAAAATAACAGATGGATAAAGAAAATGTGGCATATATACACAATGGAATATTATTCGGCCTTAAAAAAGAAGGAAATTCTGTCATTTAAGACAACATGGATGACCCTGGAGGAGATTGTGTTAAGTGAAACAAATCAGGCACAGAAATACAAAATACTTCATGATCTCACTTATATGTGGAATCTAAAAAAGTTGAACTAATAGAAGCAGAAAGTAGAATGGTGGTTACCACGGTCTGGGGACAGGGTGAGGGGTTGGGGAGATGTTGGTCAAAGGATACAAAATTTCAGTC
Organism: Propithecus coquereli; assembly: GCF_000956105.1. Lineage (NCBI taxonomy): Eukaryota > Metazoa > Chordata > Mammalia > Primates > Indriidae > Propithecus > Propithecus coquereli. The sequence continues at coordinate 323,305 of NW_012154085.1, forward strand.
AGGTAGGAGGAATAAGTTCAAGAGATCTATTGTACAACATGGTGACTATAGTTAATAACAATATATTGTATTCCCGAAAATTGCAAATAGAGATTTTAAGAGTTCTCATCACAAAAATGATAAATATGTAAGGTTATTAATATGTTAATTAGTTCAATTTAGACATTCTGCAATATACACATATTTCAAAAACATGTACATGATCAATATATATAATTTTTATTTATTGATTAAAAAATGAGTAAATATAAGAAAACAATCAGAAAAATCTGAATTCGTGGGGCTGGTTACATAAAAACCAGCCTGGGTATTGCAAAAATCTCACTCTTACAAAAGGCAAAGAAAAAAAAGTGAGGGAATAGTTAATGAAGAATAAAGGGACATGACAAATAACTGTAATCTGACATTAGATTTGATCTTTGATTTTAAAAAACAGCTATGGAAGACATTATTGCAATAATTGGGAAAATGTGAATATTTACTGTATGTTAGAAAATATTATGGCATAAAAGGTAAATTTATTGAGAGTAGTAATTATGTGGATATGTAGGAAAATGTCCTTGTTCTTAGTAGATACATAATGAAATGTTTAGAGATAAAGTGTCATGATGTCTACAACGTTCATTTCAATGGTTCACATGAAAAATTAATCCAAACACACAAAGGGAAAAATGTTAAAAATGGAAGAGTAAGAGAGGTATAAAGAATTAGTCAATAAAGCACGTGTGGTGTGGCCCAGGGCTACAGAGGTAACATCCGTAGACAAGTGCCCCACAAATACTTACAATGGTATAGTACTGTGGGAGCTCAGAGGAGAATAAGTAACCTTTGCCTGGGGAATCTCAATGGACTTCAGAGAAGACCTGATACTCTATAATTTTCCTTCATGGCACTTATTCATTTACGAACTTCCACTCTGTGTCAACTCTACACTAGGCACTTTAAATCCAGAATCTATTTGATCTTCATGGCAACCTTATGAAGAGGAATTATTTTCCCTGTTTTATGGATGATAAACTTTGTTGCTCACATAGATGAGGAAATAGAGGCAGCAAAAGGCAGAGCTGGGATTTGAACCCAAGTAATCCTGATTTCAAAGCCTTAATTATCCCTCCTATCACAGCTGCCCTGGCTGGAGGCCATTCAGGATGAACAACTCATGCTAGTAGTGACAGTGTGTTGGGAACTCATGTTATTGACTTTACTGCATCCTATTTTAATTCTGGTCAGATAGGCAGTCTCTTCTAAGTCAGGAATCTCCTTCTTTAATTTTTCTTTTTCTTTCCAGATTTCAAATGAATATTTTTTTTTTCCATTTTTGTGCTGAATTGACAAAAGAAACCTCCAGCCTTTCTCTTTAGATGGCCTAAGTTACTCTGAGACCAGAGAGAAACAATAAAAGCCACTGTTCTGCTGGAAATTGTACTTTCACAAGTCTCAAAATTAGTGAATGTTTAATAGCTAGGTAGCCCAGAGTCATGCTCTGGATGAAATGAAGGGGCATAAATAACACCATGGTCTTGATAGAAAGGTGGAAAAAGATCCTTATACTCTTTTTCTCTTCTTCTCTGCTCTGTATGTTGTTGTGGGACTCAGGAGGAAAGACACAGTGTGCCTTGAAAGGCCATGGGGAAATGTGAGCTCCAGGAATGATGTTTATGAGCACTCTGATCTCAGTGAAACTTGAGGTTGGGAATATGGTAGGCACGAGTCAGGAAATTCTAAGCCCTGCTTGCTCTGCAGGGAGAACAGCTAGCTCCTGATTACCTGTGAACAGGTTGTCTGTGAATAGATCAGGACCACCTAGCTTCTTTTCCTACCATTTATCCAATTGGGCAAGGAACTAGGGGCAGGTAGGCTAGAAATAAATTGTTCTCTGCCTCTGTCTCCCACATGTGAGATTCAGGCCCAGGCAGAGAGGGATTAAAGGTTTGAATTTGTCTATGATTATTAGAAAGAAATCAAAAGCCAAATCTGGATAATAATTGTTTGCACATTAGTTATGACTCTTCTTTCATCTTCTCCTGATGTAGGAAATTGAGAATTGGCCAAATATGATCTAAATTTCCACATTAGGTTTCAAGTAGTTTAAAGATACACTTGTGGGTGAGCATATAGATTTTGTCAACTACAGTCATATTCTGCAAATGTTCTTGTAATCCATACCATTGGTGTATAAGTTATAATGCTCTCTTTGCCTTTACAGGATTCTGTTTCCTGATGTTTTTCTCTTTCCGTCCTTCTCCACTGACCCTTTATGAATGAACAGTATGAGGTATCTCCTACACACTTAGACTGTCGCATAGAGAAGAAGAGCCACTCAAAGATCAGAGAAGGGAGGTGCACCCCACTGGTGAGGACATTGAGACCCAGTGCCAGAGAGCCACACAGTGCCCACCACACATTTGGAGTTGGAGCTCAGTCCATATTTGTTGACTTTTCACAAAACAGTGGTTCCTGGACCTTAGGCTGTTGGCAAGAACTAAATACAAGGCGTGGCAATGTGTCTGGACAAAGTTAGAATCTGTTGGCTGTGGTGAAATCTGAGGTCAAAATCAAACTCCCATCTTGCTCCCCTGACTAAAGCCACTGAAAATAGTTCCTCATTGTGGTTTCCGAGATTCAAAGAAAAGACAGCTCCAAGTGATTTATTACACAAGGTTCAGAAGGCTTACAGGCATCCAGTGGTTCCCATCAAGCTGGATTTTGATGGGTTAAATGTGAGTGAATCAGGAGCAGAAGAATTAAATTTCCTTTCCAATACACATGGGTTTTAAATGAAGGGAAAAAGGTGCTTTGGGGCACAATGCATTTATTCGTCCAACTCCAAACATTCAAAAAACAGTTCAAGATGTCTCAGTAAATCCAGCCAGCTACCCAACCCCTCTTCTTTCTGGAAGCTATTGTGTGTATATGCATGCTGATAGGTGCACAGAGAGTGGTCCCTAATCTTCAGGAATCCAAGTTTTAGATCTTCTTGTCTCTGGTACATATGAGTCTAATTTCCCAGGTGGTCTAGTGATAGAGTTGCAGTGGTCTTTCCCCTCAAATATGATATAAAACTTCCTCAACCTCTCACGCAATGTCTGCTTAAATACACAACCTCATGAGGTGAAGAAGATTTTTCATTTACCAAGAACCAACGTCTCAAATATTTAGGTCACAAACACTTACTTTGTCTCTTGTTTACATAGGGCTGCCTATTAATGGCTATTTTAAATCTGCAGTGAGAGTAATACATGATGAAAACATGGCTCAATTTCCCTAAAGTCTAAATAAGTTAGATAATAGAGGCTGAGGGGAGAGCAAGAGAAGGGAACAAGAATATAAGTCAGGAGACTGCTTTGGGCATCTGGGGGTGAAGAAACGGGAGAAAGGAGAAATGGGTTACAAAGGAAGATGAAATTCAAAGAAGTCTTTGCAGAATACACATGTTCTGTGGAAACCAGGCAGGAACAAATGGTTCCACCAACCTAATCTGTTTTGGCCAATTTGGGTGATGAAAAGTAAGGATGGGAGTTTATTGTTCCTTTTTGCAGGCTGATTGTCTTAGGTTAAACTTGGCGTATTGCAAGCAACACACCAATCACATCTGAATCCATTGTGGTTACTCTCACCCATCCCCTGGGGTGTTGGCAGGGTTTAAATGTGAAGTGGAGATGGGGGTGGAGGAGGGAGAAGATGCGCTCAAGTTACAAGCTTGCTACTGGGCAGACTGAGGCATCATTGATGGAGATGCACAAAGGAGATGAAGTGATGAACAGAAAAAGATAATGTTTGGAAGAACAACATCAGTTCCACAGATTTATTTTGGAGTTGTATGCATATTGGTGGTAGTTTAAAAATGGTTGTAATTTAAATCCTATAAATAGATGAAGCTGTCCTAAATCCAAATTCCACTCTCTAAGAGTGATAGAACTCCTTTGCTATGATTAGGGTAGTGCACATAAAATCTCAGCAAATTAAATTTTTATGGTCACCTCCATCACTGACTTTCTACCTTCTTCTTATTCCTCTCTGTTTCTTGAGATTTCCTTTAACTTCCATCTATCTATTGGAACATAAACTATAGGTTTTTCTTTAATTTGAATAACAAAGACAAAACATTTATATTGGTTTTCTTTTCCCCCAAATTTTCCTAAAATCTTCTGCATAGACAGAGTGTTCAAGAATATTTCTGTGTTGTTCATATTCAGGTCTAAGCTTTACTTTACAGGTCAAAGACTCAGCCACAGCTTTAAGATGACTACTTAAATAAGACTTGCTAAGTTTCTTCATGAGATGCCATTTTCTTTCTGGGTCTTTATCCAAATAGGGGAAAAAGGGGAGGGATTGTCATTGTTCTAGTAATAGAAATTAAAGCAAATGGATATATATTGAACCCAAGTGATGCTTTGGCTAATGGGTGAAAGAAAAAGATCAACTGGAGAAATCAGAGGACATCAGAGAAAGGAGAGGAGAATTGGGGAAGAGTAATAGCAGAGGGTAGGATGGTATAACTTTCAAGAAGAAGATGAGCACCAGGACAGCGAGTATTGTGACCAATACAATGAGAGAAATGGGACACACTGGTCTTCGGTAGATGTACAAGTGGCTGCACAGCTCACTCCACGCACCACTTTCCCACCTGGGAGAGGCCAAGGCCCAGGTGTGGTTAGTGAACATCCATAAAGGTCAGGAATGGAAAGTGATCATTACCATCCTCAGCATCCTGGATGATAAAATTGATAATACATTTGTCAGTCTGGGGAATGATGCCAAACTAAGAGTCTGGAAAAAAGAAAAAATAGCAGGAATAGAAGATACAATTATAAAAGTGTTCAGAATTAAGAAAAAAAGCAAGCACTTGGTGTTTCATTGGGGTAGAAAATCAAACTAATTTCCTCAAGGATCCCAAATACTCTTCCTCTAATCAAACTGTGATAACAAAACATTCATTAAGCCCCAAACTATACTAGAAGCTGTATCGGGTGCTTTCAAATGTGATAATTTAACTCATGCTCAAAATAAGTCTATAAGAAAGGTTTTTACAATTTTTCCATTGGACAGGTGAGAAGTTGAGGGTCTGAAATGATGTGACTTCCCCTAGATAACACAGCACATGAATATCAAAGCTGAAACTGGAATGTGAAGTTATGACTCCAAATTCAGCGTTTCTCTATCATGCAACACTTCCCCTATTTTGCGTGAGGGACTTTTCTGTGGTATTACTGAAGGATAATGAGCTTTTAAAGAACAGAGGAAGTCAGACGACTGGATGTCCGACCATTCCTTCAGCTGCTCAGGGCTGTTGATTTTCTCAGGACCATTATTTCAGAGTTTTATTTTGGGTCTGATACCGTCTAGCTGTGTAATCACAGATGAATCATGTAGCAATTGAGGTATCAGTTTCCTGGCCTGTAAATGGAAGAATTGAACTGGCTCTTGAACCCTTGACACTCTGACATTTATGTCTGCAGGGATCTCTGGAGTTGGTCTCATTTGCCAACTTTGGGTCTGCAGTGCTTCAGAGGGAAGAACCCAGAAAGAAAGGGAGAAGAGCACAGACTTGTCCTGGGGATCATGGGGCAGTGAGTGAGTGAAGCCTGTGTTTGACTTCATCACCATTCCTTGCTGCCTCTTTGATTTTTCAAATCCCTATTGTGAGTCTATACCCAGGGGTCCTGGTCAATTACTACTCAACTCATTCCCCCAAACTTGTCAATGTGGGTTTAAAATGTTACTTTTTCCATGAAGCATTCAGTCTTTAATAGTCAACTCTAATAAGCAGAGGTTAAAGATTTTAAAAAAAAGCCAGTGGATTTTTCAAAATGCCAGTTTCACTATTGTGTTTAACAATGGAATTGAGGAGATGGTTGTAGGAGAAGATGGAGTCATCAGAAAAAGACCTCCATGATTTATGATTCCTACATCAGAATCGGAGGGGGATGAGGGCACCTGGGAGCCTGCTGGGAGCGCCTGCTCATGGGCAGTTGGGTGGAACACAGCTTCCTTGTGCCATGGGCTGTTCCTCATGACTCCTCTGCCTGTGTCCTCATCTGCCTAGGCTTCCCCACCCAGCCAGACATTTGAACCAAAAGGGGTAGACATGGGTAGATGTTCAGTTAAGCAGATCAGTTACAGATCCTGGTTATACTACTTACTATTTGTGTAATATCTGCAGGTTACTGCAGGTTACTTTGTCCCTCTCAGCTTTAGTTTTCTCATCTGTTAAGCAGAAGTTGCTCTGAGTTTCCATCAGATGACTCTGTACTGAGCCTGCCATGTGCAAGGCACACAGGGAGTGTTAGAAGCAGTGTCTGCGTCCAGACAGTCTCAGTTGAAGTCTGGCCTCCCCCATTTATTAGCAAGTGAGTGTGAACAGGTTACCGAATCTTCCTGTGCCTCGTTTCCTCATCTGCAAAGTGCGGCTAGTAAAGACACCCACCCCCTGGAGTTGTCAAGATTAAACATGTGAAATGTGTAGAGTGGTTAGAACAGTGCCTGCCTCTAGTAAGTGGTGTAAATGTGTTTGCTCTCATTGCTATCATGATGATGGCACTCGCCTCTGCAGCCCATTGAGTGGCAGGGAAACTATCGGTCCGCTAGTTTTCGCTCATATTTAACCCACAGTCCACATGTTACAGGCATGATCCATTTTATTTGTTCAATTTGAAGCCCACAAAGATAAAATAAACAAGTGTCCCCATCTTCACATGCTGGGGGAGGCAGAGAAGAAAGGCTCAAACCTCTTTGCCTGTGTGAGACTGGGTGCATTACAGTGTGTGAGAGCCCTGAGTTGTCACCACCCCCCACTCCTCCTGTACACGAGCCACAGAGGGGGATGCCCCAAGGGTTCCCACCGCACTCTGGGTTTGCTGTTTGCCTCCTGAGAGCACCCGTGTTGATTTAAATTACAGCTCTGCAGCAGGCGCCCAGCTCTGAGGGCATCCCTAAGTTGCCCACTGAGCAGTGGGAGGTCTGAGCTGGGAGAACAAGGATAAAATCTGCAAGTCAGCAGCTTGAAGGCACCACCGACACTTGGAGGGGCCTGCGGTCTGAGGCACAGAGACCCCCAGGGAGCCAAACAGCCAAATAGTGAGTTGCTCATAAATATGAGTAGGGGGGTGGAAGGCAGAAGAAACCACAGCTAAACATGTGTAAAGATTCATCACAAAGGACAGCGTGGTGCTGCTGGCTTTCTGCAAAGTGAGCGAGGCCGAGTGTGTGCAGGCGTGCACACTCATGCACATACACATGCACACGCACACACGTGTGAATGCACGCACGCACACATTCATTCTGTAATGACCTCCGTGGAAAACTCCTTTGCCATCCTTCCCATCCACAGTGTTGGAGCAATTAGGTAGGACTTGGGCAGAATGATTCATGCTTCAATAAATTCAATTTCAACAAAACATAATTATGGTGAGTCACCTAATCGCAGCTGTAATCATGGCCCGCCCCTCCAGAAGTCAAAACAGTTGAGGGCATTCAGCAAGGGCGTCTGATCCCTCATTATGACTGCAGCCTCCATCTTTTGCCAAGCAGCCATTGGGACTCCAGTTCCTTTCCGATTTTTTAAATTACAGAATATTTCAGACATACATAAGGTGCAATGAATATTCTAGTGCTGTGGTCCCCAATCCCAGGGCTGTAGACAGGTACTGGTCCCAGGCTTGTTAGGAACCGGGCCACGCAGCAGGAGGTGAGCAGTGGGTGAGCTAGTGAAGCTTCATCTGCATTTACGGCCGATCCCCATCGCTCCCATCACAACACAAGCTCTGCCTCCTGTCAGATCAGTGGCAGCATTAGATTCTCACAGGAGCGTGAACCCTACTGTAAACTGCGCATGCGAGGAATCTAGGCGCTCCTTATGAGAATCTAATGCCCGATGATCGGAGGAGGAGCTGAGGCGGTGGTGCTAGAGCTGGGGAGTGGCAAATACAGATTATCACAAGCAGAGAGATTTGACAGCACAATAAATGTAATGAGCTTGAATCATCCTGAAACCATCCTCCCTCCTCCCCTCCCCCGTCTGTGGAAAAATTGTCTTCTATGAAACCAGGCCCTGCTGCCAAAAAGGTTGGGGGCTGCTCTAGTGAATACCCTTGTGTGCACCAACCAGCCTAAGAATAAACATTACAAATACGGTTAAAACCCCTTGTATCACCTCTGATCCCATTCCTCTGTTTCTCAGTAGAGACAATAGTATTTGATCTTGATATTTATCATTCCCTTGTATATGTCTACTCTATGTATCCTTAAAATTATATAGCATTGTTTTCATATTTTAAGTGGTTAAATAAATGGTATCATTTGTGTATTCTTCTGCAACTTGTTTTATTTCCCCCAACTTTTTGAGATTTATTTATGTTGGATATGTATCTTTAAGTTTTATTATATTTTCTGTTTAGAATTCCATGTATGAATAGGTCAAAATAGGTTTTTTTGTACATTTCCCTTTCTATGGATGTTTAGTTTGTTTCTAGCATTTTCTATTAACAATCAATGGTTCCATGCACACAGGTATACGTGTTTCCTGTGTACATGTGTGAGGTTCACTCGGCGTACACCTCAGAGCAGAGGTGCTGAGTTGTTGGATATCTACTTTGCCAATTTTACTAGCTGTTGCCAAATTGTCCTCTAAAGTGTTTGTACCAATTTACATATGCATTAGAAGTTTGCGAGTTCCTGTTGATCTTACATTTTCACTAGTATTTCTTATTGTCAGGCATTTAATTTCTTCCTATTAGGTGTTAAATCTTTTCTCTGTAGTTTTAATTTACATTTTCTGAGTTATTACTGAGGTCAAACATCTTTTCATAGAATTAGGAATCATTCATGTTTCTTCTTCTGTGAGAAGAAGTTCGTATGTTTTGTTGCTTGCCTATTGTTTCTCTTTTTTGGGGGGATAATATATGAAATATCCTTATTACAAATATAATAATTCATATTTTCTGTTTCTTCCCATGCCAATTTGAATAAGTTGCATTTTTTCAAGAAATGTACTCCTTTCATCTAAGCTGTAAAATATAATGACATAAAGTTGCTCCAGTACTTACGTAATATCCTTCCTTTAAAGTCTGCAGGATTTGTGGTGGTAACCTTTTTTTTTAATTGCTGATGTTGGTGATGTGTATTTCCTTCCTCCCTTCCTTCCTTCCTTCCTCTCTTTCTTCTTTCCTCTCTTTTTCTCTTTCCCTCTCTCTCTTCCTTCCTTCTTTCTTTTCTATTAGTATAACTAAGAGTTTGTCAATTTTGTTGTTCTTTTCAAGGAACCAGCTTTTGGCCTTGCTAATTTTTTCTATTAACTATTTTTAATTTCATTGATTTCTATTCTTGTCATTATTTTCTTCCTTTTACTTCCTTTGAGCTTACTTTGCTCTTCTTTTTTGAACTTCTTACGGTAGAATCTTAGGCCAATGTTTTTAGGCCTTTCTGCTTTTGCATTTAAAGCTCTAAGTTTCCCATTTAAGCACTACTTCAGTTGCATCTTACAAATTTTGATATTGTGTTTTCTTTACCATTCAGTTCAAAATACTTTCTAATTTTACTTGTGATTTTGTCCTTGAACCATAAATTATTTAAAAGTATGTCATTTATTTGCAAATAATTGGATTTTCCTAGATATGTTATTATTGATTAATTTTCTTATGATCACAGGATATACTCTACATGATTTCTGTCCTTTTGAACTTATTGACAAGTGTTTTATGGCACAATATATGGTGTTTCTTGGTTAATGTACCATATGTGCTTGAAAAGAATGTATATTTTGCAGTTGGATGTAGCATTGTATAAATGTCCATTAGATTAGGGTGGTTGATGGTGACGTTCAGATTTTCTGTCAATGTCTTTACTTATATTCTGCCTTGTTCTACCAATTACTGAGAAAGGGTGTTAAAATCTGCTAAGATCGGGGAGTTGTCTTTTATTTTCTAATTCTGTTGAGTGTTGATTCATTAGCTTGAGTTATTGGATACAAACACATTTGTAATTATTGCCCTCTTAGTGAATTATCCCTTTTAAAAATTTTATCACTGGTTATATTCTTTGGCAGGAAGTCTACTTCTTTTTTTTTTTTTGCCTGATGTTAATATCATCAGTCTAGCATTCGTATGCTTACCGCTCGCTAGTATATCTTCACCACCATCCATTTACTTTCATACTATATGTATCTTTTTAAACTATGTCTCTTATAGGCAAATGCTCGAGTCTTGCTTTTTTTTTAAATCCACTCTGACACTCTCATCCTTCTAATTCTGAGACCATTAACATTTAATGTAATTAGTGATAAGGCTGAATTTAGGTCTGCTATTTTATCATATTACTATTTGTTCTTTGTTCCTTTCTTCTCCTTTTTCTGCCTTATTTTAGATTATTTGAATATTTTTAATATTTTTAGTTTTCTATTTTAATTTATACTGACTTAAAGTACACATTATTATATATACTCTAATGGTTGTTCTGTCTATGTATTACCTATCTTACCTTTCTGGTAAACTAAAAGTTAATATTACTACTCATGTAAACCTGACAAACACTATTGGCCCCTTTACTCCATACCCACCATATTTTATATTACATTTGTCACATGTATAACATTTACATAAATTGAAAATCCCATCAATATATTAAAATTTTAGTGTAAGCAATTATAGGTATTTTAAAGAACTTAAGAGAAAAGGAATTAGTATTTTATATTTACCCAGATGTGATGGCTTTTTGATATATCAGCTCGGCTAGGCTGAACTACAGTTCCAGTTATTCAGTCAAACATTGACTTAGGTACTGTTCTGGAGGAATTTTGTAGATGTGATTAAAGTCCCTAATCATTACTCATTGACTTTAATCAAAAGAGAGATTATCCTGTGTGAGACTTTTAAAAGAGGGCTTAGGCTCTCCCTGGGCTCAGAGACTCCAGATTTGTGGGGATCTAGTTTTTTTATTATCTTCCCTATTGATCACCTGCCCTAGCCAGACCCCATAATTGTATAAGCCAATTCTTTGTAATAATCCTCTCCCCACAATCTCCCCTCTGTGTGTATGTGTGTGTGTGTGCGTGGATACACACACACACTTCTCTCTCTCTCTCTGTATATACATACGTATAGTCAGGCATCACTTAACCAGGGGGATAGTTCTCAGAAATGCATCCTTAGGTGATTTCATCATTGTATGAACATCACGGAGTGTATCTAGATGGTACATATATTTATATATATTTTCTGTATGGAAAACCAAGCCAATGTCCCAGCACCATGAGTGAATATCA
>NW_012154085.1:334671-396186 GCF_000956105.1 Propithecus coquereli
CTGGTGAAGGGCGCTTGGGTTGTTTCCCGTTTTTTGGCCACTGTAGATAGAGCTGGTGTAATTAACGATTTGCAGGCAGGCTCTGTGCGAACACAGCTGCATTTCTGCCGGGTGAACACCTGGGAGCAGAACTGCTGGTCACACGTGAGTGTACGCAGGACTCCGTAAGAAACCACCGGACTGTCTTCCACAGCGGCACAGTCCCACCAGCCATGGATGGCTTTCACTTGCTCCTCAGCCGCACCGGCATGTGGTATTGTCAGAATTTTTAAATATTTTATCCATAATTTAACAGGTGTGACTGACAGCTCAGTGTGGCTTTCATGTGCATTTCCCAGATGGCTGCTAATGCGAACACTTCTCACCTGCTTACCTGCCGTCCGCACACCCGCACTGGTGGTGTCTGCTCAAGATTTTGCCTGTTTCTAATTGGCTTGTTTGCTCCCTGCGGGGTTTTGAGAGTTCTCTGTATGTTCAGGACACACACTGGGTATGTTATTTGCAAGATTCTCTAACAGTCTTTTCATTTTCTTAACACTGTCCTCTGCAGAGCAGGCACTTTTTGTTTTGATGAAATCCAATTTATCAATTTTTTCTTTTATAGATCATGCTTTTAAAGACATACCTAAAAACTCTTTGCCTAAGTCTAAGTCATGAAGAATTTTTGCTATGATTTCTTCTAAAAGGTTTTAGGTTTTCCTTTCATATCTATGTATTTAACCAACATTAAATAGAATGTATCAATCCTCTTTAAAGTCATTGTTTTTTAAATTTTCTTTTTGTGTTATAGATTAAAAAATTCTTTCCTACTCCAAAGTTTTGAAGATATGCTATGATTTCTTCTAAAAGGTTTTAGGTTTTCCTTTCATATCTATGTATTTAACCAACATTAAATACAATTTTGTTGAAGGGGAGATGCAGGGCTCTAATTAGAAGGTTTTTGCATATTAATAACCAGTTATCTCGACATGAATCCTTCTCCCCATGGATTTGCAATGCCATCCCCATGTTATATTGTGTTTTCTAATATGGAATTCCTCTTCTTCTTCTATTTTTTTCTTTTTAGAAGTCTTCACCATCATCAGAGGAAAGAAATTCTCCATCTAGCAAGCCTTTCTGGCACCCAACCAAGATCAAAAGAGAGGACGATTCTATAGCATATGATTTTATAAAGACCACTGGGTGGTCTGTGTTGGCCCTTCCAGATGCTCTTTTAATTTATTTCTGATTTTCTAAAGGAGGAAGTTTTGGGAGGAGAGGAAAGTGGTCAAGTGGTAAATGCAGCCCTCTCCTTGCATTGAGCTCTGAGAGGATTAAATGTTAATTTGTTTTGAAACCTGCAAAGGCCACCACACTTATTAAAAATAAGTTGACCAATGGAAAGATCTCTTGACTACAAGCTACTCTCCACACAAAATGCCAACTGTGAATGTGTTCTTGGTGGAAATGGAGGGATTTAAACTCCTTAAAATTCCAACTAGATTTGAATATCTCTAGCTCAAGTCATGTCTCTGCTCTTAGGAAAAAGGGCTCCTTCTCCAGCCCTTCTTGGTTATGAGTGAAGAGCTACAGCAAAAAAATCTGAAAGCCTCTTTCGGCCACTTTTCCCTATGTTGAGCCACATTCACAGCCAGAAACCATTTCAAAGGGTTAGTCTATACTTGGCTGAAACAACTAGTGGTTGTTAATGATGCACTTAATCCTTCAGCTGTTTCGACCACATGATAACTAGCCTATTTTGAGCTTGAAATGACCGCAATGATTGGGTACTTTGGGGCTGTAAATGTTGCCTACATGTTTAACCTAATTTTGTTCTTTCTGTTTGCAAGAAAGGGTTAACACAGAATTCTTACTCTGCCCACCGATCACTCCCTCTTCAGAGATTCAAAGACTGTTTTAGATTGCACCTATGTGTACCAAAGAACTAGTTTCAGCAATTTCATGAAAATGTACTATTCAACTTTTATATTTTACCAAACTGACCTTTGATTTTAATAGCCTCCTGTAAACATACATTTAGATTGGAATCTTTGTTTTTTTATTTTTTTTTGATAGGCAAAATTCCCCCCATATCTTCACAGTCTCTGTAAGTCTCCTTTTAGTTTTCCCAAGAGTTGAAAATGGGCATACCGCCTTGGTTCTTTTTATTTTTGATTAAAAGCACTGAGAACTACCCCTCAAACAACCTCCCCCCACACACCCCTCAACATAAAAATGGACCTCTATCTTCTAGCCTTCCCACTGAACGCTTCCTTTGCTATTCACCAGGTGTCAGCCAATTGTCTTCCTTAATCTTCTGTAGGGGATACGTCTATCAGCATACTGCTGAGCTGACCCAAGGACTGCAAAGAGTGACAGGACATATGAAAACTATAGGTTTTAGCTTTTATCATGTCACCTCCCCATCCTGTATAATTTTCTTCTTCAGCTGCCCCAGGTCGGCATGGCTAGAATCTGAAAGCAGTGCTCTACCGTGGAAGACCACTGGACCAGGAAGTATGAGTCCTGGGTTCTAGATCTTATCACACCTATAGCTGATCATCCCAGTCAAATCATTTTCTGGTTCTCAGTTTTCACATCTGTGAAAATGAGAGATAATAAACTTAGACGCTGATAGGAGCTAGTCGTTTAAGGTAGATGAAGTAAGCAAACCTGGTGGGTTCTGTGACTGGAGTTTATTTTCCCCGTACAACCCCGGTCTGAAGAGAAGCATCCAACTCTAATTGTTGTTATGAGAATGAGGGTCACTGCGCTTCCAGATCTTCTGAGTTTTCTAGAGATGCCAGCTATAGGGATTTAAAAACAAACAAACAAACAAACAGCAACAACAAAAAAACTATCACAATATGTAAACATTGGCAACTGATGCAAAAATCCAAAAATTAAACTTTCTGTGGCCCTAGTAAAGTATGTCTCAATCCCTGGGTCACCAGTCGTAACCTCTAGACTGAATGGTATTTAAAGCCTCTTCCAATTCTGAAATGTTATACTTTAATTATCCAAATGGTCTGAATTGAAGAAAGAACTGGCATTTGAATATGAGAAATATTTTCCTGGCATCCAGTTTTTATATTTTGAAACAGGTGACCAAGGAGAATTGTGAAATGGCCTTCAAGTGATCTTGAAGAATAAGAGACACCTCCTTCTATCTGGGATTAGTTAGAAGTAGTTGCCGGAAGGGAGTTGGGTGAGATCTTCTCTTGCAGTTTTTTTTTTTCCAGTTGGGATGTTGTGAAAATGGTATTTTATGAGTTTTGTTTCAAATATCCTCAGGTCTTTATGGGGGAGGAAGGAGGTGGTAGTTTGGTTTCTGATTCCCAAGACCCCTCCCTGCTCAATTCCTGGAATCATCTTGGGGACTCTGTAAACTGAAATTTAAAGTTACAGTTTGTAGCTTTCCCTCTAAGGTTTAGAATAGGTTTCATAACTTGGAACTGAAATCAGGGCAGCAGTTGAATGCGCATGGAAATGTCTATAGCTCTGGTTGTCAGCAGGCTAATGAAAACCAGAGATGGCAATAAATAGAGGTGGAGATGAGTGATGGCAAAGATAAGAGCCTTTTAACCTCACTTTATTTTCACTATAATTCCCTCCTTAAGAAAATCGATCATGATGACCCAGATCCATTTTCTTATGGATTAAACACACGTAGGAAACCCACAAATATCTTTAATACACTCTGTGTGCTGAAGCCCAGAGTCCGCAGTTCAATAAGGAGAGAGAATTCAGTATAGTTACTGACTATATCAGGATAAATTCTAGGTCTCTTATTCCAAAGTAACTGCAGCAGAGTAAACATACCATCATCCTTAGAAAGAGATGGAAGATAGAGGCAAGCCAGCAAGACAGAACACAGATGTATTTGGTTGTTAATCAAACCTATGTCAACAGCACAGTACATGTTCATGGGAAAGAAGGAGGTGAATTGAAGCCCAGGGAAGCCAAGCCAGGCAAATGGTCCACTTTCATGTACAAATGAACAACATGGGCCATTGACAGTGAACCCAAGTGCTTTTGATGGCTAGAGGGGAAGGTAGGGCTGTCTGAAACTGTAATGTTCTCCATCACCAATATCATCAGCGAAACTGTAAGTGCTAATCTGCACACCTGATAAGATGGGTGAGGGACAGAAAAATCTAATTATATACCATCCCTGATGGTCATGTGTTGTTTTTCCTCTCCAGCATCAATTCTCCCTTCTTATAACAGCATCTTACATTTCCTTTGGGGTGCCACTCTTCTGGCATTGCATGCAGCTTTGCTGGGCCTCTCAATCAACTGGCAACACTGCAAGGGCTGGATCTAAATAGGGACAAGACTTGCTCTCTGAAGAGTCTGAACCTTGAGAGATGTGACCCAAGGGTAAGTCCAGAGATCATCCTGACAGAGAGAGTTGATTCGTCCCCTAATGCTCTTCTGGGCCCTGTCCTTTTCTGAGGTCTGACAGTTCGTCTTTTCCTGTGACTCACAGAACTATCCCCTAGTCTTAAAATAGACTCTACCTGACATTCAAGTTAGCCAAAGTCATTTCTGTTGCTTACAAACCAAGAAACCTAAAAAATATACCAAACATCTGCCTTGTGATCTCACTAACTAAAAGCTGGTGGTGAAAAGACAGACTGAGAATTTATCAAAAAATTGTTAGAAAGTGAATTTGGTGAAGTTACTGTATACAAATTTAATATACAAAAATCAATTGTATTTCTAAATATCAGCAACTAATAAAAAGCAAAATTAAAAAATATACATTTACAATAACAATAAAATACAATTTACAATATTTTGTAATAATTGTTATTTACAGTAACAATAAAATACAATACATTTTCAATAAAACTATTGGATATTTGGGATAAATCTACTAATGCATCTATATGTGTACAGTCTCTACACAGATAGCTATAAACCATTATTGAGATAAAGGAAAGACTTAAATAAGTGGATTGCTGTGAGCCATTCAATTTGGGATCAGCAACAGACTCCCGAAGTAGAATCTCAAAGCTGATGATGGTGTAGTACAACTCTATCCTTATGCAGATAAGGAAAATGAAACTAGAAAAAAATAACAGCCTATTCAATCATCCCAGAAGGAGGACTACCACCAGCTTGCTGCACACTGCTACCAATCAGGGCAGCCCTACGGCTGGGCCTAGACCCACATTCCTCATTTCCCAGGGCCAATAATTACACAGTATTGGCCTTTAGTTTGTTCTGCCATTTTTCTCAAGGAATTCTAGCAATGGAACTCTGTCTTCTTTCTTTCCATCTTTCCCAAATATTCTAGTTTCCTAGAAAATCAACAGGCTGCACTCACTATCTATAAGATTCTTTGCGTGATTAGGCATGTAAATCCATGTTCTAGTGTTGGTAATATGCCATACCTCTGACTCTTTACAAGTATCAGGTCCTTGCTGGAAGATCCACTCATTATCCACAGCTCAAGGGGCCGCATTTGAACAAGAGACATCTTGTCATTACATTTCCCAGTGTCTAGTCACAGACATTGTGTAAACCTCACTTCTATTCCTTCTGGAATACCAGACTTTAGTAACCAGACTTAGACTAAGAACTTCAGAATTTCCCCCCACCACCACCCTTGACTTTCCCTCTGCTGTTTTTCCTCTCTTCCATGGGTTATTTTTTCCAACTTGGGAGACAAGGAGAATGTGTATCCCAGGTAAAGTGAGGAGGAAAGGAGGAGGAGCCATGGCATAGACACATCAAAAGAGCCCTTTGTGCTCAGGGCACATTATTCCTGGAATCCAATCAAGTGCCCAAAAACCCAACCAGGCTTTTCAGACAGCACAGAAACCAGTCATGCAGGCCTCTTGGGCTCTGCTTTTTTAAAGCTTTATAGGGTACACTGAATTATTTGGTTGGGTCTTTTCAACTGTGTGACATTTGGGTTTTCAATGGCACAAATGGAGTTGATCATTAATTATTTGGACGCTTTAATTAAAAAAAAAACCTCGCTGTGGATTTATGAGGGTCTGCTGGGGGGCAAGGACAAGGAGCCCTTTAGTGATTCTCTCATTTGAATGAGAGTGAGGGTTGTGAAGGTCTAGAAAGGGAGGCTATAGAATCATCTTCCAGGAAGGTCTTAAACCCAAGTTGGGGTTTATTTGATGGAGGAGGGGCTTACCATGAAGAAAATGGAAAGGGACACAAGAGGACAGAATTCCGGGACCTGCCAAAGGCACTAGGGGGTAGGACGTTTAATAAACATCAATGGTTTAGCAGGGAGCCATCAAGAGCTCCTGAATCAATACCTTTCACATCAAAACTGGTGAGTCCTCTGGGTTGATGGGGGAAGGGCTGGTTTCTGGAACATTTGATTAACTGAACCAGAGAGGGACTCCAGGGAGGGGAGTTTGTGAGTAGAATGTTGAATGCCCAGAGGGACGGGATAGATGTCTTCCTGTTTCAGTGCAGCAAGGTAGCAAAGGTATAACATCCGCTTGCTTCCTTCCCGGGGCATGTTTTGTAGCCTCAGCCTTCTGCAACACGGATGCATGTCCCTCCTGAGTCATACACACTTGCCACTTTCTAACATCCTGAAAAAGCTCTCGCACTCCCAGAGAGTTTGGCTCCTGGGTGCCTCCTCAAAAGTTAATCTCAATGACAAGTGATCTTGGGTTGGGTTGGGAAGCCTGGGAAAGGAAGTAAACTCTTCTCCAGAGACAGCAGGAATTCCCATCTATTCAACCCCTTGAATCCGGGAACCTCAAGAAAAAGACTCAGCACATTTAAAAAATACCGATGAAAATTGCCTATGCTTCACATCAAAATGTACAGTCATGCCATATGTGAAAAAGAAGCAAAGTGATTTGTGTGCACATCTTTGCTGATTTCCCCACTTGGATTTTTTAAAACCATTACCTCTAGTTGGAATCATTCAATATTTAAAAAAAATGAAAAAACATGTCCCTGATGTCTTTCCTTCTAAAGTGGACAAAATTGTTTTAAGATTTGTTGCTATGGTGCCAGTTGACAGTATTATTTATCTCATTTTGCAAAGGAGAGAAACTGAGTCTGAAAAAAACTCTAATGACACACCAAAGTCATAAAATATTAGTGGGCTGGAATTCTAGCTTTCTGGAAAAAGACATTTCTCACAAAAGACCTTACAATCTTATCCATGGAATAATAGCACTAGGTTCTCCAGATGGTGCTACAGGAAGGAGTCCAGAGCATTTACAAGTGGGTTATTTGTTCTGCCTTACAGCCACTTCCCTGCAAAGGTTGGCTCATATGCATCCAATTTAGAGATGAAGAAAATGAAATTCAACCAGATTTTTGTAGTAAGTCCATCTGGGATTTTTGGTGCTGTTTGCTATGTTCAAAGTTAAGAGCTGGAGAGGTCATGAAAAATTGAAGATAAAGCTGGCTTCAGTTATTTGACAATAAAGTAATGCAATTAAAGACTAGGAAGCATGCTATGATGGACTCGTTTGACATGAGAGCACAAGCAAGCTTTCATGTCTCTTTCCAGCCTTAGGAGATCAAGTGGGGAGGAACACAGCTGGGAGGAGGGGGCCCAAAGCCCAGGGGAGAGAAATGGCTTTCCTCTGGGCCTCTCTCCATTCTCTGCACTCTTCAAAACTTCTCTATTTTATTTAGAGCAATTTAGCACTTGCCCCAAAACCCTTGTCTCTTCAGCTGCCTCTGAGCATACAGCTGTTTGCTGCTCAGACATCCAGTGAACTTGCTGAGTCAGCTCATGTTCATTGTACGTCTCTTTCTAAATCCATATTCAGTGATATTATGTTGATGGCCTGAAATCAGCCATGTTGGGAGTATTTACACTATGGAAATTGGCAAATGCTATAAATCAAAGGTTTTCTCTTTTGGAGAACTAACTACTAAATGTTTACCGACACACTACTGTCTAAGCTCCTACTCTGGCCAGGTTATAATCTAGTTTAGAAAGTTGGTAAAACCAAAAGATCCTTCAGCATTAAACATTGTTAGGCACAGTAGTAGGAGCTGAGGAAGGCATGTATAAAATGTTAGCTGTTTTGGTTAATGTCAGCCAGGAAAACAGAACCTATGCCAGGAAGGTTGAGAGAGGAACTTTAATGAGAAACTTGCTCCAAAGGTGTTGCTAAAGCTAAAAGGGCAAACGTGAGAGGTAAGCCCTGGGTTATCAGGAAGCTACTTCTACCTCTAGAGCTGGAGTGACCAAGTCAGGAGATGGTGTTAGCAGAGTTTAGGAACTCACACTACAGAGGGAGGAGCTTCCTGGGGAAATGGAACGTAGAAGAGACTAAGCTGCCAACACAATGTCCCCCAAAATAGATAAAATAGAAGAAATACCTTGGCTTTTTCCTTACTACCATGTTCTGCAGAGGCTTCACATTGGCCAAACTTAACTAGAAGCCAGATGGGACAGAAGCTTGGGAAAAGTACCTGGTCAGCCCCTGTGATGCAGAACAGAACAGAGCAAGGCTTAGCAATAAATCTGACAGCAAACAGGTAAGTCACCATCCTAATGACTGGTAATATTCCTGAAGGGACATCCAATACCTTCAAGGCTGCCACCAGTAATATCGATTTCCCAGAGTCCCAGAGTCAAGCCTTACTCTAAGAACCCAGATAATTCCCTTGAATCTGGCTCCCAAATCCATTCTACACTGAAGAGTGGTTAAGTTTCGAAAACTTAAGCTGCTGAAAATTCTTCTATAGCTTCATAAAGTTGATCCCGAGATCCAGGAGCCATCATGTTTTATAGAAAGATAGAACTTCTATCATCTTTTATTCATGGGGCATAACTAATAATGACTAGAGACACTCTTTCTTTCTCTTGTCTTCATTTTATTCATTTATTATTTTCTGAGAACCCGGGCACTTCTACTAGATGCTGAGATTACAAAGGGTTTCAGAGCTTGCCCTCAGGGAGCTTACTGCAAGGATGGGAAGCAGATGACCGCGATACTACATAGCAGGCTCTGGCTAAGTCTACATTTTCAGATGAATGCTAAAGGAGTAAAAATGCTGTTTCTAGGAGTGCTTTGAACTGGGCTGGCTGCAGGGGCCAATCAGGGCAGCTGGGGCCCTCTGTGGCAGCTTCAGTGGCGTCTGGCACTTGGACACTTTTAGGGTTCATCCCTTTCAGGCTCTTCTTCCCCTGAGGATGTGGCCACATGCGCTTTTCAGTAAATACTGACACTTCCCCACTTGGCTCTCTACTCATCTCCCCATAGCAGGGAAGTTTCTAGCCTTTTCTCTCTTGTATTGCCAGAGACTAATAACTCTAGTGTCTTCTCAACTCAGCAAATGTCATAAGATTTCTTCCTGGCCTGGAATGTGTTTCCATTTTTGGCCTAGACAGGGCTGGTCCTTGTGATGTGTTGGAGAGCTGTGTCCATGCTGTGGTGTGTTCACACCAACACACTCCTGGAATTGTGGCACCATGTCTGTCATTATAGCTTGTCAAGGGATGCCAGAATTACTAAGCACTTCCCACTCAACTCAGACCTTCAGTCTGCACCCTCCTAGAGAGTCAGACACAGACAGCAAGAAATGAAGGGGGTAAAAACACATGAGAATGAGACAATGTGGGTGTCAGGTGATGACAGTCTGAAGGAGACCTGGTGGGGAGAGTGGAGGAGAGGGAGGGAGAGGGAGAGAAAGAGGTAGGGAGAGAGAGGAAGGAAGGGAGAGACAGAGAGACAGAAATAGAGACAGAGAGACAGAGATAGAGAGAGGAGAAAGAGAGAGAGAAAGAGATTAGATAGATAGGGGGATAGAGGAGGTAGAGATGGAGAGAAAGAAATCAAGAGAGAGAAAGGGGGAGAGACAAAGAGAGAGGGACAGAGGGAGGGAGCAATTCTTTTCAGTTGCTAAACGCAGTAGTGGCAAATACTGGTGAGAGGGGAGATATCTTTTTTATTTATATTAATATAAATGTATGGGGCACAGGTGAAATTTTGTTACATGCACAGATTGTATAGTGAATTTGGGACTTTTAGTGTATCCATCACCCAAATAATGTACATTGTACCCATTAAGTAATTTCTTATCATCTACTCCTCCCATGCCGTCACCCTTCTGAGTCTCCGTGGTCTTTCATTCAACACCCTATGTTCATGTGTGTACATTATTTAGCTCCCACATAATAAAAACATGTGGTATTTGTCTGTGTCTGACCTGTTTTATATAAGATAATGGCATCCAGTTCCACCCATGTTGCTGCAAAAGACATGATTTTATTCTTTTTTGTGGATAAATAGTATTAATATTACATTGTGTATCTATACACCACGTTTTCTTTATCCAATCATCTGTTGATGGATACTTGGGTCAATTCTGTAGCTTTGTTATTGTAAATAGTGCTGTGATAAAATATGAGTATAGGTATCTTTTTGATATAATCATTTCTTCTCCTTTGGGTAGATATCCAGTAGTGGGATTGATGGATTGAATGATAGTTCTATTTTTAGTTCTTTGAGAAATCTCCATATGGTTTTCCATAAAGGTTGTATTAATTTACATTCCCACCAACAGTGTATAAGAGTTCCCTTTTCTCCCCATTCTCGCCAACATCTGCTATTTTTTGTCTTTTTAAAAATAGCCATTCTGACTGAGGTAAGATGATACATTATTGTGGTTTAATTTGCCTTTCTCTGATGAGTAGTGATGTTGAGCATTTTTTCATATGTCTGTTGGCCATTTGTATGTCTTCTTTTGAAAAATGTCTACTCATGTCCTTTGCCCACTTTTTAATGGGGTCGTTTTTAGTTGTTATTGTTGAATGGTTTGAGTTCCTTATAGATTCTGGATGTTAGTCCCCTGTCAGATAAATAGTTTGTATTTTTTTGTCCCAATTCTGCAGGTTGTCTAGTCACTCTATTCATTATTTCTTTTGCTATGCAGAAACTTTTTTATTTAATTAAGTCTCATTTGTCTATTTTTGTTTTTGTTGCCTGTATTTTTGAGGTTTTAGTCATAAATTCTTTGCCTAGACTGATATCTAGAAGAGTTTTCCTTAGCTTTTCTCCTAGGATTTTTACAGATTCAGGTCTTACATTTAAGTCTTTAATCTATCTTGAATTTATTTGTGTATATGGTGAGAGACAGGGGTCTAGTTTCCTTTTTCTGCATGTGGCAATCCAATTTTCCCAGCATCATTTATCGAAAAGGGTATCCTTTCCCCAGTGTATGTTTTTATAGACTTTGTCAATGATCAGTTGGCTGTAAATATTTGGTGGTATTATTTCTGGGTTATCTATTCTGTTCAATTGATCTTTGTGCCATTTTTATACCAGTACCATGTTGTTTGGGGTATTTGATTTGCATTATAATTTGAAGTCAGGCAATGTGATTCCTCCAGCTTTGTTCTTTTTGCTTAGGATTTCTTTGACTATTCAAGCTCTTTTATGGCTCCATATGAATTTAGAATTGTTTTTCCTAATTCTGTGAAAAATGACATTGGTATTTTGATAGGGATTGAATCTGTAGATTGCTTTGGGTAGTATGGTCATTTTAATGATATTAATTCTTCTAATTCATGAGCATGGGATGTTTTTCCAATTGTTTGTGTCATTTATAATTTCTTTCTTCAGTGTTTTGTAGTTTTTCTTATAGAGTATTTCACTTCCTTGATTTAATATATTCTTAAATTTTTTTGTAGCTATTGTAAATAGGATTGACTTCTCAGTTTGGTTCTTAGCTAGATCATTATTGTTGTATAGAAATGCTATGCACCCAATCTTGTCTGATTTCAGAAGCTAAGCAGGGTCATGTCTGCTTAGTACTTGGCTGGGAGAGGAGAGGTATCTAAAGAGGATTTCAAGGCAAGTTTCTATGTGCTGTTCTGGAAAAAACCCTTGTGCTGTTTCTTTAAAGAAACTTTAAGAACAACCTATGGATTCGATTTTGTGATTTTTGGATGGCTGGACTTGTGGAGGTAGGATTCCAAGAAACCTTACTATATTCAAGTAAGAGAGCCTATATTTCAACAGATTTGTTGAACTAGCTGATTTTCAAATTAGATGCAGTCATGAGTCCCTGAAGAAGCAGAATGCATGCATTGATGGACAAAGCCCTATACACAGCAGGAGAGATCTGTGTCCCAGTCCTGGCTTGGTGTTTTCCTCTTCACATGCACTGGTGCAAGTCATTCATTGTCTGCTACTCTCAATATCCTCATCTGCATGTGACAATGCTGATAAGCCTGGCTAACTACACAGGTTTGTTGTGAGGCTTTCATGGACTCAGTCAAGTGAAAACATTTTATAAATTGGAATGTTACAACCATGCATGGGAATATGATTTAAATAACATTTCTTGGTAGGGTTTAGCTGCCTCCCACAAAGTGATGGTCAGCTTACTAATGCCACCCTCATAGAAGAAATTGTCCTGATTCATGTCTTTAATTTTTCCTTTTACTAAACTGAAAACAAAACTCTCATTGCTTGTAAATGGAAATTGCTAAAAGGTGCATCTGACTTAGATAGACATGTCTACAGAAATTCCACTCAGATTGATTTAAACTGTCTTGAGTGTGGAGGAGAAAGCTATAAAGTTCTCTCCAGAAGGAAATATGTGACCCAGGCCCTGTGAGTTAGAACTTCCTTGGGCTACAGGCTCCAGAGGCCATAGGACCTTCCAAAATGCGGGAGGAAAAGTGTTCTTAGGTTTTCAAGGGTGTGTTCTGTAGCCCTGTTGCTGAGCATCTGTGTGCACGTGTGTCCTGTGTGTGCTAGTGCATTTATTAGAGGATGTGGTGGTGGCTTTTAGTAGGTAGGTTTCCAGTGCCAACAAATTACTTGCTTTTCAGAAAAAGTTGAGTTTTCCTTGGCTTTACTGCCAGCTGCTTTATCTGTTTTCATTTTAAAGATGTGTTTTCAGAGCGCCATTTCCTGAAATCTCTTGGCTGCAGCCAGGTATGAGATTCACAGTTGCAAGTCCAAGGAGAAGGTGAGCTGCCAGGGAGAAGTTTACAATAGGGTGGGTCGTCCAGAGGAGTGCCAACTGAAGTCTTGCCAGGAAGCAGAGAGAGCCCGAAGCAAGGACCCTCCATGGGAAAAGATATCCCTCCAGCTCCAAGTGGACATTCATGTCTAGGAATTTTAGTTTTGATAATCAGACAGAGTTCTTGTAATTGAAGAGGGAATATTGAGTTTCAAGTTTAACAGAATAACACTGGTTGAAGTGAGTTCTTTCACATTAAGGCTTTTTGTTGGCTCCCTTTACAATATCTCCCTACAATGTTGTCTTATCTTGGTCTGTTTTTAGTGCACTTATGGCCACTTGAGTATATATCTTACCTACCCCTCCAGAATTTGAGCTCTGAGCTCATGTCACATTTATCTGTAAACTTATCAGTGTCTAACACAGTGCCTAGTACACAGGTGGTGCCTAATAAATGTTGGTTGCATAAATGATCAAATGATGAAAACCTAGAGCTATTAACAAGGTTCTGATGAAAGATTCATTCATTCCACCTTGATTTATTGAGCATCTGATACATGCTAAGCCCTATTACAGGCATTGAGAAGCTATTGAAAACAAATTACACGTGAAGATAATATTAATAGGAATGACCCTAATGATAACTTCTTTTTTCCACTTTTGTATCCCTGGCTTTTGAGAATTTCTTGGCTATGTTAAGGTCTTGGTGTTGTAATTTCCATATTTCTGGCCACTTTTCCCTATCTAAGACCTGTCCTAGGCTTCAGGACTTACCCTGTTGGACTTGAACAGGAGTTGAAATAGTTCCAGGCTAGTTAGTGTAACTATCTTTCTCAGCTCTCCTTTCTGACAATAGGATTTTACCAGTTCCCTAGTTCTGTTTGTTATTATTGTTGTTGTTGTTTCTGTGTGGTCCCAGAAGGCTGCACTAGCTCTGTGGATCACAGACAGGTAACTTTTTCCTGAACTCAAGGAGAAACTTTCTTTTTTTTTTTTTTATTTCAGCATATTATAGGAGTACAGATGTTTAGGTTACGTATGTTGGCTTTGCCCACCCTCCTCCGTAAGTCCGAGTTTCAAATATGTCCATCCTTCGGGCGGTGCGCATTGCACTCTTTGTATATGCATATACCTGTCCTCTCCTCCCTCCTTCCCCCTCCCCCTTCCCCCTCCCCCCTGCCCAACATCCAATAGATGTTAGTCTTATATGTGCACTTACATGTTGATCAGTTAATACCAATTCGATGGTGAGTACATGTGGTGCTTGTCTTTCCATTCTTGGGATACCTCACTTAGTAGAATACGTTCCAGCTCTATCCAGGAGTACACAAGAGCAGCTATATCACCATTGTTCCTTAAAGCTGAATAGTACTCCATGGTATACATATATCACATTTTATTAATCCACTCATGTATTGATGGACACTTGGGTTGTTTCCACATCTTTGCAATTGTGAATTGTGCTGCTATAAACATTTGGATGCGGGTGTCTTTCTTATACAGTATCATTTGTTCTTTTGGGTAGATGCCCAGTAATGGGATTGCTGGATCGAATGGTACTTCTAATTGTATCTCTTTAAGGTATCTCCATATTGCTTTCCACAGAGGTTGAGCTAGTTTGCAGTCCCACCAGCAGTGTATGAGTGTTCCTATCTCTCCGCACCCATGCCAACATTTATTGTTTTGGGACTTTTTGATAAAGGCCAGTCTCACTGGAGATAAGTGATATCTCATTGTGGTTTTGATTTGCATTTCCCTGATGATTAGAGATGTTGAGCATTTTTTCATAACAGAGCTCCATAACAATGAAGCAGACTTGAGAAGTAACAAGCTCCCTGCTACTGAAGGAGAGTAGAAGTTCTGAAGGAGAGACTGGATGGAAACTTGGTGGACTATAGAGGCGGCTTCTACTTTGAGTAGCAGAGAGAGCAGGGCACTGCTGTGACCCCTTAGAATTTGAGGGCAAGCATGGTTCCTGCATTTCTATTTCTGATGTGGTCCTGGTTCTTAGGCATCAGGGCATCACCTTCAAAATGTCAGAGAGCTCCACTGCTCTCTTCTAACTTTTGTCTGCCACGTCTGAAATTGCTAACTATAAGCTAATGGATGGCAAGAAGGCTCAACCTCGCCTGTCAACAGATCAATGATGGCAGCTCCTGGAGGCTGCATTGAGAGGCATTTTGAGACAGCATGGGAAGCCGTGGTCTACCAGGGCTGGCAGCCTGTTGGATACATACTCGCCATCCCCCATCATCTCAGGTTTTTCTCCCTGCCTATCCTAAACAGAAGCCTTTTGGCTCTAATGCTTCCTCCTGCTGTTATTCCCACCAGTCTTTATTTCCTCCCTCATATTCTCCTATTGGTCCTGGAATATGGTTCCCTCCTTTTCTTTCTTTTTTTTTTTTTTTTTTTGAGACAGAGTCTCACTCTTTTGCCTGGGCTAGAGTGAGTGCCGTGGCGTCAGCCTAGCTCACAGCAACCTCACACTCCTGGGCTCAAGCGATCCTTCTGCCTCAGCCTCCCGAGTAGCTGGGACTACAGGCATACGCCACCATGCCTGGCTAATTTTTTCTATATATTTTTAGTTGGCCGATTAATTTATTTTCTATTTTTAGTAGAGACGGGGTCTCACTCTTGCTCAGACTGGTTTCGAACTCCTGAGCTCAAACAATCCGCCCGCCTCGGCCTCCCAGAGTGCTAGGATTACAGGCATGAGCCACTGCGCCCGGCCAGTTCCCTCCTTTTCTATGAAAGAGACTTTTCTAAGACCCTGTTATTCATAAAAATGGCATATTGGGACTTGAGTGGCAAGATAAAGGTCTCCAGAAGGCCTGTTCTTTCCTTTCCCCTTCCTTTCCTCTATCAACTAGATTGATGCTGAAGTCCCATGGGTCTTATTAAAATGTAAATACTATCCCACCCCCAACCAGGAGACAATAACCCAAATAGGAGCTAGACTCTGATTGTTTAGTGTGGAATAGCTATCTTACTCCTTTCCCTCTGACGGTAGCAGGGCCTGGGTATAGAAGCCAAGGAGAAAAAAGGAGGAGTCAGGGTGTTACCACAGGGCAAAGAAGGGAGTTGTGCATGTGTGGGGTGGGGGACATCAGAGTTACACAGACCTGTAGACTATTTTGGTTGGAAGGGGCCTTGGCAATCTAGCTGACTCATTATATAGATGGAGAAACCATGGCCACAAGAGGGGAACAGGCTTGACCAAAGCCACCTGTGAGAAAAACTCACTTCTCATTTTTGCTCAGTTTGCCTTTAGGAGTCCCTAAATGTTTCTGTATAGGGGCTTTCCCAGGGTGGAAGTAGGTTTCACCAAGTTGAAAAATTAGGATAGGTGATGGCCACTGCAGTTTTGAAGAAAGAAAGAAAGAAAGGAAGGAAGGAAGGAAGGAAGGAAGGAAGGAAGGAAGGAAGGAAGGAAGAAAGAAAGAAAGAAAGAAAGAAAGAAAGAAAGAAAGAAAGAAAGAAAGAAAGAAAGAAAAAGAAAGAAAGAACAATGCAGAACTATACCTTAACCATTAAATCCAAGTTAAAGCTAATCAGTGTCCCTTCTCTGGTTCATATATTTTGGAAAAACAACAGTGATTTCCTCATTCACTGGAGCATTAGAAACACAAAAGGATGCTCTTGGATTTCTATCTCTACATGGCAAATCTTTTAATACATATCTTCTGTGGCCCTTATCTTCAAAATTGTTGACTATAGAATTCCTAGCACAAGGTAAGCACTCTCCAAATGCTTGTGAAGTAGGATGGAAATCTACCTTTTTTCTCTGTGGGATATGAGGTGGGGGTGGGAGAAGAGAGAAAGAGAGAGAGAGAGAGAGGGAGAGAGAGAGAGAGACAGAGAGAGACAGATAGATATCTGGAAGACATTGCCTAATATTCTATGAATTCCCTGCACATCTTTCAATAGGACTTTCTAGAAAAATGGCAAAGACTGGGACCATTTACTGCCCTTTCCAAGGGTTCAGTGGAACAGTAGCTAGATGTCTTTCTCTGAGGCTACAGTTGTCCTGTATAACCAGATTGCCACTGAGCAGCACGGAGGCTTGAAATGTCTTGCAATCCCTTTCTCCTTTGGGGGAGATTGTCAATGTATTTTTTTCAACACTTTCAAATTCCAATCGTTTATAGTAACTAGAGATGGCAGAACCTGGCTGAAGTGGGAAGGCTGAGTTTTATCTAACCTCTAATTTAGTTCTCCTCTCAAGTTTGTCCAAGTTCCTGAGATGCTTTTCTCTTGTAAGTTAAACCATTGTTTGTCAAAGGAAATATAAATTAAGAGTTCAGTTTTCTGAGTTAAATGAAAACTTAGGCCAGGGAAACAGATTTCTGCTATGCTCCTCAGATCTCTAATATATGATAGGAATTGAAATCAGTGTGGGACTTAGACTTTACGGATTCTACAGGAATCTAAAACTCAAAGAATGTGGGAATTATGTGAAGCCAGAAACCCAGCCTAAGTTTGACTCATCAGAGCTCTTAGTAATCAGGTCGGAAATTCCATGGCATTATTGAAAGGGGCAAGTTTCTTTCTCCTTAGGCAAAATGGACTCTAAAACCATCTGTAATCTCTAATTGGACTCCCAGATGGACAAGTCAAAGGCCATGCCCAGACCAACAGAAGTGACGCCATCCATGGTCATCACCATGTTTATTGGAGAAGGGCAGCTGAACTTTGAGTGCTACATGAGCTGTCCAGTTATGGATCCCTGGATGGTATGATTTTGAATTAGGGAGTGACTTTGGTCAAAATTAAGGAATTAACGATTAACACTGGCCAAAACTGGTTTGTAAAACTGGTGTAGAGCCAATGAGAGATAAAACAAATCTTCATTTCTCTTTGCAGGGCTAAAAATGATGGATGCAGACATTAAGCCTATACTATGAAAGACAAAGACAGTTGGGAGTTGTATTCTTTAATGGACTCTCACAAGGCACTGAATTCCATCTTTTTGCCCTCCCCAATCCAGTGACCAAGCTATCAAACCAGTACATCCCACAAACCTTCATAATAGTCACCTTTATAGTCCTTGCAAAGTATCAAGGATGAGCAAGCTGATGATGAGTGAAGCTCATACAAAGTGTTAACAGCCAGAAAACTGAAGCCCGATTTAGTTAAGTTAGGAAGAGCTGCCACAGTAAGTAGATATTGAATTCAAGTAAGCTCCCTTGGGATAGTTTCTGAAGAGTGGTCAGTGGATGACCACTATTAAAAAAGAAAACCAGAAGTTAAAATGAAGATTGCCGGACTCTACTTCCAAATCCACTGGATCAGAGTTTCTAGGGGTAGGTCCCAGGAATCTGCATTTTAAACAAAATGTTGCCATAGACTGAATAGATGGTATATTTTGCATATGTATACCATGGTTTTTAAACACAGTAGATGCCATGGTGATTAACAAATACAAGTCATATCCAAGGGGGTGCTGAATTTATATACATTTGGGTTCGGTTGTATTCTCTTAATTAATAGATATTAACCATAAGATAATGGTTCATAAAGTTTCTTGGCTTTAAAAAAATTATATTCACATTTAGAAAAAGTTGAGAGCCATGCTCTAGAACACGTAAGTGTTTGAGGCACAGATTATTGATAGAATCTTTCCTGGATCATAGATGGATTCAATTTGACAGACACTTACTGGGGCCTCTGATGTGCTGAGTGCCGAGTTTCTCAGAATTATGCAGCTATTGATAGGGCCAGGACTCCATTGCAGGTCTTCAGACTCAAAGTTCAACTTCTTATCTATAATTATTCCCTGGAAGAGATGCGAGCAGAAACGTTCTAATCTTATGGGGAGGAGAGATGTTAGATAAAGAAGTAGGTAAAGGACTCTAAAAGTTGGAGACTTGAGCTGGAGACATTGAGATTTAAGGAGCCTAAGTATTTTAGAAAGTCTTGCTCTGCCTATGGTTACAAAATACACTTTATCTGGCTGCAGCCCTCACCCCATGGCTTGGCCTATTGTTCTGCATGTTACGGTAGAAGTCCTGGGTTGTGCCGGAATGAGTGGGGTGGGAGGAAGCCTGGGGCTGGCAGGAGTGGTTAGCTTGAATGATCTGTGGGCTGGAGGATTATGATTTAGGGATGAGGTGGAAATTGGCACCTCATTGCTTTGTGAGGCTACTCTGACTCGTGCCTTTCCCCTTCTGGGTGCCAAGTTGCGAGATTAGCTCTATTTCTTTGGGGCGGGACTTGCTCTTTGGAAAACTGGCAACTCTTTAGTGTCTCAGCACCACCACACCCTCCTGCCTTTGCTCTTGATGTTGGCCACCCAGCCTGCACACGCTACCTTCCACTCCTGGGACGATGACGTGGCCTGACCCCTAAAGGGGGGGGCTGGGAAATGCCTGTGGGCAGTCCTCCTGAGGTTACTTGAGGGTAAGTCTCTTCAGTCCCATCCTCCAGGGCTTGCATAAGAAAACCAGGGTCCTTCCAGCTCTATTTCTACTCCAGTTTCTCGAACATATAGATGTGTTTGTTATAGATTCAGCAGGAATAATTTCATAGAAAAAAACATATATACTGCTCAGATTAATTATCTAATTGTTTTCTAAGAGTTAAAAATGACAATTTTATGCAGTCATTAAATCAATGCTAGGAGTAGTAAAAGCTCCTCATTCCTTTTTGTATATTTATGAACATAGTGGAACAATTTGAAGATATTAACTGAGTTTTTCCCCTCTAAGAGTTTGCTACAGCTACCCCCCCAAGCAACTTTGTGTGCATAAGTGCACACACTCTTTCCATCATGTAGAGTGTTCCCAGGGCCAGGTGGGACTAATCCAGTGCCAGAGAATAGAAACAAAGGCTGTATGTGACTTGGTCTTTAAAGCCCACAACCATAGGGAGGTGGAGAGGACTCAAAACAAAGGGAAAAAATGCCTGGAAAAGCCAACCTAGAAAATATTCCCTCAGGCAAAAGTGGGGAAGAAAATAAATAGGAAAATGATGAGATTTCACCTTTGGTGGAAATGGAAAGAGAGGCCCTGCTTCCTACACGGAATCCCAGGCAGGAAGTATCTGTGCTGTGAGTCTCAGTAGACAGGGCCTTACTGAGACTTC
This sequence comes from Propithecus coquereli, assembly GCF_000956105.1. Taxonomy (NCBI): domain Eukaryota; kingdom Metazoa; phylum Chordata; class Mammalia; order Primates; family Indriidae; genus Propithecus; species Propithecus coquereli. Next base: position 354,670 of record NW_012154085.1, read on the forward strand.
CATGCCCGGGAAGGGCACAGACGTGGCAGAATGAGACCTGTGTTTGCTAGCACAGCAAAGGAAGCCCCTGGGTCTGAACTGGCAGGTGGAAGGGAAAAAGGACAGCTCAGCAGTGCTCTGCTTGGATTGGTGGCCATTGACAACCACTGGACACTTGAAGACTGTCTCAGTGGACACTCATGTGGACAGATGGCCTGAGGCTTTGCATGGGCTTTGGTCCTCTGTGAGCACCCAAACTTAAATCTCTGCTTTGGGAAGGCGGTGGATTCTTGTAAAAAATGAGTTTAAGTACATCAGAATAACATCTCAAACTATAAATTTAGTTGTTACCATTTCCTCCTGATCCCCCAAAGGTATTAATATATTTTCTGTACACCTGGTGGTGGTCTACAAGCTGGTACATACGGCATAGGAGGTCTACTGAGATGTGAGAGCTCGTGGTCACTGAGACACCCCATCCATGTGTGCGAGACACTGGTGTTGGCAAAGGAGCTCCCTCTAGACACAGAGTAGGCTCCACAGTCACTGGGAGCCCTAAGCCCCTTGCTACTGCAGCCAGCTTCAGAGTTAGGGCCAAGGAAAGGGTATATTAATGTTCTCTGAGCCACAGTATTTTCTCTTGAATCTGCATGATTTGGGAAAAAATGTGACTCAGGACAGATGAGAAAGAGAGAAATATAACATTTGAATATTTCTAGGTTCACTCATTCTGGAGTCAAATACTCAGAGCCACAAATGAGCATATCCTTTAATCCTTTTGTCTTTAATTGGATTCCTCAGATATGTTTCCTCTAAAAAGCAATTTCAAAGGTGGGAAGGGATAATCAATTTACGCTGTTCTGTTACAGGGTGGGTATCCTCCTCAGAAGTCTAGGAAGTCTTTTGCAGATTTCAAAGGCTTCTTAACCTTTTCTGACATTTAAAAGCAAACAGAAACTCTGCCAAATAAAAGTGAGCTGAAAACAACAGTCAAGTTGATGTCCAACTGGAAGGAGCTTGGTTCCTACAAATTCCTTCCCTTTTACACAGTCTGCGTTATGAAAGGGGGCCACAGAATGCTGATGTTTCGCTCTTAAAACACACACACACACACACACACACACACCCCAATTGCTGGATTGTCATGGCCAAAATGAGTCCAGGGCAAACTGTCAACATTATCCAGATAATATTTTATCTCTTTCTCTATCATCAAGGTTTTAACAGTGGGATTCAAAACTGGGAGGATTGGAGCTGAGTTGTTGGGAAATTCACAGCTGAGCATGGACTCTTTCTCTTACTCTCATTGACTTTCTCTTTCTCTCTCTCTCCACCCTCCCCTTCTCTTTAACAAGTTAGCAGCATGTGGCTTGCCCTTGTTCCAGCAGCAATTATTAAAATAAAAAACACCTTTGGCCATAAACACAAGTGAAAATTGAAACACGCTCATGAAAGTTTATTATTTTCGCTTCAGTAACTTCCCCCTACATGGAGAACTTTATTCGCCTCAGGGGGTCTTTGGGTTAGGTAATGAAAAATCGCAGGGGCTAGGTGATCCCAAATGATCAGGGCTGGGAGGCAGCTGGGGGGGCAGTGTGCGTCTTGGCCTTGGGCCTGCAGAGCCCCTCATGTGTGTCGGCTTCCACGCTCTGGAAGCCCACTTCTGCTCTCGCTCCTCGGGGCTGCCCTGCCTTTAGGGTCATGTTAAGGGAGCTGGATGTCGAGCTGGTTTTAAGCCAGTCTGTTCCTCTGCTGGCTTTCTGGCCCCATATTTAAGTCATATGGCCAACTCCACGGACTTCCTGGGGCTTTTCTTTGACTTAAGGCACTTTTAGCCCCTGACCAGGATCTTCTACACTCCCAAACTCAAAAGAAATAAGGGGGAGGGGGTAGTGAAAAAGGCAGATACTGGGAGGACAATGAAGAGACACAGGGGAAAAGGAGGCCTACAGTCCAGGAGAGGTGGTCCAACTGGGATAATTTACTTCTGAGAAGAGAGGATTGGCTATGTTATCTGATAGTGATCTTTATTCCTAAAGAAAGAGTAAAAAGATTTGGAACACAGGTGGCGGGTCTTTGTTTATATGAGAGAAATAAATGTCTATCCTATTTAAATGACAGTTATTTTAGATTTTCTTTTTGTCACTTGCAGCCAAACCTGGCCCCAAATATACAGCCACTTATTGCAGGCTGTCTTTCTCCGAGATGAAGCACAGGGTTTGGGGATCAGCCTTCTAGGGCCAGCGTGATAATTCTGCCCTCTACCATTCTTGGAAACCAAGTCTCCATAGAGCTCATCACTCCACCATCCCTGGAATGTGGCCCTTGTCATCATGGCCCAAGATGGTGCCATCTATATTTAAGGCAGCAGGTGGAGAAAGGGACAATAAAGAAGGGGCCAAGGGAGCATGCCATCTGTCTCCTAAGGGAGATTCCAAGGGGCTGCCATATGACACACAAATTTATATCCCTTCGGTAAGAAGTTACTTCCTTGGCCATACTTACTGCAAAGGAGGGTGGAAAATTCAATCGTTTTTATGAGTAGCAATATGCTCAGCTAACCATTTTATTGTTAAAAGAGAGAAAAGACATTGGGGTTCAATGAGCAGCCTCTGCCCCAGCAGTCACTAGGAGCCTGACCCTTGCCTGTCTCGGCCTGAGCTGGTTTAGTGGATGAGCTCCTCCCATTGTTTCATGAATCCAAGTTGTCATAGGGAGTCGCTGCTCACTGTCTCCTCATTTGCTCTGTGTCTGTGATGTATTGTCAATTTCCCTCCTCCATGATTTCCCATGGATTCTTACTTTTTATCCCATCAAAATTGTCCTTGAATCAAGTTTATACAAACCTACCAGCTTCATACCTTAGACTCTGAATTCAATCAGAACTAACCAACATGGAGAGAAAGAGATCAAGCATATTGATCCCTTTTGTAGTTTTATCCCAATTTTTTTTTTTAAATCTAGACACAATATCATGTGCCATTTTATATGGCTTATTTTATACTCATCAATGTCATATAAATGCTACCAACTTCCCAAAGCCTTCTCAGGAGTAGATTGGAACCAGAATCTCCTTCGGATTCTGTCTGGCTCTTAGACTGCTGTTTGTTCCCTGGGGTACTGCGTGGCTTAGCCCCTCATCCCAAGCAGGATGACTCACATCACATCAAGTCTCCCCTTCACTTGTTGCTTTCTCCTGGCAGCCTCTCTCCTGCTTCATGTGAGATGTTTCTGGCTGCCTCTCTTTCCCATCTAATTAGATCCAGTAGGCCTTCCAGTTGACCTCATGGGTGTGAGTTAAGCCCATTTATGAAATATGAAATGATCCCAAATGCTCATGATACAGCTTTCCCAGGGGACCGTGGAGACGGATCATAGCTGAGAGCTTCCTGCTGGAGATGCGGAAGGGAAGGCAGATGTGGATCTCCGCAGATAAGCAGCACCTCTGTGGATTGAGGTCTGGCCTCAGGCGGTGGAGGTGATCCCCAGTGGTCCCCACAAGCCTTCTACTATCAACCTGTCGCGTTGCTCTTCCCACTCCAAGGTACTTGCTCTTATTTTGAGCAAGTGAGGAAAACCAAGATAATGTTATAAGGGATTAATGCTTTGTACTCTTAACCAGTTATGGACTCTTCATTTGCCTGGACATGTAGAATACAGATGAATTAGCTGATCCATATGTGTTCAGAGGCATTACTTGCATGCCTGGTCACAGGGCTGGGTTTATTCTATATAGCATTCATGGCTCCCTTGGTCACAAGAGGGGCATGGAAGAGAGTATGACTCAAGGCTCCATCAGGGAAACAGATCAAAGAGCTTAGGGCACTTATGGGGTAGTTAGTACATAGGGACAGTCATGGAGCACATCAGAGACAAGGCCTGCTGTCAGTGGTGTTAGTAGACGACACCCATTGCTCTACTCTTCACACTTCTGTAGAGGAGAAGGGACTTCTGCTTCGCCCCTAGCAGGGACTAGAATTGGAAGAATACTTCTCATCACTCCCTTCATAGGCCTCACATACTTCCTGGCCTCCCATTCCCCCACCACCCATCCCCAAAACAAAGAGGAAGAATGACTTGAGTGATTGGTGAGCTCGTGTCCAAGGTCACAACTAACTCAGAATTTGCTTTCCTTTCCCTGCTTTTCCCAGGATGGGGTCTCATACCTGGATTATGGTTGGGAGAAGGAGAGGGTGGTAGAAAGGAAATTTCCTATAGATCTTTGTGAATCAAGGAAGGTTTAAGTCATGTTCTCCAATACAGTAAACCAGAACTCCTGTGTTTGGGGGCAGGGAAATAAAGCTAATCCTTACTTTGATCCTCATCTGAGTCCTGTTTTCAATTTTGTAGGAACCTTAGAGAAAGAAAACATGACATTAATTGGCTCTATGCATGGCCCCTCCTATTATGCTAACTCCTAAAAAGCCTTCTTAGCACTTACCTCCATGAACAACAGTGATTTCCCATATTCCTAATCATCTTTGTGGTTTCTGTTGGGTGTTTCTCCTTCATTCCAGGATTATTCTGCCATCCTCTCTTGTACCTACAAGCAGGTTGGAAGGAAAGTAAGGGGAAAAATTAAGTGCAAGACAGGTAATCTGCAATGAGAACATTGTGTAACATGAAGGTGAAGTGCTAAAATACACGTGAGAAATGTGTCGAGGAAGCTGGGTAATTCCTCTATCTTTTGCCTGCCCTGGATTTGAATCCCAGTCCCACCTCCTTCTGGCTGGGTAACCTTGCACAACTTTCTGACCTCTCTGTGCCTCAATTCAATTATAGTGATTATGCCCTTGGATTGTTTTGAGAATTAAATAAATTATTATGTAGTGCCAAGCACATAGTAAGCACTAGGTGAGTATTAGCTTACTACTGCCTCAACCACCACCACCACCATTCATCATCATCATCATCATGAATGTGGAATTCCTAGACGTAGGCTCAGAGATGACCTAGGGGGTGGACAGGATTCAGGCCTTATTCAAGCTTTGAAGGGGATTGCAGGTATAGTGAAAAGGTTCTGGACTGAGAAGTGACATATTTAAGTTCTAGTCCCAGTCTGAGTCATAGTTTACACAATAATAAAATAAGGGGGCTGATTTTCAGTGACTTCCAAATGCTTGTCCAGAGACCAGGGCTGGGATGGCCACTTGAGAGATACCTGGGTGCTTGTGACATGTGCAGATTTCCTGAGGCTCCCGCCTTCCCCAGGGATTCTGATTAGGCAGGACTGGATGGCTTGGGAGCCTGTGTTTTCACTAAGTCTGTGCTTTGCTCTTCATGCATCGCCCTCACATCTGGGCTATAGCTATAGCTTGGGCACCACAGCCCCAGGTCATCCTTGAGGCCTTAGCTCTAGAATGCCCTCGTTGTGCTCCAATTGTGTGTGAAGGGATGGAAGGAGGGAATGACTTAAAAAACAAATGAAGGAGCAGAAATTAATTGACAGAAACTTAGTAAAAGATTGTCTTTTAATGCGTTGATTATTCAAAAACCAAGAGTTTCATCCTAAATGTATAACAAACTTCAACCCTGCAGGTCACCAGAGCTCTCCGGTGAGCCAATCTGATCCATTCCTCCCTATCCTGAGACACAGAGCTGGGTCCCTAGGAAAAGAAGAACTGCCCCAGATGAGCAAGGGGAATGCTCTTTCCAAGGCCAGTTCCCAATACCTCCATTTCCTTTGAGCCAAATGCTCATTTGATTAATCAGAATCTTTGGAGGCCAAGAGCAGAAAGGAGAATCCATCTCGCTGCTCTAACATGGGGTGAGGCTGTTCTCAAACCATCCCATCTCTGAGTTCCTTCCCTGGCAAACAAGATGGCTTTGCTATAATCCCACAGTGTTTCTCTCTTTAATCCAAAGAATGAAACAGAAAAACAAAAACGAAACACAAAAAATGGTTCCTTCCACCATATAAACTGGAACTTCTTTCACCCATTGAATGACATGGTTTCTTGTCTCTTCCCTTCACCATGGGGACAGGGTGGGGCCCATATTCCCTCAAGAAACACAAGGTCATGACATTCATGTGAACAAACTGCAGCCTCTAGAATGCACTTCCAATTAACACACACAAAGCATTTCCTACTGTCTCTTAAATTATGGTTCTATATTTATCGCTGCCAGCACACCCCTCCCTCCTGCCAGCTCCCCCCACCCGATCCCCGCTCCCCCTTTAATCATTTGCAGAAGTGTTTTCATTCTTCTTTTTTCCATTTTCGGAACCAATTTTGTTATAAGGAGAATGTAATTGTTGCTAACATTTTGATTTCCCTGTTCAGTGAGATTTACATGACACTGAGGTTTTGTGATATAATTCCTCAGTTGCTTCCAAGTTTTCTGTTGATGGGGGTTTAAACTGTGCAGAATTTCATTATCGTGATTTACTGTGGCCTCAACATAAGGAAAGACTTTTCAAGTGTCAACTTTTTTCCCCTTTTCCCTTCCCCCATCCTCTCTGCCGTCCCTCTAAACACATCTGAGCGCGCACACACAAACACACACACACACATACACACGTGTGCCCAGCCCACACTCTTTCTTTCTCCTTCTCTTCTTCTCTCTCTTCTATTATTATTATTATATTTCTTCTCTGTCTCTCTCTCCTGTCTTCTCTCCACCTCCCCCTACTTTTAAGCTCTGGGTTTGGTCTGATAGGTTGACATCTTGCCTTTGTTCTCCAGCTCAATTCACTCCTCTAGGAGCCCTTCTGAGCACAGTGGCTGCAGAGAATTGCTGTCTGGGAGATGAGGGGGCTTCTTCTGACCGGGGTGTTATACTGGACATCCTCACAATGGCCTCAAAAATCTCCTTGAACCGCAAGATTGTGATTCACAGGGGCCTGGCTCCCAGTCTTCTGAAAGACGGAGACGAGCTTCAGCTTCCTAAGGGGCCAGAGTCGGGGGAATCTAAAGGACATGAATTTTGAACAACTACATAATGTGATACTTAAAGAGTGTGTGTGTGTGAGTGTATGAGAGACAGAGAGCAGAATTTGTGAAATCTGGCTGTGGCACACTCCTCCCCAACCCTCTTGTCCTCACCTATCTGTCAACATGTCAGACCCTTGGAAGGCAAATGTCCACAGAGGTGGAGAATGCAGCTCCTTAACCCCACTCAGAAGCAAATTTGTGTCATCCCTGTTTGTTGCAACCCCTTCTCCTTTTAACTGTTCTCCTAAATACTCAGTACCCCACTATTTAACTGACCTTTCCTTTTCATTCAAACCCACCTGGCCTTTTACTCCACTGCTTTCTTTCTCTTGTCCTCTGCTTAGACAATTTCTATCCTGTAATCTTGCCTCCATCACCTCGCTTGTCAAAATTTGTCCATTCTGTGTGGCTTTACCCTCCTGTCTCCTCAGAGTCCTGAGCAGAGTCCTGCAGTGGTGTGACTGCAAGAGTAAGAGGTTGATGCAATGCACTGTCACACGTTGATGAAGGCAGACAGAGGGTGTCCTACCAGGACCCTGAAGAAGAATGCTGCACCGTGGGAAATCTAGGCTCTGGGAAAGCTTATCAAGAAAACATGAGTGGTCAGGGAGCACGTAGGTCCCCTCAAGTTATACCTTGCCTGCAAAATTCAGAGAGTGTCTGGCCTTGCCTTATTAAACCTGGGAGGGAAAGATTATTCTTGTGTCCATAGGTCTCCAGAGAAAGCAAGAACCATCCAGCTTCCCCCAGTTGATTATTATGAAACTATTTGCTATAGTTCTCTTTTGCTTTTGTAGGACCGTTAGATTCTCACGCCATCTTTGTTTGTTGAAAGTTGGTGGGGATCTGCTCTATTCTGTCCTCATTGGAACTCTCGCCAGCTACTTGACTTATTCTGATGGACTTAATTGAATTCTCAGCTTCAGGAACCTGGAACATGAGCAGACTTACTTTTTGTTTGCTATTCTTGAAATGCCTGTGTCTTAAGCGACAGGATCCTGAGGCAAGATGGATGATTCAGAAATTCCAGAAGCCAAGAGAATTAGAAATGATATTCCTCCATTGTGGGGTTTTTGTTGGCCCAAGGGAGCCCTTACATTTACATTTTAACTCATGGCTTGCTCAGTAATTAGTTTGGAAGAACCCCCCAAATCAGCTTTGAATATTGGCCTACTGTGATGGTTTTATATGTGTCTAAAAATTATTTGACATTCCTCCATCAAAAGTTGAAACCTGAGTTCCCTCCCCGTGAAGATAGGCCAGGCTTTGTGACTGCTATGACACATAAAATGTGGCTTCTGTTATGCTGTGTGACTTCCAGGGATGGGTCGTATAGAGCTATTTGGCTTGCACCTGGCTTTCTCTCAGGATGTCCCCCCCCCAGGGACCCAGACTCCATGTTCCGAGTAGCCACATGAAGATTACATACATAGGCCACTCCATCTGATGTCCCAGCTGACGGTCAGTGTCAACAGCTGGACACACAAGTGAACAGGTCTTCAGATGACCCCAGCTTTCCAGTCCCCCTGCCTCATGCCAAGTGGAGCACAGATGAGCTGTTCCCACTGAGACCTGTCCACATTTCAGATTCATGAGCAAAAGAACTGTTGTTGCTATTTTAAGCCACTAAGTTTTGGGGTGGGGGTGGTGTGTCACACATCAACAACTGGAGCATCTGCCTCTTTCGTCTTGTACTCTTTCAACACCTCGTCTTGACACCTCTTTCGACAGGTGTCAGTACCCTAATATTTTCTGAAATTCCTGACACTGACCTCAGACCTTTGTTCCTGAGCATTCCAGTTATAAAATGGCATGCTTCCAGGAATCCATTGTGTGGCATAGCCCTGATGTGGGATTATTAGTAACTAGCTTTGCAATCACACTGGTGGCCCTGGGAATCAGTTTCCTCAAATGTAAAACGATGGGGTTGAGCTAGGCAATCCCTGAAGTCTCTTCCAGTTCAGTTTGAATCTCCTCCATGGGTCCACTCTGGCTTCAAGGGTAAGTTTGCTTTCAGAAGTTCAGCTGCCAGAGACTGATGATGGCTTTGTGTCACATGATCTCTCTTTACAAGAATTGCTGGTCATTTAATGGCAGCCTTCAGTGCCACTTCTCAACCAACATGATGGGGGTGTCTCAGACACTGCAGCAGGCTCAGGGAATGGCTGTGTCTGTACCAGATGAGAGGGCTTAGTCCTGATCTGGCTACTGCTAGTTTTTTGGGAGTAAGCTGGTAACTGACTCCCCTCTTCCTCACATGTGGCCTGAGATAAGGCAATCAAAGGGGTCCCTGCCTAGCCATGGGAGCTGGATGCTCCCGACATCTCTGGGCTAGGAATGACCTGTGAGGGGCTGGAAGGTTGATGGTGGTTCTCTGTTCTGAGACAGCCTGGATCTCTGAAATTCTCCCAGAACTCTGAACCTCTTTCTGATCCCATTCAAAGTGGGGGCCAGAGTGTCATTTTTCTCCTTCCTTTAGAGGGTGGAGAGAACGTTTTTCACTTGTTACCAAGTGAAAAAAAAAACCCACGAGAAGAATTTGTGTCCAGAAAGCAATTGCTTCTTAGTCAATTTCTCCTGAGAAACAATGAATTGGCTCAAAGAAAGGGGGAGCAGGCCAAAGTATGTTGTGAAACCAAAAGCAAAAGGAGAATAAAAAAGAGGCTGGAAAAAAATAATAAAAAGTGTTGGAACTCTTATAAAAGCCCAAACCAACAGTGGTAATTCTGAAAAGTGTAGGATTTGATTACACAGCTTCATAAACAGTTTAGTTTAGCCCTGAGCATAAACTGCTAGCCACACCCTCTCCTCCCCAGGTAGCCGGGTATCCATGGGTACTGACCTGGCACTTCTTGTCCCACCAGGAATCCAGGGTCTTTGCTTCATAGAAACGACACTGAAGGCTATGGCTGGCCTTAATTTACTAGCCCTCAAATGCCAGACTCACAGTCACATCTTAGAGACTTCATTTATTGAGCAAACTGATCTCCAGGTTTTTCCTAACATGGACACTCCTGCCAACTCCAGGTATCGCTTGTCTCCTCTGGGGGGCCTTTCTGATGCTTCAGCCTGCAGAGGCGTCTGACTTCCTCAAGTTCTTCCAACATGACTTTGTCCTCTGCATATGTTTCCCGGCATCAGTTTTCAATTATCTAGATTTTAATAGAAAGAATAAATAAAGAATGTAGAAATAATAGGAAGAATCAATATATACCCATGGTTTAAAAAGAGTACAAAAAGACATATATGAATATACGTATGTATGTGCGTGTGTATTCATGCACATACATACACATAGAAAAGAGCAGAATATCTCTAGAAGGATTCACAAGAAACTGGTCACGTTGTTTTCTTCATGGGAGGGAAGCTGGGTGGAGGCTGAGAGGAAGCAGGGGATGGAGAGATGTTTTTCATTCTCTGTCCTTTTATTCCTTTTGGGTTGTGAACTGTGGGAATGTGTTCTCTAATTAATTAATTAAAGTCCCAAAAAGGTATACAGTGAGGCGACCAATACTGTGTGTGTATGTGTGTGTGTGTGTGTGTGTGAATCCTTCCAGTGCTATTTTATGACAATATAAATATGTACAATATAAATATGTACAGAGAGTTAGAGAGTACCTGGGGATGGGGGTCACCATGTGCAAATGAGTGTAAGTCCTCTTGCGCATGGAGGGTAGCATACTATCTTTACATTTTGCACCTTGCTGTCCTTTTTTATTGAGCCATATATATTAGAGATCACTTGTTATCAGCATACTTAAGCTATGTCAGTCTTACAATGGTTACATTTTTATTATTGTGTGGAAGTATCATTTTTTACTTAACCTTTTCCTCATTGCTGGACTTTCAGGTTGTTTCCATGCTCCAATTCCAGTTAATTACAAAGGCGACCCTTGCCCTCTAGTCCTCATCTATAAATTTATTTGGGGCCAGGCCCATGGGTTATTCTTCCTTTACATCTCCTCCAAAACTGCAGCAGTGTCAGTAGGTACTACACGACTGCTATTTGGGCCGATCCTTGAGCATCAGTGGTAGTGTTAAAAGAGCTGAATGTCTCTATCCTTGATGCGAGTGAACCAAAAATTGCAATTTACCATGCAGGCAAATGTTCCAATAAACCCTAGTGTTCTTCTAAACGATCTCTTGACATGGAGTTTTAGCAGAATCAAAACCTTGCTAAAAGTAAGATTCCTGATCTACAGAGAGGAAAGACTGGCCACCCAATCTTTTGGTCCTCAAGGAGCAAGTGAAAACAAGTGCTCTGGACACAGTAGGGACAGAAAGAAGGTGGCGAACACATTTATTCTTACTTACCTCTCACTCTGTCTCAGTTCATGGCAATGTTTGTATGTTGAGTTTTGGCAAGTGGCTTGGGGATTTGGGTGAGTCTCTTTGAGTGTTTAGGAGATGTGAGGTGTGTAAGAATGAAAATAGTTCAAATGTAATTTTGATGGTGAAACAACTTACAAAGGGCACTTAGCTAGGACACAACTCTTCTCAACCACCCTGGACCTACTATGCCCAACATAGACTTGAGAGGGAGAGAATGAGAGGCCTGGGGGTCATTTGAGCAGAACACAGGATTGCTGCGCTAGAGCAGTGACTATAGGCATGGCTAACGTGCATCTGAGTCATCCGGGGAGACTTAAACTTGCACCTTCCTCTCCCAGTATTAGGAATCACCAGAACCCCCAGCAAGATGAGATACTAATGGGCATCTTCCCTATTCCTCAGGGGGTTTTGGCCAGGAAGACAGGGAAGAGGACTGCTGTAGAGACCCAGGTAGTGTCTCTGAGAGCCCTACCTTTCTCTCCATAGTCTTTGTTCTCTTAGGGCTTTACTTATATTGACATTGTTAGTCAATGCCTTCATTTTGGTTAGATCCTTCTCTGTGCTTTTGCTGTTTCCTTGGCCTTCAGTGCTTTTTCTTCCAGGTTCTGATGTGTTTTTGCTAAACTTTTGTCTGCCTCTCCTCTCTATACCTAAGAATGAGCAGCCATGTAGTGCTTGGGTTTATAGCCCTTGGGGAGTCCAGATTACAGGATTGCGATTTGTTCAGATTTGCTTCTCTCTCCCTCTTTTTTTCCTTTTCTTTTTTTTTGAGACAGAGTCTCACTCTGTCACCCCGGGTAGAATGCAGTGGCATCATGTCATCATAGCTCACTGCAACCTAATCTTGCTCTTGCTCAGGCTGGTCTTGAACTCCTGAGCTCAAGTGATCCTTCCACCTCGGCCTCCCATAGTGCTAGGATTATAGGGGTGAGCCACCATGCCTGGCCCAGATTTGCTTCCCTTGATCTCTGGGGTCACCTTGCTTGGATGGACTTCTTGGTTCTCATGTCTACAACTCCCAACCCATAGCTCATGGCCTGGGTTCTTGCTCATCATGGAGGTGGTGAGCTGTCCTATACCTGAATGTTGATGTCTGTCTTCACCTCCCACCCTTCCCACACTGCTGTGCCTCGTTTCCAGGTGTCAGGGCATTTTAGCAGGGCCACACCCACCCAGCTCATCCTCTTTGCAGCATCTGCCTCCTCACAATGTGCCCCCAGAATCTATTCTGAGATTGGCAGCCCCTATGCCCCATCCGTGTCCTCCCTGCTCCAGCCACTGCCAGGTACACAGTCCTCAAACCTGGGCCTCTGTGGCTGGGAGCATCCTCCCCTCCCACACCACCCCCAACACCTGCTTGCGTCACCTATGAAGCACCCTTCAGTCCTTGGGACTCACTTCAACCATCATCTTCTCCATGAGGGCTTTCTCATGGGGGAAGAAATCCATGCATAGACATGTACAAAGTGAAAAGTAAAGAAGAATTCTCCCCACATCAGCCACGCCTCTCAGAGATAAACATTCACAGCTATTTCTATTTTTAGAGCTTCTACTGGTCATCTCCAAAAATGTAAATAACATATTTTTACCCCCATTTAAAAAATTTTTAAACCTTAAATAGGATTTTTAATACTGCTATAGATGAAAAATTTAGTTTGTTCCTGTACCCCCTCTACTAAATGTATTTATTGCCTTAAATGACATATTAAAACCTCTTTTTTCCCATTGAAGAAATTGGGAAAGTATTTCGATTTCCCCATATTTGAGCATGGATTCACCATCCAATCACTTCCCTCCACCTTTTCTCTGACCCATTCACCTTCTAATAGTTGTCAAGTGTGCTAGTCTTTTGAAATTGCAAGTTTATAACATTTATATGCCATTTTGTAACTATGAAGTCTTTTTAACTTTTTCCACAGTTATATGAATATGGAAAACCAGTAAGCAGTATTTGCAAAATATTATTTATTCCAGACCTGATAATGCATTTGGACCTAGAGTGAAAGAGTAGAAGTTGTATATTGCCACCTAAAAGAAAACACTTCAAAGATCAAGGTCAAATAGATGCTCCTTTTAGACTCCATTAATTATCAAAATTATACCCCAGATGGTGATAAAAAGGGTGGAACACAAATAAAGAATCCTGTGTTATCTCTAAGATGGATAAGCAGGGTAGAAGGAGTGTATAATACAGAAAAATGACCAGCCCAAAGGCCACCCATGTTTACTCTTCAAGGGATTGAGGGAAGAGGAATAAGGACAGAGGAAGAGGAAAAGGAAGATGCTGAGAGGGAGATGAGATGACGGGTGGGAACAAACACTCAAGAAAAATCCAAAATTCCTAGATATAATGGAATATGAAGGCTAGGAAATGTCTTTCCTGCCTCTTGGAGGGGCTCACCTAAAAAGCACCAACCTGGTGGTGGCCACATCAAAGTAAAATTGATGGGGACCCACGTTTTGGGAGAGGGAAGGATTTTGTTCTCTCAAGCTGCCCTAGTTCCTGGACGGCACAGGCAGGATGCAGACCTGGGGAAGCTGGCTGAGAAGCTGAAAAGGAGCTCACTGAGGCAGTGAGAGTGGATTTCTGGAGCAGGGCTACAGAGACCTTGTAACTGGGGAAGGGATCACCTGGATTGGGACCATAGAAAGTCCCTGCCATCCCTCAGCGCCATCCACAATGGCAGAGCCCAGGTAGGGCCAGGTCAACCAGGGAGGGCTCCTGGACTGCAGCCAAACTGAAAGAGGGATTAGCCTATGAATTGTGCCAGCCAAGGCCCTCCATGGCCCGTGTCAGGAGATTGGCCAGGACAGAACCATCTTCCTAAATGGTCCTACTCTACAGCATTGGTCAGCAAGGGTCCAGAGGGCACCATGTATATTAAAGGGACTCTTCTTTCCCTCCTATGCTGAAGACACAACAAGCCATTCTCAGATGCCCAGAAATCATATTAGAAAAAAAAAGAAAAACAAAAAAGGTGGGAAAGTAATGAAGTCTGAGAACATAAGCATTTTAACTAAAAACACTACTTAAATTATTGCATTTGACCAAAATTATCCAATTGGCTTGAATTTATTTTTTTCCTCTCAGCACACGTGGGCATCTGGGGAAGATGAAATCAGTTATAAAGACATAAAGAAGCACCCTTCCCCTGCACATCTGGGTGCAGTGTGAGTCTCTAACCCCAAGAAGTCTGGGCTGTTATCAGATATAATTTTTTTGTAACCACCCGGAGTAGAAATATCTGGCAAACATCCTCTGGCATAAGAAGGCCTGCACTGTCCTGTAGCAAATTTGGGATTATTCATAGTCATGGGGGACAGGGAGAGGCTGGATCATTTAAACTTCTCACAATAATTCAAAAATCTCATTTTTGCTGAGTGTTGACTATTGACCAAAATTTCCAGTTGTTCAGAGGTTGCCAAATGGACTGATTTGAACTGTTACATTTTTATTGTCTCTATCAGAGGAGTGAAGAATCTGTGAAATAATTAAACATGATCTTAACTCCCTCTGGTTGCCGGGACTGGGCAGGGGGGTGGGAGTTGAGCACTGAGGTTGTGGGGAGAGGCTGGGGTGGGTCACTGAGTCACTCTAGTAAGGCCTGAGGGCTTTTTCTCAGGGTGTCTGTGACCTTCCTCAGAGCTCTTCAGTGGCTAAACTCCCGGTGCACCTGGAATAAAATCCTCGCTCCTCACCAGGTGCCGAGCTTGCCCACACCGGCCTCGGCCTTCCTTTCCGTGCCACTGTTTCCTGCTTCACTCACTAAGCGCAAGATGCTCTGTTTGGTGTCCATGTAGTTTCTCAATTTTTATAATTTTGTCATACAATTCTTAGAAAATATGCTCTGTCCCTTAATGTCATTATCCTGTCTGCTTTCTTCTCAAAATCCTCTTCACTGGTTTCTTTCCGTAGTTATCTCCTTGTCATCCTCAATATCTCAATTTAAAAGTCTTCCCTATGGAAATGACCGTGTTGATCTTCCATGACCTTCCGTGACTCTGCCCCCATTATCATCTTTCCCAACATCCTGGTTATTGACTTAACCTGGCATCACAAGTTGTGACGGTGTGTTTATTCATTGGCTCCCTCCTTTGTCTCCCATGCTGGAATAGCAGCGCCAAAGGACCATGTCCGTCTTGCTGACCAGTGTGTCTACAGCCCCTAGCACAGAGCTGGGCATGTCCTTCTCTCTCGACAGAAAGTTTCTGTATGAATGGAGTGGGCAGACATTGTTGAGTGCCCTGAGCTTGGTTCAGACACATGGTAGCCAAAGGGAGGAAGAGGGACAAATTAACCCCTATAGTCTGTAAGCTGGATGATGTCCCTCAAGGAGGCCATGCCTGGGTTGTCTCCAGGGAGACGGATTAAGTGAGGTAGATTTGGGAAGCTTCCTAATGGCAAAGGGAAGGTTAAAACTGAGGAGAAAAAAAGAAAAGACAAACGAAGTCTGTTCAAAGCAACACAGATGTTTCACCTCAAATCCACTTTGTTTCCATGAGGAAAAGGGGGAGCGGGTGCATTGCGGAGAGATGACAGTGACTATGCACCTAGGCTCACTTCTTTCCCGAGCTGCCCAGGCACTGGCGAGAGCCAGCCTCCCATGCCCTCCTCCCTGGGGCCCTTTCTGCCTCACCGAATGAGTCATGGCCAAAGCACTCAGGAAAAAGTGCTAGCAAGTGGCAGAGGGGAGGGGGCGGGAGAGAGGTCCAAGAGCTGGCTCTGGCAGGCTCTGAGGCTGTGTTGACCCCCAGAAGGCAAGGGCGCTTGTTTTCCAGGCCACAGAGGGAAGCATCGTGTTTGCACGCTGGCGTGCTGGATCCCCGGGCACGGGGCCCGTGAGAATTAGGAACAGATTGTATGCATGGTAAGGTGTCCAGGACACTGGGATGTAGAGAGGGAAAGAGCCCACCCCCTAACCTCAAGAGGACAGAAACTTCACCTGAGCCAGGAAAGAGTCCAGGGACCTGGCCTTTGGCAAAGTGATTGATTATCGGGAGGGAGGGATGTTACCGTGTGTAATGCTGGAGTACCACGCAAATACTCTGATGCAGCTGCTCCTACTCAACACTCAAGGACTATTTACTAGGCACCTACTATCAGTAGCGAACTGGCCGCCATGGAGCTTACATTCCAGTGGACTAATGATTTATATGCGTTCTGGAATTTGTTCTCTATGTCCCTATAATTTGAGGACACTCAAAGCTATCCTTTTTGCAGCTCTCTTAAAATTTGTAATCTTGGTGGCATTCAGCAGTTAGAGTGACAGGGGCAGTTGCAGTTAAAATCCCAAGAGAGCAAAGCATAACAGGCATTAACAGGAGAAATAGTTGTTGAAGTCCCTTGTGACAGGTCGGTACTTCCTGTCACCAGAATGACAGTGGTCTTGTGCACGGGGAGACCCTCGGCAGGAAAGGAGTAGTTTGCTTAACGTGTGTGGTGTCCCTGGCAGACAGAGGGGTCGATTCTCCTGGCCTCTCTCTCATTTCCAGACCATGTGCTGTGTGGCTACCCTAATCTCCTCCCCCGAGGCACAGACATTCAATCCCACCAGCTCCTTTCCCTCCCAGCTCTGCCCTCTACGGGATGGGTACCCTCTGACCTCCGCTATCTCTACTCTACCAATGTTCTGGATGTAGCTGTTGGGTAAGGCAGAGGAAGTGTGGCAGGGACCACCAGGAGCTTGTGGTCTGTAGGGGGTGCTAAGAAAGGATCCAAATCCAGATGACATTAGTTTCCTTTTTTCTGAGTGCATAGATTTGGCAACCTTGTCTCAAGGCCACCAGCAGGGTGTTTTCATCTCCTGAAACTTCCTCTGATGTTGCAACCACTTACTCCCTGTGCGGACCACACTTGTCTCCCTTGGCTCTCGTTCCCTTGTGTGAGCACGACCTTTGAAATCCTCACGTTTCTTTTATCCCCAAGTGCGTTAGCTGATAACGTTATCACTTCTTTACTACTCAGCATAGACTCCAAGTTATAGCTCTTCAGTGTATTGTAAGAGAAAAATAAATAACCCCCTTTTAGTTTAAGCCATTCTTTGTTACATTTGCTGTTACTTGCAGCCAAATCCCTTCCTAACCCACGTACCTGATCTCGCTGGTCCATTTGACTTTCGATGTTGCTATGCTGTAGCTGCTACAAGTTCCCATACATTATTTTATGAGGCTGTCAGAGCTGAAAGAGCCCTTAGAAATCGGCATCCGGTCTCCACGTTTTCTGTATGGACAAAGTAAAACACACAGAGGGAAAGTAACAGGGGAGTGAGTGGAACAGCCAGGCCTGGAGGCCAGGAATCTGGGAAATTAGTCCAGTGCTCGGTGCCAGCCGTTGTCTTATATCTCCTTGACTCGAAATAGTAATAAAGGTTGAGGGTGCGAATAAAATCCCTGCTCTTGCTTCATGTAGCCTCTGTGGACACACAGAGCATAGCCCTGTGCCCTGAGGCACTGACCATCTTGTGGAAAGACGGACCCTGAGAACACGGGCAGTGATCCCCTGCCAGCAGGCAGGGAGGCCCCAGGCACTGGCTCGCTGAGCTTTTCTCTCTGCTCTTCTAAATTACTTTTCCGGAGACAGACTCGGCCTCTGCTCAGCCCCCAGAGCAGCGTTCAGGTGTGAGCTCCGTGGCCATGCTCTCTCAGGCTCTGTGAGCACAGGCTAATTAACTACGACACAGCACACGCGGGGGACACGCTGCTCACCAGCTGCCCATGTCTCTTTGTCTCTCTCTCTCTCTTAGTCTTGGCCTCTGTTAGGTGCCATTTAAACATTCAAGATCTTACTTCTCTCTCCTCCGTTTCCGTCTGTGGGTGTGACATCTCAGCCACAGCCCTCACTCTGAACATCGAGCATCTTACAAAATTTCCTCTTTGTGAATCCCAGCACCAGGTTTAGGGAGCGCGCATCTCCCTCTGTTGGGGAGACACTCTCTGCGGCTCTCCCTTGGGCAGCCTCCCCCGTTGCCATGCCAGTCTCAGCCTACACGTCCACTCCTCGGAGAGCCCTTTGCTGGCCACCTGTGCTGCTGCCAGTCACTCTCTAGCATGCCACTTCCTTCCCCATTTGGCCTGGATGTTTTATTTTCTTCTAACTGAATGATCACATTGGCATGTTTACTTGCTTTGTTTCCACTTTTCCTGTTAGATGCAAGTGTCTCTTCTAAGGCAGAAACATCCACTCCTATGCTTTCCAGTAACCATTCTGTGACTGGCTTGAAATAGACGTTGGAAAATCCTTTGTTGAACTAGAGTGGCCTAAAGATGGACTTCTGAAACAAGCCAGTTGCATGCATTAAGGGCTGTTTGTGCTGTGGGCCCAGGGCGGTCGTGACACACCTTGGACATGCCCTCATGCTGGCTCTGTCTTAGCGGCCAGCGCCATGAAGACTGGACATGCGGTGACCTTCCTCTATTGCGTCCTTCCCAGCATTCTGTCCCGCACACTTGATGTAGCACTGAGTAGTCCGCGGACCCTAACTCCAGGCCCTTTACGTCCATCCCGACCTGAAGACTGTTTTGTTTTTCATGGGACAGGGAAAGCTCTCTCTGAAAGGCTTTGTTAGAGGTGCATGCCTTCACCTACCAGCCAACCCCACCTCCGCCTGACTCCTCCTGAGCTCTTCTGAGAAAGCTTTTCTCCTTCTCCCCTCCATCGCCTGCAGTGGAAACCCTCAGGCACCAGAAAGGTTTCCGCGGTTCCCCTGGGGACACCAGGGAGACCATAGCTTCTTATAGCCTCTGCGGGTGCTCGGATGCAGCTCCACCTGGGCTCCCAGTGCTCCCTGGATCCACTCCATTGTGCCAGCTTAAGCGGCGATGACTGCCTCTCCCCTCCACCTCCTGCGCCCAGCCCAGTGTCATGTCATGATGGGCCCCTTCCCGTGATTGGCAGTCTCTCCAAAAATGCCTCCTGGTCCTGGTCTGCATGTCCCCTCCCCAAGCATTCTAGCCCTGCTTCCCACCACCTGTAAAAAGGCGGGCCTGTCTCTCCTTATTCCAAATTTCCTCCTCATCCACAGGTCCTTCCTCAAAACTCTGCTGTGGGAGGGCTTTCCTGACTCAGCCTCTCTGGCTCTCCCTACCTGCCTAATTCCAGCTGCCTCTCCAGCATGTCTGTCTGTCTGTCTGTCTGCACAGAGCCACCTCACCAGGATCTGGGTGTGTCCAGACACTGGTGGGCATCAGATCTGGGGTTCCGATTTAACCATCGTGTTTGGTGGAATGTTCTTCCAGGTAAGAAATTTATTTTTCTGGGTCTGGGAGGGCAATCTGTCCACATTTTTTTTTCCTAACTCCCTTTCTCCTTTGTGGCCATCAGAGTAGAGTACAAGCTGGGAGACAGGGAGAGAGTAACCATCAGGATTCCAGGTTTATTCCCCCTATTGTTCTCTCCACCCGCACCCCGTGCATCCTCTCCACAGCCCTATGGCTGCCAAGTGCAACTTAGAGAAATGGCCTTGAGCCCATCAGAAACTTTCTTTGCAGGGTAGCCCAGTGCCACTTAGCAGAGGGGAGAAAGCAGGAGGGGCGGGGGAGCGGCACGAGGGGAAAGAGCCTCTGCCCTCAGGGGTCTTGGTTTATCAGAGAAGGTGAAACAGCAAGTGGACAGAAAGGAGGCTGCAGGAAGTGGCTTAGAAACCCAGAGCCATGGCTCCTGGGTCTTTGTTTTACCCACTATTGACTCTCCTGGCAACTGTCTAGGAATATTTCAGAGTCACTTGGGTCAAGCCGAGAATGAATCAAACGTCTCTTTTCGTAGACCCACCGGGCTGGCCAGGAGCTGTGATGGTCATTCTGTCCATTCTCTGGCCCCTCTGCCAGACCACATCAACTCAGCCTGCCCAGTCAGGGGCATCTCCTGTTTCCAAACCTCACCGGAGACGGATCCTACCAGCTCTCTGTCTGCTCTTCCTGCCCGGTGGTTTTGAGCCTTGGTAATGAATGACTGAGACGGCTGCATTCCTTGGACAGCCTCATGGCCCTGCATATTTGTCAAGCTCTCCTTGCGGGGGGAGCTCAAGGGCTCTAGAGGCAAAGGCCCATGTGGGGCTGCCAGCCATACTCAGCTTTTTCCACCGGGCCGCTCAGCTGCATTCTGTCTGCACTCCAATGTGGGGAGGCGGTTCCCGTTTGCAAGGAGATGAATGCTGGTGTTTGACTTATTGCTGTATCAGGGCCCAGAAGCCACGGTGGAGAAAACATCTCTTTAATTTGGAAAAACAAAACGAAACACCAACCCAAGACTTTGAATTCCACCTGCCTGCTCCGTCTTCAGCACCTCCTCCTCCTCTTCCACCCTACTTTTCTTTTCCCATCTCTCCATACGGGATCGCACCCTCCAGGACAGGCCTTACTGACAGCCCTGTCTCTGCCTGTGGCCCCTGAGTTCTGCTGTCCTGCTGGGTGAGATTCCGTCAGCTGACCTTGCTCAGTGCTGCACACTGAGGCTCCAAAGGGACGGGTAAGTGGTCTTGGGTGAGGGGTCACACCCAATGAGAAGAGCGTTGATAGAAGGCTGAGATTTATGTATTTTTTTTAAAACAGATACCTATGTCAAATTTTCTATATGTCTTTGATGTGGAAAATTCCATTTCTTCTTCAGCTTTTTCCATTCTGAAGAGTGACTTTGTAGAGTTTGGTGGTCAGTTGTACAGCCACTGATGGCAAATAAGAAGTGATGGCCACCACACGTGCTGTTTCCTCTGCTGGCACATGCTGTCCACCCTCAGCCCTGCACCACCCCTCTGGCCATCGCTGGCCTCACTCCCTTGGAGCCCTCAGGTCTCACCCTGGCCACATCTTCAGCCCAGGTAGCTGCACCCCATGCATGGCACCTCTGCTGTCCCACGAGAGAGCTGGAGGCAAAGGGTCACACAGAGACCAAGAGGCCCAAGAAGCGAGGGGGCTTAGGAAAGGAGGGCTTCAATGGACTTGGTACAGATCGAAACGTTTGGGTTGGGTTTATAATTCAGTAGGAAATCAGGAACCTCCTGGAGGGAAATTTCAGGACTTTGTAAAGTCAGAAACTGGACAAGAGAAGCTGGAGCAGTGAATGTGGATAAAGTGCAGACAGTGCATTTACACAGCTGCTTCAAGAAATGACCTGGGAAGGAAAAAGAGCAAAAAGGCAGTAGCTAAAGAGTGAGATGTGGAGAAGGAAAATGATTTACTTATGTATTTTTAGGATGGAAGTGACCTGAAAAATACATAGTCCTGGGCTATTCGATCTTCTGGGTGTTCTCTCTGTACCACATCAGATCCCTCTTGCCCTGCTCTGTGCTCTGAGAGGCCGGCCTTTCTTGACCGTGTTAAGGGGTCCCTGGCAGTCTGTCTGCAGTTGGGTTTGCCTGTGGGAAGCCTGAACGGGAGATGAGAGGGAAGGAGAAGAAGGAGTTTGGGGCATTTACTCCCTTGTCTCTCTCTGTGCCAGGCTAAGGCTTAGCAGGGGATCATGCTTCTCTATCAGAGGCCACAGCACCTGCAGGCAGCTCTCTCCTGTGGCACACTGCTAGCTCTCCAGGAGTCCTGCCAGCGGCTTCCTTTCTCTTTCCTTCCCCAGGCCAAGGGTAGTAATGACTTCCTGTTGGGAGCTTTGCCACTCCTTCCTGATTTCCCTGAGCTCTGGTCACATCCTTGTAAGCAGTCCCTTCATTAAACTCTTCCCAATCACCCAGTTGAGTATGTCATCTGTTTCTTATTGGGGACCCGACTGGAAAAGGGGAGGGTAATTAAAGACCCTGCTTTCATCAGAAGGCTGCAGAGAATGCCAAGGATGTGGAGGAAACACACTAGAGATGTTGTAATGATAGAACTAGAAGAGAAGTGGGGAATTATGGTCAAAATGGTGCTGTCAGTTCACATCTTGAGGCCTTCACTCTGCTTCTGACATCACAGTGATCAGTAAAATACCAGACATGTAGATGTGTCCAGCCCTATAGGGCCACAGGTCCAAAAAGCAGGCCAAGGCAGCTGCATATTCAATCCTGCTAATGTAGAATTGGGTACAACCCCCCCATCTCTGCCTTTGTTATCAAGTCATAAAGAGGCTGGGGGAAAATGCTGCAACCTGAGGCTATGGGTTCCGTAAAACTTATGCAGAAGAAGGCAGAACACAGCCCCTGAAGAAAGGCCTAGGTCAAGACACCTGCTGGCTTGGAGATTAAATCTGTAAATCACGATGAAAATCCCAAACTGCCCATATATAATATGAAGTGGACTCATACAAGATGAACCTGTAAGCCAAAATTCTGAGACACATGAGAAATATTAACAAGAAAACAAGCATGTAATAATATAAAAATTGGGAAAATAAATTCACTACAGGTGAAATTGAATGATAGGGCAATCTAAAAATGATTTAAAAAGAAATCATTTTATAACTGTTGAAGAGATAAATCAAAATAAAAAATTAAAAGATAAAACAAACAATGATGAAACAAAGGAAGCAAAAATTAAACACATAGCAGAGCATATTTAAAGTAACAATAGTAAATTGTGGTGCTAAAAAATATAGCCATTGAAAAAAATTATTAAATGGAATAAACTCTAAAGTCTAGAGCCAAACAGTAAAAAAGAGAGTATGTAAATAGAAGTGATAACTGGATCATGACATGGATCCATCTCATGACTGGATCATGAGATGCTTAGATATGTGGTCAAACATTATTCTGAGCGTTTATCTGAATATTTTTTGGATGGGATTAACTGACATTTTAATTGGCAGAGTGAAGCAGATTGCCCTCCATAACATGAGTGGGTCTCATCAAATCAGGTGACTGACTGAATAGAATAAAAAGGCCAACCCCCTCTCAAGTAAATGGGATTCTCCAACAGACAACCTTCAGACTTTCTCCGAGCATCGGTTCTTTTGAGTCTCAAGCCTGCTGGCCCACACTGCAGATTTGGACTTGAAAGTCTCCACAGTTGCACGAAGCAATTGTTTATAATAAATCTCTTGCTATATATGTACACATCTTATTGGTTCTGTTTCTCTGGAGAATCCTGACTATTACCGTGAAAAAATAGAACTCCGGAATATAAACAGAATACAGACAGAAAGAGAAGTTATACATGCATACATGCACAAACATATGGTGGGAAGTGAAAAGTCATAGAAAATGGTTTGAGAGGCTCCAATATGCATCTGATTAGGAGTTCTAGAAAAAAAAATACAGAGAATGACATAAGTTTCTAGGACTGAAGTTATAAATCCTTTGGCTGAAAGTTCACATAAAATATGAACAGAATAAATAAAAATAAACACACATCTATTTATGTTGTGATGAAACTGTAAAACATGAATAATAAAAAATAAATATTAAAAGCTACCAGAAAGAAAAGACAGCTTACCCACAAAGGAATAGCAATTACATTAGACCTTCAAATACAAATAAATTAGTATCTTTATAGCACTGAGAAAAAAAAAGTCAACCTAGAATTTTATACCCAGCTAAGTTATTATGTAATTGTGAGAGCAAAGTGAGGACACATTCAGTTATATAAAGACTAAGGAAATTTACTACTCTCATGCACTTGTATTTAATGCAAAATGGAGAACAGTGAAATTAGAGGGTACAATTGGAAGCAAGATAGAAGTAATTGCAAAGTATTTCAGAAAAGCACATTAATAATTGACCATGTAAAAATAGTGTGTTTAAAAGAATGAGGCTGAAAGTTTACATAATAGCATCAAAGAACTTTGGTGGTAGGGAGTGATCACTAAAGTAGTTAACACATACTAAGATCCTGGTCTTGTTTAAGAGGATGCTAGAAATAATAAATAAATTTAGAACCTAGCAAAAATTTACATCTAGCCATATACTATGTAACAATGTTTTGGTCAACAATGGACCCCATATATGACAGCAGTCCCATAAGGTTTTGATTGAGCTGCCCTATACAGATGTACCATTTTTAATCTTTTATAACACATTTTTATTGTAACTTTTCTATGTTTAGGTACATTTAGATACACAAATACTTACCATTGTGTTATAGTTGCCTACAGTATTCAATACAGTAAAATGCTGTACATGTCTGTAGCCTGAGAACAATAGGCTACACTATACCATATAGCCTAGGTGTGTAGTATGCTGTACCATCTAGGTTTGTGTAAGGACAGTGATGTTCACACAGTGATGAAGTCACTTAAGGACGTATTTCTCAAAGTGCAGCCCTGTCATTAAGAGATGCATGACTGTATGTATATGTATATTAAAAATTTATAAGTAACCATTTAAATATAAGAAATATAATTCAGCTTCTAAACTAGAACTCAGGTGGGGAAAAGGTGGTGACAGGGGAGAACAGCTAAAGCTCTATTAATCCAACAGAAGGCAGGGAAGGAGAAAAAATAAGGATTTAAAAAAGAAGCTTAAAAAGAGAAAAAAAATAAGTCAAAATAAATACTGATTTTTTTTTTTTAAAAAGCAAGTAGCAGAATTTTGCATATGGTATGACACTCAAGTTACCAAGCACACAAAACAATAGTGAATGTTTTTGTATAAAAATGTACAAAAACTATAAAAATCATGTAGGTGGGTATGTATATTTAGGGGAGGGGTTACCAAAAAGGAGAAGGGAAGGAGGCAAAGGGCCTTCAGTTCTATCTTCAGTTAATGTTTCATGTGTTTATTTTTTTAAAGGCCTGAAACATATATGATGATATTAACATTATTAACATAATGTCTGTTGCACGCATGTGTGTTTAATTATTCTCTAGAATTTTCTATGCACTGTATTAGAAATAGCTCACGATTTTTAAGGAGAAAATCAAAGCAGAACTGTATGGCTGCAGAAGCAGGATTAGCACCAGCATGGGTTTCTGGCAATGGGGGATTTCCTTAGACCTGAGAGAAGACTTGGGAAGGATTCTCTAAGTCATAGCCGGAGAGATACAGGCTGAGTCTGTAGGTCACGTAACTTTGTACCCATGGAGGTTTTGCCTTGGTCAGTTAAAAGGTAGGAAAGTGAAAGAATCTGTTATAAGTAAACCAAGGGCTAGGTTCTAGAACAAAATGTGAAACAGAGAGAGGTTTGGCCTAGGGGAGAACCAGTAAAGGGTTGTTTAATTCTCTTAATATGCACCAGCCTAACTTGTATACACTTGCAGTGTCTGTGTAGAATTCTTACCTAGTATTTATTGAGTACTTGTTATGCTCAAGCCACTCTGCTAAATGCTTGACCTGTGTTATCTTACGTCATCATCTGCAGCCCATGAACACTGTGTTTATTGAGTATTTCATTAAGAGACAGTGTGATGAAGTCAGGGGCACGGACTCTACAGCCTTAGATCACAGCATTGTTCCTTACTGGCTGTGTGGTTACAGCAGCTCGCTTAACATCTCTGTACCTCAGATTCCTCATTTCTAAAGTGGGGATAATAAGAGTATCTAGTTTCTTACTTTATTGTGCAGACCAAATGTGTTGATCTATGCAAAGGCTTGGAAGTCTGGTTGGTGTATAGTAATTGCTGGATACGTGGTTGCTATTATTTATTGCTATTTTGAATGAGAAAACAAAGGTCCAGAAAGACAAAGCAACTAGCAAAAGTTCACAGCTAGTAAGTGGTAGAGCTGGGCCTCAAATCCAGAGTTGATTAACTCTAAAGTCAAATACTTAATTGCTATGTTACTCTGCCTCCCCAGGAGATTTCAAAAATATAAAGACATCAGAAAACAGAAAACATCAGAGTTACTGGAGAGAAGCAGGGTGAATTAGGGATTCAAAGGCAAAGAATTTATGGCAGAAATATTTCTTGATTTTCCCTTACATGGTAGCAGACGGAGCCAGTTGTCTATCCAACAACAAATTCCCTGTCCTCCTTTTCAACAGTCTAATGAGTTTGTTTGGGCATCTGCCCTCTTCTGTGAAGCTGTGGGATTCAGGGAAGATGATGCCCATCTTCAACCCCAGAAGCTTATTTGTGATTGATCTGAGTCAGTAATGGTGGGCCTGTTCTTCTCGCTGGAGATTGGTTTGGGCCTGGGCAACAGATGTGAGAAAAAGTCTTACGAAGGGGCTTCTGTGAAAGGTGTATTCATGTGGGAGTACATGAGTTCTTTTTTGTTGAACATTGTAGTGTTAGGTGTCTTAGTCTGTTGGGCTACTATAACAAAATACCGTAAACTAAGTAGCTTGTAAACAACAGAAATTTATTTTCCACATTTCTGGAATCTGCAATATGTGCTGGCAGATTAAGTGTATAGTGAGGGCCTATTTCTTGGTTCATAGATGGCATCTTCTTGCTGTGTCCTAACATGGTGGAAGGGATAAGACAGGGCCCTCTTTTATAGGGGCGCTAATCCCAGTTATGAAGGCTCTGCCTTTATGACCTAATCACCTCCCAAAGGCCCTACCTTTTAACACCATCACATTGGAGGTTAGGTTTCAACATATGAATTTTGGGGGGACACAAACATTCGGACCTTAGTAATGTGTAAGACTGCAGTAGTCACCTTCTACCAGCAAGTTAGCCCAAGGATGAGTCCATACAGTGAACGTGGAAGATCAGGAAGAGGGAAAGAACCTGGGCCTGTTGATGTCTGTGAGCTCCGAATTACCCAATCCTGGAATTGTCCTACCTATGGACTTTTGTTACAGGAGATAATATGTTTTCTTAACTGTCCAAGCCAGTTGAGATATACAGTTTTTTGTTACTTGTAGCCCAAATCACGCAAACCAGTTTAACTGCAGAATCAAACTCTCGCCATCAGGGAAGAGAAAGAAACAGTGCCATGGTATCTTTAGCTTTGTGTGTCAAAGGATGGCCCCAGATCTTTGGGTTTGTCACTGAACTTGATTTCTCATATCATGCTAGAAAAGGCCATTCTGTGAGCTGGGCCAGGAGCCAGTGGAGAAGCAGGGTCCCCTGGCCCTTTCACTGAGCAGCTCCCATAACAACCACACAAGCAGGAACCCAAAGGAAGACACCAATGCCCCTGGAGCTTCTCTCTGCTCAGATGAGATGCACGAAGGTAATAAAAACCACCCAAAAGAAACTGTAAAAAGAGGCCTTGGGAAGCACATTCAAAAGAGTGAAAAGGAAGAACAGAAGGAACCCGTGGAAAGAAAATCTTCCAGACCAAATGACGGTCCAAAAATAATGAGACCAAAGTTCAAAAAAGTAATTTAAACCAAATAAGGCAGGGAAAACCTAGCCAGCAAGGGGCGGGCTCACCCTGCAGGGAGCAGGCGAGCAGTGGGGATGGAACTGAGCAGAGTTCAGCTTAGGACAGTGCACGGGGGCAAAGGGAACTGAGGAAGCTCCCACTGCCCAGGTCAGTGAGGGGGCAGGACTAGCTGGGACGCCTTCTTACCTCCCTACCGAGGAGCCGGGGGCACTGCCTCCAGCCCACCACTGGCAGGACCGCTTGAATCTGCAGAGCACATCCCATCGGGGTGTGTTTGTTGCCACTGCAACAGAGAGCCTGCCCCGGGACCCAGCACATGAAGGAAACCTTTCTTGTGTATAGCCAAGCTCCTTTTTAGGCCCTATTTTATATTTCATTGCAGCAAGGAAAGACAGGGCCATGCTGGGAGCCAGGGACGATGGATGCTAAGCTCATTAACCGTCTGCTAAATTTGTGAACTCAGGCTCTTGCTGATCCCGTGGTCCAGGCACCTGCCCAGCACCTTAGCATCGGAACATATGTCGGGTTCATTTGTGCATTCTGCATGTGGATATGTGTGTGCATTTACACAGTTAAAAAAAGGCTTTCTATTTTTTCTATTTTTCTTTCTACTTACCACATACCCTCTTCCAAACTTAAACTCCACACCTTCCACCACAGCTTGTTAAGCCAAAACAATGGATTATAACATATAAATGTGTTTGCACAAGAATTTAGCATTTAAAGAGGTCCTGAAATGAACACGGAGAATTTAAATTTTGGATAAACAGCCCTAGAAAGCTCTCCCTTCTGTGCGTGCCCCTCAGTTATGATCTCTGATACTTATTCTTACAACAGAGGACAAACTGAACTGTGTATCACAGTCACAGAATGATTCACTCTGCACCACTGGTCTCCAGTGGCCTTTGAGGGCAGGACCATCTCAGAATGTCCATGTCTGTCTCTGGAGTACTTGTGAATTTCTGGGTCCACCGTCCACCCCTGCAGGCCTTGGTGTGTGAGACGCGCAGCGAGAGGAAGTCCAATCTCTCTGCCTCACTTCTATCTTTCTCTCCTTCCCACACCACACCCGCGTTGGGACTCCGGTCATTTCCCTTGGAATCTGGTCTGCAGGGCAGAGCGTGTGCCATGTTCCCTTATTCTCTTCCCACCTGCCGTGGGATTTGCCTTTCCCTATTTCCCGAGACAGAAGGCAGATAGGGTGCAAGGAATGAGGACTTGAAAAGGAGCTTCAGAAAGGCTGCTTTCTGGCTGCGAAGGGTCAGGACCTCAATGGCACAGGGACAAACATCTCCAGGGCTTCTGCAGTTTCTTTTCTGCCTGAAATACAGGACTTTTGACTGCCCCTGCTTTCTTTTAATTTCAAAACAGCACACACACACCCCTTCATCTCTTTCTATCCCTCATGGTTCCTGGGAGCAAGAGCAACAAAGATTAATTTCTAGCCACCGCATGAGCAGGATGGCATAATGATGACACCCCCAGAAAGGACCCTCATTTTTTTTAAATTCAGAAAAATCAAGAGAATAATAAGACATGCACACACATCTCCTGCTCATATTGAAAATGTTTACTTGTGGTCACTCAGGCTTCAGATGGTGTATGTCACAGTTAAAGCTCAAAATTAAAGCTGTTCTTCCTCTGCATCCCAGTCTCCGGCCCTTCTCTCCAGACACCATCGCCGTCAGTAATTCAGTGTATGTATCTGAGTCCATGTTTTTGTGAGCTTACTACAGATTTATATATCAGACAATGTATAGTGTTGCTTTGTATGTTTAAAATTTTTCACTAAATAATGTCACACTACATAAATTATTTTGAAAGTGCTTTTTTTAAGTCAATAACATATTCTTGAAATTTATTCTTTTAATGCATATAGATCCAGTCCATTCATCTTAAACTGTTTTTGAGTATTTCATTTGTGAATATATCGTATTTATTAATTCTCCACCAAAAATATTGGGATGTTTTTCAATCTTTTCTGCTGGTGTTTTATTTTTAATGATAGGAATTATTGATGCAAACTAATTCTTCAATTTCAGCCCCAAATTGGCCAGAAGACCAATTTTGTTGCCTGTAAACAGCCTCATCTTCCAAGTGGGACAACACTGCAGTTCGCCAGCATTTATTTTAGCATCTTCATGTGCCCCACAAGGTTACAGATTGCATGTTCCTGGGCCTCTCTTGGACTCAGTGCCCTTATCTGGAAAATGGATCATAATTGTTTCTATCTCCTTGTTATGAGGGCTTAAGCATTAATGCTGAGGCATGTGTGTACCACAGTGCCCAGCAGACAGCGAGCCCTCTGCTCACGGCGGACGTATACGGTAATCGATGCCTGGGATAGAGCTAGAAGCCAGGCTCCTGACTCCCTGGCCAATCACTTTCCAGAGACATTCTCTGCCTGTGTTATCACTGTTGGTAAGACCCTGTCTCAAGAGTTTACGATCTGTGAAGGCACAAGTTCAACCCATGGGGGGCAGGGGCAACAAGCAGAGGCAGTGGGGTGTCATGTTAAGTGGCAGGCTAACAACCCCAAATGCTGTCAAGACTCACAACTGCAGTTAGCCGGCAGCCGTAATCCGGATCGTTCAACATGTCTTTGCAGGGCCTGCTGGCGCCAACCAACTCCGGCTCCCTGCAGGAGCGCAGCTCAGAGCCTTTGCTAAAGGCCTCTCCTTTGCACAAGTCTGGCCAATCAGAGCTCTGTTACTAGGCACAGCCTCTCTCTCCAGCTCTGGGCTCAGCTGGAGAGCATCGCTGACCACGGATGTCCTTTTGCTCTTTCTATTTAGACTGATTTTTTAAAAGCACCTGATACACACTTTTCTTGTTGTTCTCCTTCTATTTCTCCATTTGCCCCCCACCTAGGGCCCTACCATCCAGACCCACAAACACACGAGAATCAAATTCAGAGTCATTAACAAAGAAATCTGTGTCCAAGTCAGAAAATGATTCTTAAAAAGCCCCTTGTTCCATGCTTGTCAACACTGACAAAAATCTGCTCTGTGGTCTATACGGAAATACTAATTAAAAAGGGGTGCCATCACCACGCGGTCCCGTTCTTTCTTCTCTGCTTCCGGCAGCGGAGGAGCCAGCAGGAGAGTGATGATGAGGTTTCAGACAACCTGCTTCCCCACCCCCACCTCTCCGGGGGCCCAGCCACAGAGCCTGCGTGACCAGGCACAAGTCCCTGGCCACACGGGGTTCAGAGACTCTGCCCTTCTCCTCACAGGGCAGAACATGGGGTGTTGTCTGCTCATCTCTGCCCCTCCCTACATGCTCTGGTAGGAGGAAGGACACAAGAGAGGCAAGCACATTCTTTGGAGAGGGAGCTGCGGGGGCTTATGAGGCCCTCAGAACGCAGCGGGAGGGAGAGATGGAGGAGAGATGATCAAAGGACAGCGGTGGCAGGACGCTGGGTGGGGGGATTTTGAGGGGAAGGTCTCCTGGGGCAGGGGAGTCTCGGGGGCCCAGGAGATTGGTATGTTAAAGAATAGGAGAAGAGCAGGATTTTAATAAGTAACCTTGACCTGTCTGACTGAACATCCTGCAATGTAAGAGAGAGACGTGAGTAAAGGTTGGAAGACCTGTGCAGCCCCGGCGTTTTGAACTCAGCATTGCCTTGGTGCTGAAACAAGCCCCGCAGCTTTCTAAGCATTGCACTTACTTAGACTCCAATTTTTAGGCAGTTTTATAAGAACATGCATAAGTAGATAAATGCCATTAAAACAGGGTTCATTTTTTCCTAAGTCCCAATGGTATAGCGCAGGTTGAGGTGGGAAGAGTAATTTTCTAGAAACCTGGCTAAAGCTTGTCATTAAATTGCGATTGCTAAAAGAAAGCGGGAATTAGGCAGAAAGTCAGACCACCTTGCTTCAGATGGGTTTTCTCCAGAGATCTGAGCCCTCAGCCTCTTCCTTTCCTCTCCAATTCTTCCCCCATTCTAGATGGTTGTTCTGGTGGAGGGAGTATTTGTAGCACTATATGTACAGCAAGGACAAACAAAAGTTTTGAAGCAGAAGTATAAAGAATAATTAAAATATCTGGTGGATTCTGATTTTATTTTTGAAGAACATAGCTTAAAAACACACATGAAATATAAACTGTGGCCTTAAAACCAGGAACTAAAATAAGTAAGAGTTAAAAAAGTATAATTATTCACATATCTTAAAGTTTTGCATCTCCTTCCTCCACCTTAAACAAAAGTAATTATTTTAGAAATTGGTATCTCAAGTGGTAAAGAAACATTTTTTTGATATTAGCAATTCTTTAAGTTTTATGGTAGTCTTTCTCTTTAAATTCAAGAGAGCAATATTTTTGATTTTAAAAAAGTAAAAAGTAATAAGATCTCATTTTTGTAAAATTATACTTATCTATATACATTGAGAGATGATGGAATGATTCTAAAGTAAAAACGAAAAGGGTTACCTTAATGATAGAATATTGGAGTGATTTTTAAAAATCTTTTTTGAGCTTTTTGGTTTTCTATAATTTTAAAACAAAGGCTGTATTGTTTTCTATAGATATATTTTTTAAGGAAAAGAAATTAGGCAGTCATTTGAGAAGTAATTGAATGCCAACTACTTTTCTGTGTAGATTTCACGAGGTTTCCTGTATGCATATGTGTGCATGCATATATGTGTGTGTGTGTGTGTGTGTGTATGTGTGTATCAGTGGTTCTGTGCATCTCTTTCCAAGAGACACTTTGTGATATCTGAGTTCAGTAGAATGAGGACCAGATAAAGGGGCAGAAGTAGTGAGTGAGAGGAAAAATGGGACCCAGGAAAACTGGACTTGACTCAGTAAAACCACACTGTGGAATTTTCAGAAAGCTCAAGGTCCCAGACATTGCAAAGCTCCCCATGCCCCTTGCTTCTGAACAGAATGGTGCCTTGTCACATTCAGGTGGGCGCTCTCACTCTCACCTAGGCTGGGAAGCTTGGAGAGGGGGTGGCAAAGGAGGATGAAGGGGGTGCTGCCGCAGGGCTCTTGGCTCTCTTCCCAGCAGGGAGGCGGGTGGGCAGATTGTCCATTAAGGTGCAAACAGGGAACAAGGTCCTTTCTGTAGCTGATTGAACTGGGGGAGGGCAAGAGGCCCGGAGGTACTTCTCAATAGACAGCATTTCTCAGAAACACAGAGGAAGTCTCCCAGACAAAGCAGACAGGTTGGCATCCCTTTCTTGAGAGTCAGAAAGAGGGGAAGGCGTGAGGCAGGCTTAGCCAACATACCAGGGACAGTGGTGAAATTATGAGAGTCTGGGGGGTCTGCCAGCTGTGCTTCCCACAGCAGCTTGGGCAGCAGCTCTCAATGCCTGCACCTGAAAAACCAGCATGAACTCGAATGTCAGACCATAAGGGGACATCCCTGGGCTGAAGGACCAACTGCCCCCAAATTCACTTCCTGGTGCCAACTCCTGGCTGTAGGGCTCTGTGCAGGTCTGAGCCCTCTGAATGGGTCCATTCTTGTGCTGTTGTCCCATGTGACCTTCTCTCTGCTTTGCCTCTTCCTTCTGCCTGGCCAGACACCATTCTTCACCTATCAGTAGATCCTCATATCTCATACAACCCAGTGCTCAGACTCAGAGCTGAAATCCAGTCCCATAGTCTCTAGATCACTAGCGCTCCTCTGTTACCTCAATTCCTCATAACCTACAAAGAAGGAAACCAACAGCATACACAAGTAAAAACTCAACAGGGAACAGAGGGAGATTTCCTGGCCTTGGGCTGAAGGCGCAGCAGGTAGTTGTAGCCACACAAACTGTGCTTTATGGCCAGAGAATTACACATCATGACCCTTAGGCTGAGCAACTCTAATGCACATCAGGGTGTCGAGAGCTCAAATGCATTCTCTGGCCCTCTGGAAGGTCATTTCTTAGCTGTAATGTAATTTTACAGATGGAAAATTCCAGAGAGGAGTGACTTGCTCTGTGTTACACAGTAAGGCATAGGTAAAATGAAGAGACATGGCATAACCCTAGTCCCAATTATTTGATGCCCCAAAACTTTTCCATTATGGCCTGAAGTGGCTTAGCTGAATGTCCAGCAAGTTATTGTGACAGGAAGCCAGACCTGCAGCCCTCATTGTCTTTCACTCTGTCTCAGTGACATGAACATTTCCTACCTCATTGCTTGGGTTTGAGATGTGAAGCAGAGAAAACCACATTTGGTTGAAATTGGACCTAGGCAGAAAGTGGAAATCCATGTGATGCTGGTGCTCCCCAGCTCTCAGGTGCCTCACCTGTGTTTTCCTGCCCCAGGCCACCCTTCAGGGCCATTTCCTTTCTTCTGTATCAAATATCAACCCAGTCCCTTCGTATATCTCACTAGCAATTTAGTGGACACTCTAGTTGACTAATTTTGCTCCATCCCAAGATGAGTTTCTCACAAGGATACAGGAGGAGATTATACAGACAGACATATATTTACAAAAACAAAAAGAATGTGTAAAGATGACATGGTGGCATCTTCAGGGTGGCAAGACCTGCCTCCAGGCCATGCAGGTCCCACCCACAGATCCAGCAGAGAGGGCCTCTTGTCCTCCCCCTCTCACCTGTGTGTGAGAGCACAGGTATTGCCCAGCCTCTTGGTCACCACCTGAGTGATCCACTAATGGGTGCCGTGTTCTCTCTTCACTACAGATGACCTTGGTCAGGACAGGAAGCTCTAAAGGCTTACCTGAGTTCTTTGTTGGTACTCCCACAGTTTACTCTGTAGTGTTATAGAAAATTATTTAGCTATATTCTTGTTTCATACATGCCAAGTCCCTGACCAAGAACTCAAATTTTGGTTAGATGCCACCCTTCCCAATTTAATTTTATCTGATGTGCAGTTATGTACTGAGATATACTGTGTCCTGTAGAGATGAGAAAGGCGAGGAAAGAAGATGCAGAGGGAATCGTGCTGCTTCGCACGATTTGGATCAATTTCATGCAGGAGTTATTTGGATGAACTGCAGTGCCCTAAACCAGATGAAATAATCAACCTCCAAAACTCAGCCAAAAGCCTGTTATAGAAGACTTTATCGTTCAAAATTTCCATGTCAGTGCTGCTCAAACATTCACTACCCCTCTCTTGTTTTGGCCTTGCTAAACTGAGGTGAGATATGGGGTTCTTGCTCCCAATTTTCACTGTGGAAAGAGAGCGGCAAGGGGTGGGGCTAGAGAAAAGTCCTCAGACAGCTGGGGGGTGGGAGCAGAGTAAGCACCCTACTTTTCCAACTTCTTTCTTCTTGACCCCATGGCCTTGCATTGAGGTGTCCCCAGAAACCATGGTCACCTCCTCTTGGGAGACAAGCATGACTCTGTCTTGCCTAGCACTCCTGAGGAAAACAGAATATAAAAAGACATTTCTTCTGCCTTGCCAGATGGCTTCAGGATAAAATTCTTGCCCAAACTAAGTGTTAGAGTCCAGTCAACTGTTTCAGGGAGGCAAGAAGTAACATGGACAAGTATTTAACCCTCCTTCTCTCCTAAGACTCCAGTCCAGCCAAGCGTGGTGGGAGCGGACCCTGCCAAGGCAGGCAAGGTCGTTGAGCCGAAATCAAGAGGATGGGTCTGCGAGTAGACCCTTCTAAGGATGAAGATTGGGTGCTGGGGAAATCCTATCAGCCCTTGGCAGTCTTCAGGTCTGAGGCTCCAGACTGGACACTCTCATTTTCCATACCTCCTGAGGAGCTGGCTGTGTAAGACACAGAATAAGCTGGAGAATATTGAGAACCATCCAACCCATATGGGAACCCACAGTGGAAAATTATGGGGGTGATATGTTGGGACAGCCCTGATTTCTTGAGCCCAGTGCATACTTGTGTGCTTTTCTGTATTCTTTGTACAACTTTTCATTTTGAAGAAATGAACAGGTAGCATTAAGAATGGCTGCTCATTCTTAAAATGATTTGGAGAAGCAAGAACTTGGGGAACCCAAGGCAAGGGAGGGAGGGGGCAACCAGAGAAAATAGCCTCCCAAGAGGAGCAGGAAGGAACTGGTCTCTAACCCTGTTATACTGAACACAGGGGATTTTGTGCATAGTTTTTGTGATAGAGTTGGCATTACGACCCTTGAATGTGTTCATGGATATGCTTTATGATCCTACTAGACACCAAACACAGGGATGGTAAAAAAGTGAATAAGATATGGCTTCTGTACCTAAAGAATGCTAAAAATAGTATAATAGCTTAATCCCTGATCGAATGACACTGAATTGTTGAATAATCTTGAAACAGATTCAATGACTTTTTAAAATAACATACATTAATACACACATACAGTCAATGCCAAATTCTCCCTGGTGTCCCTTCACTTCATCCAATGTGACACTTAGCTTTCTTGA
The DNA here is from genome assembly GCF_000956105.1 of Propithecus coquereli. Classification (NCBI taxonomy): domain Eukaryota; kingdom Metazoa; phylum Chordata; class Mammalia; order Primates; family Indriidae; genus Propithecus; species Propithecus coquereli. The sequence continues at coordinate 390,378 of NW_012154085.1, forward strand.
GAATTGCCCAATTGTTCTCCATTGGCCCACATCTGGTTAAACTGGGACTCAAACGTCACAACAGACTGGAGTTCTGTGATAATGGCTTCTTATGTAGAGAAAGGAGCAGAGTCTCACAGAAGGCAAGTGGCTGAAACAGCATCCTGGAAGCTTCCTTGCAGAGTCTTGTGTCTCCCATGTCATGAGACATGGGTTAGCACTATTAAAGATGATTTGATCTGTACAATGCGAAACTTCAATTGTGATCTCACAAGTAATGGAAGACCTCCGTTGGCTCCGCAGTCCTAACCTGGCTATGTGCTCGGCTCTGTTCCCCACCGCTAGCCTCATTTGTCACTCCCCTCCTGCACAAACCAGCCTGGAGAGAAAATGAATGCCTGGGCTTCCCTAACAAGTCCTTGCGCTTTCTCCGCTCTGTGCTTTTGCTCCTGAAATTGCTATTACCTCAAGTATTTTACTTCAACTGTGCACTTTTAAAATCACATTCACCTTCCAAAACCCATTCCTTCTTCCTTCCACTTGTAACTTCCACCCCTGTTTTTGATTCCCAATAGTACTGTGTTCTTGGTTTTTCATCAAGGCGCTTCGCTCAGTGGGGATGATGTCTTACTTGCTGGCTGCGGGGCTAACGTGGAGCCTTGACCTTCTGTTTCCTCAGGAGATAGTCCTTCCATGGAGATTCCTCTTACACCCAGCACTCATCACTGGCAGGGCCAGGTGTAGAACTCAGACATCTTTTGCTCTTACCCTGATCTTCTTCCTCCTATACCCTCGACTCCTAGTTTGTTGATTTGTGGTGCTCATTTGAAATCCTGACCTAGTTGTCCCATCATCCATGTTACCTTCTTTGAGAAATTTAGAGGTTTGATATGTGTTTGGAAATATGTGTTTTTGGTGTTTAACTGAGTTGAGGACATGCAGTAGAAACTTGTTGCCTATTTATATGAATGATGCTTTGCTTGAGAAACCAGGCTTTGGGAGCAGAGACTTCTATTTAGGTGTTTGTTTTAATGCCTTTTCCTTGCTTTTCCCTGCTCTTTCCTTCTCCTCTCTTCCTCTCATCTTTTCTGAAAAGCTCTATCTAAGTCTGCTAAACTGGAGACAGCCCAAGTGGGTGTCACTTAATAGATACTGGAAGAGCATCTCCCTGGCCTGGAGAGACACATCTGCACAAAAACCCTCAATGTAGAACCCACAAAATGGGGTAGATGAAACATTTGGGGAAGTCCGAGTGGCGGCTGATTCCAGAGCACCCACCCTGGCTTACATGTGGGAACACTGGCTTTGCATCAGGGGCCTCCCAGCTTCATACTGGGGTGTCCAGGAGAGCAAAACAGAGCAACTGGGCTGGAGATGTCTCTGCCTCATCTTGATTAGGAAGGAGCAGAAGGTCCCAGAGCCTGGCTAAGCACACACAGTTGCCACGCTCCCTGGTGCTGCCGTGAGCTACCCTTGGCTCCCACAGCCCCACTCCAGGTCTGCTCCCTCCCCCTCTGGCCACTCCTGTTTCCTCAGTTCTTTTTTCTCTCTCTCCTCTCAAGGGCCCATCTTCTTCTGCTCTCTTCTCCACCCTCTTTTACAAATTCTTTGTCAAAGCCCTCATCCATTCCCACGGCTTCAATTGTCACCTGTAGTACGTGCTGTTTTCTCTCACATCTGACCCTCTCTCCTGAGCCCAAACCCTAATTGATTCTTGGCCATTGCAACTGAATTTCCTTCTCAAATAGGACACACAGTCTCAAGCTCTTGACCTGTTCCTTCTCTGGTGTCTCCCATCTTAATAAATGTCACTGAGATGTACCCAGCCTCTCATGCCAAAAATCGAGGAACATGCTGGACTCCTTCTCTATTGTAACCCTACTTAATAGTCACTAAAAACTGCGGGTCAGAGTTCCTAAAAATCTGTTGAAATCAGCACCTTGACTTGGTTCTCACCTGTTTCATTCTTCACACCGGTTCGTTCCTGTCTTCGACTGTGACAATAGCTCCTAGCCATCGTGTGATCCTCCCACCGTGGGACTATGAAGGAATTCCTAACCTGTCTGTGCCATTTCTTCATCTAAAACAGGGGGAGGGTGTTGGACTACATCTCTGAGACCTTTCCCAGCTCCGACACGGCATTTTTCAAATTTGTCAGTTTGTTTGTATCACAGGCCCCAAAGCGAAAAACCGAGTTTTCTGTCCTTTCACTCATTCCTTACTTCCCCAATAACTTTTTAAAATTTTTCGTCTTCTTCCACTTTGCTAAGAGTGCTTTTGAGGGAAATGTAGAGCCCTAGGATCCAAACCTTTCAAAGATCTCATTTCCTAGACATTCCTGAGAGAGACAGTCCCGTGTCCTTGTCTTCTGCTCTCACATCAGGTAACGGAGCTGCCTGGAGCTAGGGATTAAACAGAGTGGCTGTTGTTTCTACCTTTATTGTTACCGTTACTGTTTCAAGGGTGCTGCTCCATAGCTCTGCAGATCTAGACACTCAAATGAGAAGTTTTAAGATATTTTTCTCCCAATAATTAATTAGAAAGCAAACATCAGCTCCTTGTCCCTTCAGCTGAGTCACCATGCTTTTAAGGTTTGGTGTTTCCCCAAAGACCAGGTCTCCTTTTGTCTTGATTTAGAAACTCCTTTGAAGGCCACTGAGGGTCGTAGTGAGATGGCACACTGCTGAGCACAGGTGAACCCACTAGTCTGTGAGATAACATCACTCTTTCTAGGTTTGTGGAGTCCCGATTCCTCTTGGCTTCACACTGGCTAGGGGCTGACGGGGAAGAGCTGAGACTTCCATTCTCCAGTGTCCTGAAGTCGGTGCTTTGCCTCCTATCTGTATGGGAAGTGGGCATGCTGTCTTCAATATCTCCCACCACTTTTCTCCATTGTACAAAGATTATTGACAAATGGATTTTTTTCTTTCATAGCCCCCATCATCCTAGAATCTAGAGGTGGCTAGAGAAGAGAGAGAGAAGTGCAAGTGCATCTCATGCTGAATGCTGTTGAAATGTCTGGCAGTAAGCTGGCAAAGACTATCCAAGTGGTATTAAGACATTTCTGGACTTTATAAGACAGTAGCACTTGACTAGGGATTCAAAGTTATCTGTACTCTCCCCAGCCCCACCCTGCCATTTTACAGGTATGAAAAGTAAACAAGTAGTAGATACAAAGTCTCTGGATGCCCGATCCTATGTACTTTCCATTACTGTCTGCTTCCTAAGTGCATGAGGATTTCCTTATTCTCCAGAGCCAAAGAGCAACATTTGGCTTCAGAAATGCTGCTAAACCCTGAATAAACATGAGTGAACGAGCAAGGTAGAACTCCAGGTCTGCTACTCCTAAACCCAGACGCAATCCTTAAACCCTGGACTCCAGGCTGCTTCGGTGCTTTCTAACCTCCTTATAAATAGAGGAGGAAACCAGACACATCCCACCCCACAAAGTCTCTGTGCTAACTCTTAAAGATGGGAGGATTTTTGTTGGTGTGTATGGATCAGAGAGAGGACTTCCCTAAATTTTGGTCAGCAACGTTTGCCTGGATCTAAGAGTGGAAGAGGTCTTGACCAGAGTGACTTCATGAGGACTGAGAAGATCCCTTTTCTCTCCCAGAATCACTGTTGACTTACACTCATCCATTAAAATTCTTCTAAGATAAAACATTGGGAAATATATCAGGTTAGTAGTCACAGTACCTAGTTTCCAAGCCTGGTTCTGTTCCTGTGAGTTATAACCTCATCCATACGTTCATTTAATTAGGAAAAAAAATAGTCATTGAGCTACTATATGTCTGGTACCATTCTAGGTGCTGAGTATTCATTGTGGAATGATGCAATATTCCTGTTTTTAAAAGGTCTTACATTACAGCAAAGAAGCGATAATTGACACCCAAACATAAAAACAATAACATCAATGTTATGAAGAAAGCAAAAATGGAATAAATCAGTAGAAAGTACCAGATGAAGGGATGTGTTTGTGTTGGGGTGTGGTATGGTGCTTTAAAATAAATCCACAAGCTCTTTTCCCCTTCCTTTGAAAGGTGCAGCCTAATCTCGTCCCCTTGAGTGTAGGCTGGGCCTGGTGACTTCCAGCAAATAGGATGAAGTGGAAGTGATGGTGTATGGCTTTGGAGCCTGGACAATAAAGTCAAGGTGTCTTCCTCCTCTTTGTCTTGGATTGTTTGCTCTATGCAGTTAGCTGTCACGTTGTGAGGATACTCAAGTAGTTTACAAAGAGGCTCATGTGGCAAGGAATAGAGGCCTCCTGCCAACAGCCCTGTCGAGGAGCCTCCTAGAAAACAGATCCTCCAGCCCCAGTCAAACCTTCGGATGACCACAGTCCCTGCTGACATCCTGGCTGCAGTGGAAGGAGAGACCTTGAACCAGGACCACCCAGGTTAGCTGATCCTAGATTCCTGATCTAGAGAAACTGTGAAATAATACATATTTGTTGTTTAAAGTCACAACTTTTTCAGATAAGTCATTAAAGATAACTAATACATGTGTTTAGGGAAGCTCTTTTTAAGAGGGTAGTAATTGAGCAGTGGCCAGAATAAAAGGAGGAAATGAGCCAGATTAAGATATGCATGAAGAAAGCTTGAAATAGAAGGGCTAGAACTGGCAAAGGTCCTATGGTAGGAAGAAACTTGGTATTTTCAAGGAAAATTGTTCATAACTTGGAAATGAGCAAGAGGTTACTGAGTTTCCCTTCAGTGGAGAGCAGGGCATTGGCTAGGATATCCTCTGAGGATTACCTGATTAGATTGCAATGTTCCTCTTTGACTGAATTTCTATTGTCTAAGTTATTTTACAACTCTGTAGAGGTGGAATTCAACTTGTGGAAAATCGATAGTAATACAGATGATCTTTCCTGAAGAAATATAATGAATTTTTCCAGTAGAGATAGGGTTGAATTCTGCCCTGTAGAAAAGATGGCCCCCCAAAAATACATTTTAAGCAGCTCTATTGAAATATAATTTTAATACCATACAATTCACCCACTGAAAGTTTACAATTCAATTTTTTTTTCTGTGTATTTGCAGGGTTTTGCAAATAGCACCACAATCTAATTTTAGAACATTTTGCTCCTCCACACCCCCACAAAGAAACCCCAATATCCATTAGCAGCTACTCCCTGTTCTTTTCCATTATTTGCTCCCTCCCAAGCCCTAGGCAATCGCTAATCTACTTTCTATCTCTGTAGATTTGCCTGAGAATTTCATATAAATGTAATCATGCAATATATGGTCTTTGGGGACTGGCTTCTTTCACTTAGCATAATGTTTTCGAGGTTCATCCATGCTGTAGCGTGTTCCAGTACTTCATTCTTTATTGCCAAATAATATTCAATTGTATGAATGTGTATATACCTAGGAGTGGAACTGCTGGGTCATGTGGTAAGTCCATGTTTAATATTTTGGGGAACTGTCAAACTGTTTTCCAAAGTGGCTATCCCATTTTACATTCCTTTCAGCAATGTGAAAGAATTCCAATTTCTCCATATGCTTACCAACATTTATCAGCCATCATTTTGATTATAGCTATTTTAGTGGATGCAAGGAGATGACTCATTGTGGTTTTGATTTGCATTTCCTTAATGAATAATGATTTTGAACATACTTGCATGCTCTTATTGATCATTTTTATATATTTTTGGAGCAATGTCTATTCAAATCCTGTGCCCATCTTTAAATTTGTCTTTTATTATTGAGTTTTAAGAATTCTTTTTATATTCTGAATAGAAGCTCTTATCAAATATGTGACTTACAAACTATTTCCTCCCATTGTGAGGATTGTCTTTTCACTTTCTTGGGAATATTATTTTTAC
>NW_012154085.1:396844-455939 GCF_000956105.1 Propithecus coquereli
AGATGGAAAATGAATCACATCAATATCTCTCTCATTCCAATTTTATTCTTATTTTTCAAGATTTTTTTTCTTTTCTAAGTCCCTTGTATTTCTATATGAATATGAGAACCAACTTGTCAATTTCTGCAAAAAGGCAACTGGTAACTTGATAGAGATATTTTTGTATCTGGATCAAATTGGGAAGCACAGTCACCTTAAAAATATTAATTCATCCGATTTATAAACGTGACTGTCTTTTTATTCATTTAAATCTTTTTAAAAATTTCCTTCAATGAGTTCTTGTAAATTTTAGGGTATATGCTGCAAGTCTTTTATTAAATGTATCCCTAAGTATTTTGTTCTCTCTAATATTTTGTAAACAAAATTGCTTTCTTAATTTCATTTTTGAAATTTCACTGCTAATGTATGGAATACAAGTGATTTTTGTATATTGATCTTATATTCTGCAACTTTGCTCAACTCATTTACCAGCTTTGGTAGCTTTTTAATGGATTCCTTAAGAGTTTCTATATACAGTGATCTACAGAATTAATGCAATCCCTATCAAAATCCCATTATCATTCTTCACAGATCTGGAAAAAATAATTCTACGCTTTGTATGGAACCAGAAAAGACCTCGTATAGCCAAAGCAATCCTAAGTAAAAAGAACAAACTGGGAGGTATCAGTTTACCTGACTTTAAGCTGTACTACCAGGCTGTAGTGATTAAAACAGCTTGGTACTGGCACAAAAATAGAGACATTGACCTCTGGAACAGGACTGAGAATCCAGAGATGAAACCATCTGCATATGGTAATCTAATCTTTGACAAAGCTGACAAAAACATACACTGCGAAAAAGAATCTCTTTTCAATAAATGGTGCTGGGAAAACTGGATAGCTACATGCAGAAGACTGAAACTAGACCCCTACCTCTCACCTCTCACAAAAATCAATTCAAGGTGGATAACAGACTTAAACCTAAGGCATGAAACCTTAAGAATTCTAAATGAAGATGTTGGGAAGACCCTCTCAGACATCGGCCTAGGTAAGGAATTCTTGAAGAAGACCCCCAAAGCAATCGCCGCAGCAACAAAAATAAATAAGTGGGATCTGATCAAATTAAAAAGCTTCTGCACTGCCAAGGAAACTATCATTAGAGTGAATAGACAGCCCACAGAATGGGAAAAAATATTTGCTCTCTACACATCTGATAAAGGGCTGATAACCAGAATCTATCTAGAACTCAAAAAAATCAACAAGAAAAAATCAAACAACCCCATCAACAAATGGGCAAGCGAAATGAACAGAAACTTTTCAAAAGAAGACAGAATAATGGCCAGCAAACATATAAAAAAATGCTCAACATCTCTAATCATTAGACAAATGTAAATCAAAACCACAATGAGGTATCACCTAACCCCGGTGAGATTGGCCTCTATCAAAAAAACACAAACCAACAAATGTTGATGAGGATGTGGAGAGACAGGAACACTTCTACACTGCTGGTGGGACTGCAAATTAGTGCAACCTCTGTGGAAAAGAATTTGGAGATACCTCAGAGAGCTAAAAATAGAAATACCATTCGATCCAGCAATAGCACTATTAGGCATCTACCCAAAAGAGCACAAAACATTCTACGATAAGGACATCTGCACCCGAATGTTTATGGCAGCACAATTCACTATTGCAAGAATGTGGAAACAACCCAAGTGCCCGTCAATCCATGAGTGGATTATCAAAATTTGGTATATGTTTACAATGGAATATTACTCAATCATAAGAAATGACAGTGATCTAGCACCACTCACACTTTCCTGGATTAAACTTAAGCCCATTATCCAAAGTGGGGCACCACAAGAGCAGAAGAACGGGATCCATTTGTACTCACCATCAAATTGGTATTAACTAATCAACACATAAATGCACATATAAGAACAACATCTACTGGATGCTGGGGAAGGGGGAGGGCAGCGGGAGGAGGGGGAGGAGGGAGGAGGGGACGGGTATTTGTATACACAAGGAGTGCAATGTGCACTACCTGAAGGATGGACATATTTGAAACACGGACTTGGGGGGGGGAACCAAGGGCAACACACGTAACCTAAACATCTGTACCCCATAATATGCTGAAATAAAAAAAAAAAAAAGAGTTTCTATATACAAAATCACGCCATTTGCAAATAGAGATATGATAGTTTTACTTTTCCTTTTCAACCTGGGTGACTTTTACTTCTTCTTGCCTGCTTTCCCTGGCTAGACCCTCCATTACAATGGTGAATAGAAGTTGTAAGAATGGAATTTCTTGTCTTGATTCTGATCTTATGGGAAAAGCATGCAGTCTTTTATCATTAAGTACAATATTAACTGTGGGCTTTAAGTGAATGATCTTTATCAAGCTGAGAAAGTTCTTTTCTAGTCCTAGTTTGTTGAGTGTTTTTATCATGAAAGGTGTTGGAATTCTATTAATGGATTCTTTTATATGTCCATTGTGACAACCATATGGCTTTGCCCTTTTTTCTATTAACATGGTATAGTATATAAAGTGATATTCTTGCATTTCTGGGGGGTTAGAAGGATAAGATGGTGGAGGGGCAAGATTGAGGAGTGGACAGACAGGTCAAGGGAGAGAAGCTGGGCATGTTAAATGAGGCTGACTGTCTGAATCTGTTTTGTGTTGCAATAAAGGAATACCCGAGACTGGTAATTTATAAAGAAAAAAGGTTTATTTGGCTTATGATTCTGATGTCTGGAAGAGTTCAAGGTTGGGCATCTGGTGAGGGCCTCAGGTTGCTTCCACTCATGGCTGAAGGTGAGGGGGAGCTGGAGTGTGCAGAGATCACATGGTGGGAGAGGAAGCAAGAGGGGAGGCTACTGAGCTCTTTTCAACAACCATCCCTCACAGGAACTAAACGTGAGAACCCACCCACCCCTGAAGGAGGGCATTAATTCATTCATGAGGGATCCACCCCCTAAGACCCAAGCACCTCCTATTAGGCTCTACTTCCAACATTGGGGATCAAATTTCAACATGAGGTTTGGAGGGGACAAACACCCAAACCATAGCACCGACAGAAGGCCTCAGAACTCAAAGGTCAGAGGTTGGAGCTTGAAGAGGGAAGCAAATGCTGGACATGAGCATCCACACAACAGGTGTCAAGTATGAGTGTATTGCGATATTTGGGACTGAGAGAGACAAAGATCAAAAGACAGATTGATACAGTGAACCAGAGGAAAAAACATCCCTTCAGAAACTTTGCTTTGCAAAAATGAGCACGCATCTCTCCTTAGCCTGCACTTCAGGGTATTCACAGATGGAAAATGAATCACATCAATATCTCTCTCATTCTATTTTCTTTATTTTTATTTTATTCTGCCCCTGGCTTGACCTAGATCTGAAGCTATTTATGGAGATTTAAAAATATATTCCAGAGCTTAAAATCCTTCCTGGAAAACTTCTGCCATATAACTTAAATTCCTATCATTTATGCTAGCTCCTATTTTCTCTTATTTTTTCCTCAATAGTCCTTTAATCTTCAGCTAAAGTCCTGAGAAGGGATGGTAAACCCCAGACAACCTCCCAGGCAAGTCTAGTGGTCTGGGACAGGTGGTCTCCAGGGAAGGAAAATCCTCCCAGGAAATAGTCTGACCACACAACCCTCATTATTTGAGGTAATGGAAACCTAAATTGCTCTGCTCTCAAGCCTTTTAAGGGGGTTTAGTTTATCAGCCATGACCCTAGTACAGGGAGCTATAAAGTGTGTTTTTCAAAGTTTTTATTTTCTTCCTCTTTCTCTCTTTTCAATTAAGAGTAGCAGTCCCCAGGAAAAGAATCACATAAACATAAGGGTAGAATTAAGATAAATGCATTCCTTTTCCTTAGGAAATTTTCCATGATGAATGAACAGCCCTCTACCCCTTAGTCAGCAAGGTCAAATGTTGGCTCTTTAAGAAAGATCCACTTTTCCAGAGCTGAGGGTGAGGGTCGGGGCTGAGGCATTAGGGCCTGAGAGAGGAAAAAGTTCTCTAGAAAAGGAAAACCAATGGTCAGTGCTGAGCTCACCCCTAAAACTCAGTGCTCCTTGGTGGCTTCAGTGATGATGGTCAATTGCCTGTGATTGCTCTGGGACTGCTCCCCCAGTGGCCCTCTGGAACTGATCTGACCATTCACGGCCACAGCTGTGAGTGCTGAGAACACTTTCAATAGAGGATAGAGGGTCCATGGTCATCCCAGATGGACACAAAGCATGTGTTTCTCCATTTGCACTAAAGCGTGAGTCCACTTCTAGGTGGGATGTGATGGGAAAGGCTTCATGGAAGAAAGGTATCAAAATACCTGGGTCCCAGACCTGGCTCTGTCACTGAGTGAAGCTGAGAGAGTGTAAATTGATACCCAAGCTCACCTGGCTAACTTTACAACTGGTGAAACTGGCAAGAATTGGACCATATTTTCCAAGGTCCTTCCAAGTTCTAACATGCTGTGCCTGAGAGTTACAGAGATCCTTGAATGTCCTTAAATGTCCACTTGCTTTTTCTAATTCTCCCTCCTGTACTCTTTCTCCTATAGTTGCTTTTTAGAGGAATTGGTCTGGCAAAGTCAGAAAGTCACTTATTAGCACACAAAGAAAACATTATCTTAAGAATGACATATTATTATTTTTTAAGTCAAGTAGGTAGAGGAAGACCTAGAACGTAGGATGTTTGAAGTCTAGGAAGGTCAGGCCGAAAGGACATATTAGAGTGAAATTTTATACAATAGCGAAACATCGTGGGTCTGGAGGTGAGGGACAAGGGGTAGAATGATAAAACCTGTCTTATAACTGTGCTCATTGCATGCTAATGAAGAGGTTCTGGTCATTGAGGGAAGAAGGGTACAAGTGAAGCATGGATGGACAAGAAAATGAGGAGGAGATGCAGATAGTGGGTTATTTTTGTAACTTTGTACAGATTTTCAGGACCTCTGGCCCATCACTCTAAGAGGCAACTTCCATTTGGGCTACACTGTCACCAAGCAGTGAATGGAATTTTGGACCCGTGTTTTAAACTGGTTGGCCGCTGCTGTTTGCAAGACTAATGAGAGTGGATTACCATGCTATGCACATAATTAAAATGAAAATAAAAAGAGAAAGAAAAAGAAAAAAAGAAGGAGAATAGTTTTACTAAACCAGGCTAGTCTTGTATCAACATGTCAGAACCTTAATCTCTTTGTTTCATCTTTAAAATAAACACTTTTATACCCCTTGATATCTTTCTCACTGATTCTTAAATACCGTTAATCACTCTTGAATATAGCTTCAGTCTTTGTACCAGGTTTGTTTAAAATATTCCTTTCTACTCACACTGAACCCATTCTTGAAGTCCAACTTCGTAGAAACTTGTCTATTTCCCTGAAACTTTTGGCCATATTTCCATAAAAAATAATCTCTCAAAAATTTTTAAATATTTGGCAGTGGTAACACAGAAAGAGTCCAGCAATGGGCAAAGCTAGAGAGGTATGACTAAACTTTCTCAGAACTCTCGGTTTTCAACTAAACAGCCCAGGAAGGCAGACAAGGGAAAGCCTGCATCCTGTCCTCCCGCCATCTCCTCTGTTCTGTTTCTTCACTCACCTCCTTCTTCAGTAAGAACTTGGCATTGATAGAAACTGCCCAGCTGGCATTATTGAGCTGTCCTGGGACTGTCTAGTATATCTGGTTCCTCGGGGGTTAATTAGCTCTCTCTGAGGTGCTAACAGGCTGCATTCAAATCCTCTCACTGGCTTACACTTATGGATCCTGGCCCAAAAATTCCTTCTCTCACTTTCCCACTCACAGTTTGAGGCAAGCAATGATGCCAGTGGGTTGAGCTGGAGGTGGGTGATAGGGATTGGAGACCACTGGGATAGGACTGGGGAGACAGTGATGATCCTTTTAGAAATGCGTAACTTCACATGCAGCTGCTGGGGCTGGAAGAGGTAGAAAGAACTCCTGTGAGTACACTGGTTCTGAGAACTCTCAAAATCCCAATGTGTGCGCAGCCCCTACAACTCAGGAAAACCAGGTGGCATGGAAAACCCAGGACTACTACTGGCTGTCTGAATCCCCCTCTGAAGGCTGGGAGTCTGGGACTGATGGGATGAGAGATGGCCATAAGGGCGGTCCACACAAAGAGATTCCTCTGGGATGAATTAAATTTTAGGTTTTAACCAGAGAAACAGTCATGAAATCATGGAGTCGAGGAGAAGATTTAAAAACATAATTAGAAAGCAAATCTAATCGTAGTGTCTGTGAAGTAAACAACTCACAGGTCAAATTGGAAGGGTATAGCAGATGCATAGAGACCTATATGTGAAGGAGGTGGACAAATGCTTCACCTGTCACACATCTCACTTTACTGGCCCATGCTCCGGACAGGACTCGCTCTGTACACCTCACATTCTCAGGACAGAGTAATGGAGACTTGAATGAGCTGGAATGTGGGACCAGGCTATGTTTCTGCAGAACTTGGCTTTAGAGGCTTTTGGCAGGACTATTCTAAGTAGAGGTCAGGAATTCTATCTATTTTGTGGGTGATGTTTAGATGACCAATTTTTCCCATTTCTAGCTAGAAGCATCAAAGTTGCAACTCAAAGGTTGTCTGATGGAATCCCTGGGCTGCCCAGGGCACAGGTCTAGTAGCTCCTGAGTTCTAAGTCAAAACTCTGAAGGTTGCTGTTGAAAGACATTGGGGTCATTGACAGTTTTGGGCAATTGTGAATCAAACTGCTGTAAACATCCAGTTGTGTGTGTGTGTGTGTGTGTGTGTGTAGATAAGTTTTTATTTTACCTAGGAGTGGGATTGCTGGTTTGTATGGTTGTATGGTAAGTGTATGTTAAACAGTTTTCCAAAGTAGCTATACCCAACAGTGAGGTATGAGAGTTTCAGTTGCTCTATATCCTTGGCAACGCTTGGTACGGGTCAGTGTATTAAATGTTAAGCCATTCCAATAAATCTGTAGTGGTATCTCACTGTAGTTTTATTTGCATTTCCCTAATAGTTACCGATGTGGAGCATCTTTTTATGTATTATTTGCCAACCATACATTTTCTTTAGTGAGTGTTCAAATTTTTTGCCAAGTTTTATTTGATTTATTTGCTTTCTTATTATTGAATTTTGAGAGTTCTTTATAAATCTTGTTATAAATCCTTTATCAGGCCTATTCTTTACAAATATTTTCTCCCAGGCTGTGTTTTGTCTTTTAATTTTCTTTACAGTGACATTTGAAGAGCAGAAGTTTTTTAATTTTGGTGAAGTTCAACGTCTGAATTTTTTTCTTTTATATTATAGATTATGCATTAGGTGTAGTACCTGAGAAATCTTTGCCTAATCCAAGTTGAAGAAGATTTTTTTTCTCATATTGTCTTTGAGAGGTTTTATGGTTTAGATTTTATATTCTATGACTCAGTTTGAGTTAATTTTGATTATGGTGTGAGATATGGATTAAAGATCATTGCTCGGCATGTGGATATTCAAATGTTCCAGCACAATTTTTTGAAAACCTACCCTTTCTATCGTAATCATCTTTGCACTTCGGTAAAAAACCAGGTTGTCCATATCTGTGTTGATCTATTTTTCAACTCTGGCTTATGTTCCATTGACTTGTTTGTTGATCTTGATGCCAGTATCACACTGTACTGATTCCTGTAGTTTTTATAACACATCTTAAACTCAGAGATGTTAGACATCCAACTTTGTTTTTCTTTTTCAATCCTGTTTTGATTGTTCTAGATTTTTAAAATTTTCCCATGAATTTTAGAATCAGCTTGTCAAATTTTACAAAAAATCTGCTGGAATTTTTATTATGATTGCACTGAATCTATAGCTCAATCTGGAGAGAATTGACATCTTAACAACATGAGTGTTCTGACCTATAAACATGAAATATCTCCCCATTTATTCAGGCTTTTAAAAATCTCTTGTGGCAATGTTCTGTAGTTTTCAGGGTGTAGCCCTTTCAGATCTTTTGTCAGAATTAGCCTGAAGCTTTTCTTTTTCTTTTTTTCTTTCTATTCTTTTCTTTTCTTTTCTTTTCTCTTCTCTTCTCTTCTCTTTTCTTTCTTTCTTTCTTTCTTTTTTTTTTTTTTGAGACAGGGTCTTGCTCTGTCACCCTGGGTAGGGTGCAGTGGCATCATCATAACTCACTGTAGCCTCAAACTCCTGGGCTCAAGTGATCCTCCTGCCTCAGCCTCCCAAAATGCTAGGACTGAGTCACCACGCCCAGGCCAGATTTTTATATTTTTGATGTTATTGTAAATAATATTATTTTTAATATCAATTTCTGATTGCCTATTGCTAGGATAGAGAAATCCAGTTTTTTTAAAATATAGATTCCATCTACCTAGACAATCATGTAGTCTGTAAATAAAGAAAGTTTTACTTCCTTTCCAGTCTGGATGTTTGTTACTTCTATCCTTACCTGACTGCCCTGACTAGAGCCTGCAGTACAATGCTGGTTAGAAACTGTTAGAGCAGATACCATATTCTTATACTTGATCTTAGGAGAAAAATATTCAGTCTTTCCCCATTGAGTAAGATTGAGGAGTTTCTCTTCTATTCCTAGTTTGCTGAAAGTTTGTGGTTTTTAATTTTAATTTTAGTTTTTTGATCAGGAATGGACATAGGATTTTGTCAAATGTTTGTATCTGTTAGGATTATCATATAATTTTTATTTTTCATAAGTATGCTAATATAGTGAATTACATTGATTTACTGTCAAATATTAAACTAATCTTGCATTCCTAGGATAAACCCTACTTGGTGATATGTCATCTTCTTTATACATATTGTTGGACTTGATTTGCTAAAGTTTTGTCTAGATGTTTTACGTCTATATTCATGATGGCTATTAGTATGTAATTTTCTTGTCCTATAGTGTATTTGTTTATTTTTTGTATCAGAATAATGCTGATTTCAAAGAAAGAGTTGGAAAACAGTTTGTCTTTTTCAGCTTTCTGGAGTTTTTTATATAGAATTGCTATTATTTCTTTCAAAAATATAATTCACCAGTGAATGTATCTAAGCCTAGAGTTTTCTTTGTGGGAAGATTTTTAACTACAAATTTAATTTTCATAGTAGATTTAGTGCTATTTATGTTAGTGTTACCTATTTCTTTCAGAGTGAGCTTTGGTAGTTTATGTCTTTCAAGAAATTTGCCCCTGTCATTTGGGTTGTCAAATTATTGGCATAAAGTTATACATAATATTTCATGACTATTTTTTTTATATTTGTAGGATCTGTAATGATGCCACCTCTCATTCCTGATATTGGTTATTTTGTCCTCTTTCTCTTTCTCTCTGATTTTTCCTGATCAGTCTGATTAGATGCTGATCCATTTTATTGATGTTTTTAAAGAGCCAACTATTATTTCATTGTTCCATTATTTTTTTCTATTGTTCTATTCTTTTCTATTTCATTGATTTCTGCATTGATCTTTATTTCCTTTCTTTTATTTACTTTGGGTTTAATTTACTCTTCTTCTTTTCCATTTTCTTAAGGCAGAAGCTGAATTAATTTATTTGAGACTTTTATTTTATTTTTCTACTATAGGCTTTTGGTGCTATATATTTCTCCCTAAGTACTAGTTTATTTTATTGCCATATCACAAATTTTGATTTTCATTTAGTCCAAAATACTTTCTAATTTCCCTTAGGAGTTCATCTTTGAAAATCCAAAAATTGTTAAAATTGAATAGTTTAATAATTACCATCATGTAAATAAACAAATTACTGGGATAGAACCTAATAGAGGATTGTCTTTACTTTAGATGAGATCGTAAGGGAAGACCTCTTGAAGAAGATGATACTTCAACCTAGACAAAAAGGGTGAAAAGGAATCAGCCAGGTAAGGAGCTGTTGCAAGAGCATTCCAGGCACAAGGACCAGCAAATATAAAATCCCTGAGGCAGGAAAGAATGGAAATAATCTTGAGAAGAAGCAAGAGGTGAAAGAAAATCTGTGCTTAGTTCGATCCTCAAAGCATGCTGCTTCCAAATGCTGCAAAGTGCAGGGACAGCTCATAGCCCTAAGGACAGTGGACTTCCATGTCTGGCCGGGCCTCAGCTCTTCTTGGAGTCTGGGTGATGGGTTAGGTGACCTCTGGGGAAGGCCTGCCACCCAGGAACTCTATCCCCATTGCATCGTTGAGATAGCATTCCATCCCTAGAATGTGCTGCTCTACATCTTTAGTGAATTAAATCCTCTAACCTTGAAAGTTTGCCATGAGTGATCACTGGGTTATTATTCTTTCCTTCTTTTAAATGCTTTTTTAATACTCTAAAGAAACTCCCAGATTGACCTCAGATAACTGATTCATATCAAATATATATATTTTTGCCTTTTCCTCTGCCCTAGCCTTACTGAATGGGTCTCTTTGACTCTTGGTGACAAGATTAAAACGATAAATCATGGACACAATCTGCTGCCATCCATCTTCAACTTTATTCTTTTCCCCCACAAAAGATCTGTGATGGAAAATGTGCTTCCATCAGCCACAGCTGGCTCTAGTACCACAGCAAGTGAGTAAACATCTGTTAAAGGCTGGCCGAAGACGTGCCTCCCTTCGCTTGGTTTCCAAAGCCGGCTCACGCAGAATTGTTCTCGCTACCTCTGGAAATCCTTCTCTGCGCTTTTTCTCCCCCTTGGCTCCCTGAGCTCTCATCGGCTCTTCCAATCCTGTCTTCAAGTGAATGATTCCCAGCTTGTGTATTTCTCTCATGTCAGTCTTGGGAAAGTCAAGAGAACACTCTCTCTTTTCCTCAGTGGTGAGGACCCTACTCTCAGGCCTTAGGCTGCATTTCCCCTTCCTGTAGGTAGATGGGGAGAATGCGGCCTCCTGGAGGCAGGGCTGTTCTTTTCTGCCCATCCCTCAGGACCAACCAGGAAGGCTGCAGGATGGGCTCACTCAGGCGACTCACCACGGATGCAGCTCCCAGCGTGGGAGCACTTCAAGAGAGAAAATGAAGAATTCTGTCCCACTTGGGATGTCTCACTCCTGAAGAGCAGAAAATGGCGTAGTTCTCTCCCAGTCTCAAAACACTGGGAGAAAAGATCTTACCAAAGTTTCTTTTATTGTTTCCTCAATTCCCCCAGTCAGGAAATTTTTCCTGATAGCTGAGAGAAGGAACAATTATACTCTTCTCCCTGCGTTTGCACTTTGGCTGGTAGAGAAGGAGCACAATGCTTCCATCTTTTCTTGCTAGCTACTTATTGGCTCCTCACCAATGGGGGAGGACTGGCTAAGCTGACTGGTGAGGGCCTGACTTTCAGTGAAGCACAGTTAGCACTGGGTGGGGTGACAGTGGCAAACACCGTGCAGAGCTCACACTGGGTCTTGTTTCTCAGTTCCTTGGCTCTATGTTCTCTCGGAGAATTGCAGGTCATAGTCTTGAGTCTTCTTCTCATAGTTAACTGCATGTGGTAAACTGCTCTGGGCATGAACTCCTAGTATAGAGGAAGTGGAGAAGATACCTGTCCTTTCTCTGTTGTCCAACTGTTCCAGGATGCGGGGCAGGCCTGCGCTTCCTGGTAGCTACCTTGCAGGTAGGGAGGCAGGTGAATTTAGCTCTGACTCACAGATTAGCTTTCCAAACAGGGGAGTTTGAAGACCAAGGTTTGAGTAGGTGGAACAGGAAGCCCCAATAACTTAAATTCTCCAACAATTTTCTAGAAGTCCTACTTTTAGGGAACGATGGACTATGTCCTTCGCCAAGTGAATAGACTGGTTCTTTGATCCCCATTTGGGTCTTGTGAGTGTTGTATCCTTTTGTTGGATGGGATAGAGACTAGAGGGAAGAGACCATAGTCCCCCTTCCAGTCTCCATCTAATTTTTATGCTAAACGTAGCCTTTAAGAATGAGAGTGAGTTTTTTAAAGTTATGCCAACTGATTAACTCCTGGAGCCCTCATATTCTTGTTGTGTATATAAGTGTGTCTTACTGGCCTCAGTATGCGTGTCTGAACAACTCAGAAGCAATAGGTCCAAGCATCCAGCGAAACAGAAATGCAGAGGCCAGTTGCCTTTCCTAGAGTCACATATACGTTGCCAAGCCTTTCTCTTCACGTCTTCTCTATGGTATTTTAGCTGGCACTACCTGTCTCCTTAATGCTGAAGAATGCAGGTGCTGTAATAAAGAGATTAAAATTACCTCTACTCTGCAAGCCTATAAACTACTCCCTTGATTCTACTTGAAGTTCCACACCTCAAGTCTTAGACAACAGTCCCAGGAATGAAACAAGCCCTCCAGACCTTAAGAGAATGGATTAAACCACCAGATATATCATTTACCAATATTGATGATCCAATTCCTTTTCTCTCTCTGTGGTTATCACCATTCATGTAAACTCTACAGATGGAATGGTGATTCTCATCACATGGAGAAAGCCTTGGATGTGTTTAATTTCCTGCCATACTCAGTGACCAAAAGCTAATTTTGTGTCTTGTGATCCAATAACTGTAACTTGCAAGAGCAGAGAGTGTTGGAATAGGGATACTCAGGGTCCTTGTGTGGCTTGGGACATTGCCAGGGCAGCTACAGAGTCTGAGTGTTTTTATTTTATTCCTGCTTTATTGCCCTGCCTAATTCTCCCATTTCAAAATGTCGTGGAGTAGGCTGGTGTCATTTGTTTTCATAAATTAATGTCTATTGCAATTTATGGCCAGATGGGCCCTGAAAAATAAGAGCCTTGTGTGTCTCTTGGAAGGTCTAAAGAAAAGCAGTGGGCAATGCTCAGGGTGAACTTTTGCACTTCAACGCTTCGTTGTGGGGAAAGAGTAAATGCTTGTGAAAAATCCTGTTTTATGACAGCTGGGCACAAAGGACCCCTTATTAGGATTATTTTGTGCCACTGTTTCTAATTCCTGTAGCAACTAGGAAAAAAAAATGTAAATATAGTGAATTCTTACTGGGAAGCTGTGTGTGTAGGGGAACAACTTCACTTTGCTTGGAAATCAGAGGTCTAGAGTCTGAATCCCCCACATAGCCCTACAGTCAGCTAACGGGGGGGTGTGGTGCATATTGGATCATAGCACATAAAGGCTCTGATTCAATATGTGCATTTCTCATTTTGCTACTTTTTCATGGGTGAGCAGTAAGAAATGGGTCAGTGAGAGGCACAGAGAAAAGAAAAAAAAAACACTAGAGAATTTGATGATTCTACGATTCTAAGAAATAATGGCTTATGGGAAGCTGGAACCAAAGGTCGGCTTGGCGGCAGCCAAAGAGAACGCTGCTTGGCTGCTGAGAGCATTCAGAGACCACGTGCAGCTGAATGAGCTCCCTCCCACGGGGCACATGCTCCTGGGTGTCTGAAGGGCAGGATGAGAGAAGACCCTTTCTCTGAGCCCTATTGCTATGTAGCTTTCTAGTTGGGCAAGTCACATAGATTCTGGGTCAATTTCCTTCCCAGGTAAAACAAAGTATCTAGACAGGACAAGTTACAGGGTCCCTTCCATCTCTAAAGCCCTTTTGATGATAATCTTTGATTTATGAAATGATATTAAGATGAGAGTGTTATTTTATCCTCTTACTCAAGTAGTTGGCATTTAAATTCCTCTTAAGAAGCACAAAGTTATTTAATGGTCTTTCCTCATCCAGAGTCTTGTCATATTTTTGTAGACACTTAACAATTTGAAAAGACATTTTCATATATAAAAATTCTGCGAGATACTTAATACAGAAATTATATCTTGTCCTAGACTTCATGACTAGACTGTATTTAAGTGCAATCTCCTGGAGAGATCACCTCTCTGTCATTCAATGAAGTCACCCAAGTATTTTTGAGCACACACTGGATGCAAAGTGCTTTGTTGAAGAATAGAAATGCAGTAATGAAAGGAACAGATACAATCCTATCCTCAGGTTGCTCACATCTTGCAGAGCAGGACAACACTTAATTATAACATGGTGTGGTATGTATGAGGACAGAAGATAGGGACATTCAGCAGGACAATCTGTCCCTGAGTAGAGGTCAGCGAAGATCTTCCTGGAGCAGTGACATTTAATGTGAGAAAAATAGGGTCCCTTTAGTCAGGCCGAAAGGGAGTTAGGGAAGAAGGTTCCAGGCAGAGGGAATAACATGTTCTTTGGATTGAGACAGGATTTCCCAATACCATGTGTACAGGTTGAAGGAAGTAATGCAAGGAAAAGAAGAGAGGGGTCCAAGATAAACAATGGGCAGCTGACAGGTAATTTCTCACTGTGTTTCCATATAAAACAAGTTTCAAGATTGATGCTCTCTCTGAATAATTGTGGCCACCTCATCAAAATTGGTATATTTTGGTTATTTTAATAAAATACCAAATCAATGTGTATACTGAGCCTCCCATGGAACTCTGAATGCCTGCCATATCTATTCCCCCTTCCATGGAAGGAGGCTGCAGCAGACATTCCCTTCCCTGGGGGCTAATGGGGTTTAGACCAAGTGACCTCAGCACCCTGGAGACATCTGTTGGCCCAGGGGTGGATTCTGAGCCAATGGCAGTCATGTAAGAGGTGGCCAAAGGGAAGAACTCTGCCTCACAGATGTGTACCAGACTGGATAATAACTCAGGGACCCAATCAGAGTGTTGGAAGGTAAAACAGAAAGAAAGGCAGCCAAGGGACACAATTGTGCCAGAAAGCAGCAGAAGCCATGGATAAGAAGAAACCACATGGGCTATGGGGGACACTAGAGGACAAAGCAGGGGTAGGTAGCTGCAGGGCAGTGGTGGGTGAGCAGCGGAAGCAGAGAAAGCCATGGAAAGCAGCATAACTGTGGGAAGAAGAGCAATTGCTTTGAGGCTGGGAAACTGTGGAACGCCAGCGGTTTGGCGTGGGTGCGGGATGTATGCACTGCTGCTGGCAGTATCGCCAGGAACAGGCTTTCTGGAGAGCAAAGTGACACAACTTAGTCAAATGAAAATGGGCCCTATATGTATTTCCAAAAATTTCTCACCTAGGTCCATAAGGAGATGCCTTTGAGGATGTTCATGATAGTGTTGTTTGTGCCGACGGGAAGTAGGAGGCAGTGCGGAAACCTGTGGATGCAGATTAGGCAACATATGGTGAGTATCACAGAGAATGAAGCAACAGGGAGAATGAACAGCCTGGCTGGACATCTAACAACATGGATGAATTTGTAAACAGTCCTGTCTGAAAAAGGTTAAGAAACACAAAGAGATATATAACAAAGTACTATTTTTTAAAAATTAAAAATACATGGATTTTTGAAAGTAAATGTTTTTGAAGAACACATAAAAACCAAAAGATCTAAATTAAACACAAATGAGAGTGGTTGCCTAAGGGGTGGAAGAAGAAAAGAACAGGATGAAAGAGTGAGGAAAAAAAGGAAATAAATAAGCAAACAAGATCAATAACAAGCCACAGACTGAGGAGTGCACCTTACTCTCCCTTCTGCAATCAACCGAAGGAAGAAAAGAGGAAGAGGGGAAAAAAATGAGGAACAGGAGTAAAGGATTTTCACTTTGCAAACAAGCAGACAAACATGGCTTTGGCCATACAACAAGCTATGCATACAATGGCCTAAAAGATGAAGAATGATTTTCTAGATCTGTGAGGCCCGGCCATGCAGTCGTGGAGTTCCTGGTCTTCTTTTGTAGGGCCACTTGTCTTTGTAATAAATGCCCATTGTCTGAGGTCATCTGAGCAGGTCTCCATTCTCTGAAATCTTAAGGCACTTAACAAAAGGTTATATAATGGGATATATATATGACAAATCAAGCTACTTTTATCAGAAAATTAATATGAATATGTACTATGCTCTGTTCAAAATTTTTATACATAAATATCATTCAATCTTAACAACAATTGCATGTGTGGATGTAATTATTATCCTTTTACAAATGAGGAAACTAAATCGCAGAGAGGCTAAGTCATATCACTAAAGTCATACAGCCAGTAGGTGGTAAGCTGGGATTCAAACCCAGGCAGTTTGATTCCAGAGCCCGTGCTTGCAACCACAAAGCTGTATCAAAAGATACTTTTGAGTGCATTCCATGTAACACGCAGCTAGTTTCTCCCAATGTCAGACTTGACTAATTCCTCAAAATTCTTAGATTTTCTTACTCAGTAACTCCAGTAGGGGCAATTAGTAACTGGATTTGAAAAAGGGAAGTGCTATCTCTGTGGCATGATATTCATTTCTAAATCCCTGATCTTCCTATCCCATGAATGACAGTTAACAAGAACACTAGATCTGGAGTCGTTGATTCTTCCTCTCCCAGGCCGTGTGACCTGGAGTGAATCCTCAGTTTTCTCATTTGAAGCACTGGGCTAGCGACAGCTCTCAGATCTGTTGTAGGCATCAAATGACATGATATGTAGTAAAGAACTGTGAACACTGCAGTCTGTGCTTGGGTGATCGGGACACGTCATTTGAGGTGCATCTTCAAGTCCTTCTCCCACATTGTGCCTTTTGTTCCATCACAGAACCACCCAGGAGAGCCTTGGTATCCATCACCATGGGCATCTCACCTGAGCTTCTACCTGGGAGTGAGGACGTCACCACTGCTGCTTCCACAGTGCTGCTATGCTGGTAAAAATGTACGTGGTGAGTGAGTTTGGCCTCAGTGTTGTCTGTTTTCTTGCTCTGCGTGGGGTAACTTGGCCCTTCTGGGTCTGTTTTCAATGTTCTTGACTATTGGAGAATCATGGGACTCATTCCCCTTTTACACATTTCTATTGTTGAAAACTGTGCCCATCCCAAGTCACAAAATTTCCCCACCAGGCTGTCGCTGAGCATCCTTGCCATACCATTATTTGATTTCTCCTTCCTTGGAAGTTCTTTGTCTCTTTCTTATGAAGTGCCCATCATAACTTTTGTTGCAGTTATGAATGTGCTGTCTTTTCTTGTTTAGGGTGGGAGCTCTGTAACGGTGGGGCCCTGCAGGTTTTGCCTTTGTGCGCTTCCCAGTCTTTAGCCTGGTCTCTGCCACATGGTGGGCAAATGAAAGATGCCCTGTGAGCAAAAGGGCATGGGCGTATGCTCCAGCCTGGCTGGCAAGAGCACTGGGCTCCTCCAGGCTGTTCCCCCTCCTCATCCTCAGGTTAACCCAGACCGCATGACCTGGGGGGCCTTTGATCAGTTGTGCATCCTGTTAGGGTAAACTAAGGAAGCCCCAGGGGACCACCAGCAGTGTCCGTCATCAGTTTTCAAGCTCTTCATTGCATTGTCTAGAGTGGTCATGAACATACCACTGTTTTACCCCGTTCTAAGACACGGAAATTTCAGCTACTATTATTCATTGTTTATGAATCCATTCAGGAAACATTTATGAAGTGTCTGCTTGTATCTGACTGAGGGCCTGGGACCGAGAAGACTAAAACATGACTCCTGCTGTTGAAAGGCCATAGTCTGATGGGAAACATAAGTGGAGGCACAAAATTAAAACACAATAGCAAACAAAAATGCCACAGTAGGAGTGTGAACCGATGGGAGAAGTAGAGCACAATGGAGTCAGACTCCCCCAGTTCAAACCTGGGTTCTGATGTTTGTTAGGCTGTGGAATCTTTTTCTCTAAGTCTCAATTTTCTCATCTGTAAAGTATTTACCTTATGAAACTGCTATAATGGATTATATGAGATAATGCATGAAAAGCACTTACTCAGTGCATGGCCTATAGAAATACTTTCAAATGTTAACTGTCACCATTGTTCTCTCTGCTTGAGGTCTTCTCATTTGTAATAGGAGGGTGGTAATTGCACTCATAGGATCGCCATGAGAATGGAATTATGTAATGCGCGGAAAGTGCTTGGCACTGTGCCCAACAGTGAGCGCTTGATAATTGGCAGCTGTGATTCTTATTTTGTATGAAGTAAAAAGTAAGGGAGCATAGAAGTGATTAGAGATGTCATGTACTAATGTCTACAACTACTTTGGAGTGCATCGAAAGATAAGATGGATTGGGAGATGAAAAAAGGTTTGGAGAGATGGAACAGATAGAGCAAAATCCTAATTGCAGAATCTAGATGGCAAGTACATGAGAGTTCACTGCACCATTCTTTCAACTTTCTGTATGTTTGAAACCTTTCCTAATAAAATCTTGGGAGAAAAAAGGAGCGGCTGAATGTTAGGATGGTCTTTGAACCAAGACTGGAGCGAGGAAATATCATGGAAGGGGCTGAAGACCTGGAATGCTCCGCCCTTGGCTGCCTTTCTCTGCCTTATAAGAAAACAGCAAGCGCCAAGGCCCAGAAACATCCTCAGGGGATGGTGAGATGAAGGCACTTCAGCGTCAGAGGTTACAGTGGCTAGGAGTGCAGACATCCCAGATTCGAATCCCAGCTCTGTTCTTACCAGCTTTGAAACCTACAAGAGGTTGCTTAAGTCTTAGTGCTTCATTTTCCTGTTCCGTAAAAATGGAGATAACATTACCTATCTTATAAGATTGCTTCCAATATTACATGAGTTAGTGTCACCATCATCATCATTATCTTTATAAAAAAGCTTCTCCTCTCAGCACTGCTGTCTTTTCCATGGCTTCCAGTAATTCCTTGTTAAATGGAAGGCTTCTGGAGAGACTCGGTTGGAGGAAGGAGGGGAGGGAAGGAGGAAGGGTCATAGTGGGTGAGGTTAGGGCAGAGTTGAGTGGGTGTCTGGGGTCCAGGAGAGATGTATACTCAGGCACCAGTCAGATGAGTACAAGAGGCCCAAGTCGATTGCCTGCTTAGCGTCATCCACGTGGCTCCTCGTATTATGTTTAAAATGCGAGTGAAATCATAATCCTGTTGTAGTTCCTTCAGAGGCTCGTTCATCAACCTGGGCAGTGCGTGAGGCTGGCCGGGAGCCAGCAGCGTCCCCTGACCTGCACCTCCATATGACTCAGCACAGATCAGACACTTGGAAAGCTTCTGATTCCAAGTTCGAACCTGCCCCCAACTGAAGCCTCCCTCCCCGTCTCCACTTTCCCCCACCTTCACAATCCACTCCCCACTTGCAATTTGTCAGCTAGTAAATTCTGAGTTGAACTTGGAGCCAGAGTTTCATTTATTTTTGGCAAAGGATCAACTTCTGCCAAGAGAAGAAAAGAAAAAATAAAAAAGAAAGAAAGAAAGAAAGAAAGAAAAAGAAAGAAAGAAAGAAAAAGGAGTAGGGCTGGGGGGAAAGTTTTAAAAAAGCCCAGCTAAACAAAAAGGCTCATGGAGACAGACTCACAACATTAAGTAGCTCCGTGCAGAGACAGCAGCTGTTTTTGATGCATTAAGTGTGAGTAAACTTGAAGCAGAGTTTGAAGTGATCTGAACATGCAGCTGGGGTTACCAAACAACCACAGATTTGGATCTGGTTTGGAGAGGTCGTGAGGTCACCAAGACACTGGTGATGTCAGAACTGGAAAGATGGTTTGTGGGTGACCATGGCACTCACACTTGTTTTCATTCTGTATTGTGTGGCCACCAGGCATGTGGCATCCCTTATGCTTGTGGATAGCGGAAGACTTGCTGATCTAAGGCTGCCCTTGTGGATCTGCCAACCCCTTGAAGAGCGAGGGACATTACTAGCAATGTAAAGTGTCATGAATTGCAGGAAAAGACATAAAAATAACTCAACTCCACTCATAATAGAAAAATGCAAACCAAATCATCAGACTAGAAAAAATGCAAGTCTGATAATAATCATCAGCTTGGCAAAAAAATTTTTTTTTTGAGTTTGATACTATTCACTACCAGAAATATTAGGGAAAAATGACCACTCTCTTATATTATAGGCAGTAATGTAAATGACATTACATTCCTGGAAGGAAATTTGACAATCACTCTCTCTACTCCCACCCCCCATTGATTCATTCATTCCCCCGTCTCCTTCTCCCAACCTTCCATCGGCAATCAGTCCTCATAGGTTTAACCTGCATCATTTTGCAGGTATTCTTACAAAATGTGACATATTGTTTTATGTGGATTTATTTTTAATATTAAAAAATGGCATTATGGCATACATACTACTTTTTTTTCTCTCAGCACTATATTTGCTATATTAGCAATATTATTAGGCATATATTTAAACTGTCGTTTCAAACTGCAGCACAGAATCCTATGGTTTACCTTGGTGGATACACACCACTTGCCACCAACTTCTCCTCTCTACTCAAAACAAAAACAGTATAGCGCAAGCAAAATAACCAAAATCCCCTCCAAAAGCTCCAGTGAGCATTCTTATACATGTCCCTTTGTGGATATGTGTGAGCATTTCTTTGGTATGTCTATATATATGTCTATCTCTGTATACCTAAATCTATCTGTACATATTTAGGGTGGAATTCCTGGGTCATAGTATATGAGTGTATTTAATTTGATGAAATAAGACAGCAATCTGCCAGTCTCTCCTTAAACTAAAAATCACACAAACTCAATGACTTGGCACTGCTAATAATGTGCCCTATAGATATAATTCCATATATTTATCAAGACAGATGTGGAAGGATATTCCACACCGCTTGTATTAGCAAAACCCTGGGACTCACTGAGATGTCGTGTGAGCAGACCTTTACATGTGTCCCTAAGATGGGTTACTCTGTAGAGAGGAGGGAGTGCAGGGGTGAGAGCACAGTCTCTGGGGAGTCAATGCGTGAGTCAAGTCTTGCTCCCACCGTGGGCTGTGTACCTTGCACGGGCACTTAACTTCTTCCCACCTCCGTTTCGTCAATTATATCATGGGGATGGTGTCACATGTATGTATAGTTGTCTTAGTCAGCATCCTAGCAGGAAACAAGTTGCTCACTCAAATGGAGTAATTTAAAGAGAATTAAGACACAGGACTATTTACAAGGGTGCAGACAGGGTCAGGAGACCATAAGGGACAATGCAGTGCTCCCGGAGGGCCATTGCCACCCCTTGGCCTGGCACTAGTGAGAGAAGGGGGCAGTTTCTGAAATGCAGAAAGAGAGCTGTGTGGGGAGGACCATGTGGTAGAAGGCTGCGTGCAGCCTGAGGAGGGAGCAATACCAGCTGGAAGACGCTCACTCCCCACCCTCCCTCCTGTCTCTTCCATGCCACCCAGAGGAAGACCCCAGCTGGAAGCCAGAGGCAACAGAGCTCCCGCTGCTGCTCCTCCTGCAGGCCGGGGTGCAGAGTGGATTGAGGGTGGGGAATGCAGGTATCCAGCAAAACACCTCATGTGGCTTTGTGAGAGCTAACTGAATACATACACATGAAGAAGTGCTTAGACCAGTGAGTGTCTAATAAATGTGAGTGAGTTGTTATGATCAATATTTTATTAATATTAGTCTTGATTCCCCATTAAAACCACTGAGTTTTAATGTGCTGCAAGGGGGTTAGGTCTCCACGATACAGTATGTACCAATGAAATAGGAAGATACAGGTGGCCCAATGTGGGAGTATGAACACCCTTGCATAAAAGAGAGGAAAAAAACATTTTAATGGCAGTTGTCTTTGTGGAGAAACTCTGAAGAGTGAGGCAGGGGTAGGGAGAGATTTTCTCTTTTCATTTTCTACCTCCTGCTCTAACATTTGTACTTTTTAACCAGATGCATGCATTATTTTTTTGTTGAAAATGTCAACAAGTTTTATCTGGGTGGCGGGTTCCTGGGACGTGGCTTTCTTCTTTATTATTCCATTAAACTTTCAAAGTGTTTGTTAATTTAAGAACAAAGTAAGTTATTGAGAAGCACTGTATATTCAAAGTATCAAAATTGTCCTGAAATAGTATTTTTGAGACTATGAAGGCCCCTGTTTTGCTCACTCTTTATTACTGATATGTCACCTTGGCCTCACATACTGCCTTTCTTAGTTCTAGCCTGGAATGAATGACTTCCAAGAGTCTCAAGCAGTAAGAAGCGCCCTTCATCCACAAAACAATATCTTGCTGAATGGGAAGTTGTATATCAATACAGACACAGATCAACATAGATACAGATATTAATATCAATATCAATGCAGATGTAGAGAGACAGAAAGGAATATATCTAGATATAAATATAGAATTATTTCCTTGTGATTTTATGGATGTATAATGTGGATTTTATGGATCTATGAAAATACATGTACATATATTTTTCAACATGGCACAAGTATATTGTAAAAAAGTAAAAACACTGAGTTCTAATGTCACTGCCTAGATTATAATTCTGGCTCCACACTCACCAGCTAATAAGTGTGAGGAAATTAGTTGACTCTTCTAAACCTTCCAGAATGGCAATTGCTACCTATTTCATAGCAGCTTTGGAGGATTAAATAAAACTGGCATGCCTGAAATTATACTAATCACTCAATATATGGTAGCAGTTACTAATTGTTAAATGTAACAGTCCATACCAGTTCTGCCCAGTGAAAAATTTTGTTTTATTCTAACCCTGTCTCTCTAACTCATCCACTAGGCATTTCCCCTGTCTGGTTGAGTGGAGTGGGTGGAAGTGGGTATCTTTAGACATGCAGACCTGTAGAAAATGGAGCTCTCTGAGCTCAACTATCCTTCTAACTTTAGCCTTCTCATTTAGGCCAATGGGAACACAATGTCCCTGGAAATTCAGTGGCTTGTGTAGGCTTACATGGCTGGGACCATACAACCGTGTTTCCTGACTTCTGGCAAGGTACCCTTAAAGTATTTAGAAGCCATCCATGCATGGCAATCAATGGCCATTTGTGAAGGAGGGTGAGAGTGGTACCCAAAAGGAATCCTCTGGCTGGAAGAGCTGTAAAAGGCCATCTGACCCACTGCTCTGCCTCGTGCTTCCTCTCCTGTGATGATGCTCCCTTAGGCCCCGTGGTCAGAAGTAGGAGCACCTTCCAGCATGCAGGATAGAGCCACCCTGAGCAGGCCCTGAATGTGGCCCAGCTGTCACCTTACTCACTCCTTGCAAAGAAGCAAATGCTCCTTCTTGTTGTAGAATCTTGGCTCTTTGACTCAAATGCTGTGTGCATTCTTTGAAACTGAAGCCACTACCCCTTGTCACCCTCTTCCACTCCTGCTATCAGAAAGATTGGGCAGTCTTAGTGTCCTCTGTGCTGAGCACCAAGCCCCACCACCCAGCGGGGAGTCCCACTGTGGTGTGACCCCCAGTAGAAAGGAGATGTCATCTGAACCAGTGTCATCATTGTAATTATTACAGAGACTTTGGAGGACCAAAGGCCGTGGGCTCTGGCTCAAGCTGAGTGATTTCAAAGAAGAAAATAAAGTCACTACCCTCAAAAGCCTGCCATGTTTTTGATTTAGTTTCAAGGAATTTCCAATGATCAGAGCTGTCTGAAGTGAAGGAGTAAGTTTCCCATCCTGGAGAGTGTTTAATCAGAGATCGGCAGACCACGTGACATAAATATTGTACAGGAGTTACGTAGGCTCAAAGGCCCTCATTCGATGGCAAAGCCTATCTTTTTCCTTCACTACCAAAGAGGTGAGTAAATAAGGGAACCCTCCATAGAGTAAGGGGGAATGTCATGAGATTTCCCATACTAAAAATTGTTTATGTGAAGGGAAACCAATGTGGTGTACATGACAACACCTTAGATGTGGAGTTAGGACACTGGCCAGGCCGTATCAACCAGCTGAATGGCCTTCTTGCTAGTTGCTTCTGCCTCCTAAGTCTCTGTTCTACCACCTAGCATGTGAGAAGGTGGGGTCAGATCACCTTGAAGTTTCCTTATGTTGGGAACTTTGGTTGGGAGTTCATAGTCAGTCAGAAAATAATGTTCAAATATCTGTACGCAGATGAACATATGGCAGATCCACAAGAAAGAATAAAACCCATAGAACTTTCCAGGACTATGTCATTGTTTACTTAAGTTCCTGGCTGAGAAAAGTGCATGTTGGGGATGGAATTAGGAGGAGGGGTCTTGAGACCTTCTCTGTCAATAGTACTCAGCTTGGTTGTGGAGGCCGGGAACTTTCTTACTAAGCGTTGCTGAGGTATTTACCGCTTGTGCTTCAGTCTAAAGAGAGAGGCCATTCCCAGGAGCCCTGGCTTCTGTAGGCTCAGGAGATGCCTCCACTTCCACCCTTGCTGGGGCACCATGGACTGGGTGCCTTAAACAACAGAAATTTGTTGTCTCGCATTTCCAGAGGCTAGAAGTCCCAGAACAAGGTGTCATGAGGATGGGTTGCTTCTCAGGGCTGTGGGAAGAGGATCTATTCCAAATCTGTCTTCTTGGCATATAGGCGACCATCTTCTTTATATTTCTCTTCATGTTGTCTTCCCTCATGCATGGCTGGTGTCCAAATCCTTTCTTTTTCTGAGGACACCAGTCACATTGGGAGAGGCCCCACCCTAATGACTTCATTTTAACTTGATTATCTCTGTAAAGACCCTATTTATTCTGAAGTACTGGGGGTCATAATGTCAACATATGAATTTTAGGGGTCACACTTCAACTCGTAACACCACCCAAACCGCCACAGCCACCTCCAGGGTCACGCCACAACTGGCAGGATGGGTCATTGGTAGTGAGTCCTGGAAATGGCTGTGCATTCCTGTAGGTCCATCCACCCCAGCTGGCTCCTGTCACCCCCCAGATGTTTAAAATTCATGTTCCCTTGGATTTGGTAGATGGAGTGTATATATGTGTGTGTGGGTGGGGTGAGAGAGAGAGAGAGAGAAATGTTTGAACACAGTTCCTCCTCTCAGAACCTCTTCACAGCATTTTCCTGTGGGCTGTATGTGTGTCCAGTTTCTAAACAAATAACTAGCCTTGAGTTCTTGTCTAAGGGTTTCCCTGAGGGCAGTCTTGATATATAAATAGGAAAGCTATGGTTTCCCAGAGTGCAGCAGTAGCCTCACATGCACACCAACAGGGAAACAGCTCAGTATAAATCAAGTCTCTTCTAAGCAATTACCCCACCAGGCATTTATGCTGGGCTGGGCCCCAACACCCAACCATGCTAGCTGCCGTCTCCATTCCAGCTCAAATCACCCACTCTGCAGTTTAGTTCATCCTAGAACCCTACAGAGAGTGGAGGGAGGGTGGGTCTTGAGGAAACATCTGCTGTTGTATGCTCTGATGGGCTGGGGCCACTGGGCTTGGTCGTGCTCAGAATGGAGAAACTGTCTAATGGAGGCCCAGCAGTGCAGACCACCACCAGGGAACCCCTTCCAAGTCCATACTCCCAGTTTAGTTTTGACTTTCTTTGGGGGTTAATCAGCAAGGTTAATCCATGATCTTGTTTACTTTGTGACTGGCCAAATATTTAAGCTGACTGGAAATAAATATCTCAAGCCTACAACATACCCTGAAACAGTTCCTCCAACTTCAAGCAGTGGAGCTTTTTATAAAGCGTACACAAGGGAAGCAGAGACAAGCCGTCTTGAAGAGGCAAGAACTCATACCGGGAAGGCTAAGATCCTGATCGGAGTGCTCGGTGGCTCCACCGCCCGACAGGACTCAAGTCTCTGAGGCTGCTGCTCGTGCATTCCAAAGGCAGTCATGAGCAACAAACCAGACCTCCGTGTCAACTCCTTGGATTTGGCAGCCGTGAAAACACCAAAGCTTCCCCAGTTTCTGGGGTTGGAGAGAGAGTTATTGCCATATCTTAGCGTAAGTCTAACCAGGGAATGCTGGCATGTGACAATGTGAGTTGTACCTATCATCTGGAAATAAGCAAACAAGATAAATAAATATGAGGGGGCCGAATCAGGGAAGAGGGGGTCAAAATCCCAGGACCCTCCATCCTCTGAACATCCCCGAGAGTGTGATCGGAATGGACCTCATTGCCTACTACTTTCAAAGAGTTAGAAGTTATAATAGGTGACATTTATCTGGCATATATTATGTGCCACTGGCGTTGTGCTAAGTGCTTGTACATTTTCTCATTGAATTCTTACAAAACGCTTCAAGGTAGGAACAATTTCAAAGAGTGATGAGGATCAAATGAACTAATGCATAGAAATATGCTTAGAAATGATGAAGTGTTATAAAGATGGAAAGATGTGATCCGTGCCATTGTTTTATTAAATGACCCCTGAAATTCTTTTAAGCCTACGACTTACATAGTGAAATAATAGATGTCTAAAAGATATGTGATCAAGCCCTATCATATACTACAAAACATCACCCAGAGAAGTGACATCAGCCTTTTTAGAGAGGGATAGAAATGTCGTGCAACCTGCTTAGGGAACCACAATAATGTAGAACCTTCCTTCAATAACCATAAGATTGCTCAGGGCAAATAGGTTGGCGACCAACCAAGACATGCATGTCAACTGCTAGCTGTGATGGTAGAACCAGATTCTTCACTGCCTTTTACATCTTGGTTAGTGGCTCTGATCAGGGATGTAGAATTTCCAAGGTTTGATCTTTGCTGGCCTCAGTTTTCACAACAGTTGAATGGGGATAATATTTCACATGTTTGTACTAATGCATCAGCAAATGAGCTGATGTATTCCAAAACATCTATCAAAGTGCTGACATACAGGAAGTAATAAAACACCCACTGCTTCAGCCTGGTTGGGAAATGAAGACTCAGAGCTGGTGGGGCTTATGCAGGGTGATACATTCTATAAAATGAGTCGTGTTTGCAAAGAAGTGAGTCTAGAGGCATCGGAGCTGGTGGTGTATAAATGTCCTTCTGGTGAGATCCTGTGTGTTCTTAGACAATGCCACCCACCTTGACATTGTCACTTACTCCTTGTGGTCAGTTGGTTGTTGTGGGATGTGGAGGCATCTGAAGGAGTTTGTGTGGGGCCACTGTAGAAGTTTGTTTTAAATATCATTAAGACATATTAAGCCAGAGGGGCCAGCACTAAAGCTGAAGGGCGTTAGATCCACTATCAAGGTGAACATCCCAAGTAAACAGCCTGGGGGATGTATAGCTGCACCATCAAAAGAAGGACTTCCAGATCAGACAGACCTCTGTGTTTGTGGGCAAATTTCTGAACTTCTCTGAGCTTCTGCTTCAAGGATTAGATATGATAATTAATGTAAAATTCTTGACTAGTATATAATAGATATTCCATATTATATCCATATTACTGTTTTCCAGATTATTTCAATTATATTCCATATTATTATTTTCAAACTGCTTTTATGTACATCATCCTAAATTATCTCATTTGATAGTGAAGTACACAGAGTAGGAACTAGAAACAGAGATTCTCAGACAGATGTATTACTTAAGCTGATGTAGTCTCAGCCCTAATCCTTCCAGCTCTGTGTTCTAGTTCTGACTCTGACACCACCCCAATCAATCAGTTGTCAGACTGCTCTTTGTTCTCTGTTGGAATTGAACTAAATCATCTTTGGGTGGTGTGGTTTAAAGATGACTGCATGATCACATGTGTTCCAGAAGTGGGAAATTAACTCTGTCCGTATCTGGCAGTTGTGGGTGTGAGGGCAGAGGAGTGGAGGGGTGCAGGCTGAGTCGCGTGGCTGCCATTGAGTCATAGGTTCTATCCAAAGATGAGCTGATGCGTTCTGAAAAGCTGATCCTCTCTAGCACTAAATCCTCAGGGGTGTGGAGGCAGAGCTCCAGATGAAGGAATTCTTGGCTCTTTTTCACGGGCTCACTGCCCTGCACGAGGTCTGTGGGAGGGCAGGGCTGGCAGGAGCAAGATGAAGGGAATAAATGGAGAGATGGAGCCTGATAGATTTGGTAACTGCTGGCGCCTGAATTCTTCTCGTTGGCTGCAGCTCATTACATCTAAGACCTCAGATTGGACACTCACCAGCTGATTGTGGCCTGAGACCTCTGGAAGTCTCCTTAGACATCAGTTGCCCCCATTTAAACTGAGTGGGGGCTGAGGTGGTCGCAAGTCTGATCCACAAGACCATTGCACGCTAAGGTTTCCAGCTCCAGCCCAAAAGCCAGTCTTAGCAATTTAGCGGGGGATCAGAGCAAGTGGGCAGTTTACATACCAAAGCAAGGACAACCTCGCCTGCTGACTTGTTCAAGCCTTCCCATTACTCCTGTTATCCGAAAGTACTGCTTGTCGTCTTCTCTGTGTGCTCAGCGTGAAAACTGAGAAGGTTTAGAGATGGCAGACCACAACGAGCCAGGGTAGGAAAGCCAGCGTGGTTGTCTCCTGAACACCCAGCTCCTTCCCTTCTCGAGCAGGTGGCAGCAGAGAGTTGATGCTGCCACCCTTCCCTTCTGCACACGCACACCTATTGCATTTTTTCATTCTGTGCACTAGACGTCTTGACTCCACTGTGTGTCTGCTGTTTGACTGTTTAAGACAGTGTTGTGCCTCCGATAACATTCTTCTAACAGCAACCCGTCCTGCAGAGTTGCTCCCCTGGTAAACAGCCTACTTGGCTTATTGGGTGCTGGTTATCAGTCAAAAAATACTCTTTTTGCGGGGTGGGAGAGTACAGAGTGACAAAGTCCAATTTCAGGGCCTCTGAAAAGCCTTTATTCTTCTTTACAAAGTGGTCTGTGATTTTCTCCCAGAAATCTCAAACTTTAGAAATTCTTTTCTTAAGCTGAAGGCTTTGTTCCCTGGCAACGTGCTGGAGAAGCTCTGCAGGAAAGGATGTACGTCAGTGCTTATCTCTCAGTTACACTTTAATGGGGATGAGTGTGAGCTTTTACAGAAAATTAATTTTGCCGGGGAAGGGAT
Source organism: Propithecus coquereli (assembly GCF_000956105.1). Classification (NCBI taxonomy): domain Eukaryota; kingdom Metazoa; phylum Chordata; class Mammalia; order Primates; family Indriidae; genus Propithecus; species Propithecus coquereli. The sequence continues at coordinate 425,332 of NW_012154085.1, forward strand.
GAAGATCGCTTGGCTGGGTTGGCAGGGAGCGGCCTGGGAGGAGGAAGGAGAGGGCTAGGAAGTGGGGCTCCCTTTAAGAGGACAAGAGAATAGAAAATAACTGTGCAATGATGCTGAAGAAAAGTTTTAGTTTTTTTCATAATTTTGAGGAAGATCTGTTTTATGGTGAGGATGGCGGTACACTGAGACACAGTTGTTCTCTTTAGCAATCTATTGTTAAAGGGTAAAAGCATAGTTCTTAGACATTGTAAAATGAGCACATGTCAAAGATTTTATGTCACTCAATAATTAATGAGGGAACCAGTAAGATGTTACAACCGGTTTGAAGAGCCACACATATACAGGATCTGCGTGTGCCAAAATCAAATCCCATTTTTATGAGGTATCTAAAATAGTCAAATTCATAAAATCAAACAGTGGAATGGTAATTGTTGAGGGCTGGGGAGGGGGGAAACCCAGAGTTACAAACCAATGGGCATAAAATTTCAGTTAAGAAAGGTAAGTAAATTCTAGAGATCTGCTAGGCAACACTATACCTGTAGTCAACAATATTGTATTGTACACTTAGAAATTTGTTTAGCAGATAGATCCCATGTTAACTGTCCTTACCACAATAAAATAAAATTTAAAAAAAAAAAAGACTCACCACTGCCTCCAGGAAGTTTTCCTGGGAATCTCCAGCTTGGGCTCTGTTTCAACTCTCTCCAACCCACTCTGGTATCTATAGCAACCTCTGTCTGTCTCCATCATTTCCTGTATTATATTTTAGTCAGCTATTTCATTCAGGTGTCTGCATTCATCACGAGTATGTAAGCTAAAGACTATGTCTTACGTGTTATTTTATACCTGGGATTCAACACATTCTACATAGTCCATAAATGTTTGTCAAATTGCCAGTGGCTCTTTGTGTTGATTATGACGATAGTGAAGATGACTATGGTGAACATAAAATCTAACTTGTAGCTATGTGTTTTGATAAAAATAAAAAAATAATAGCAAATTTTGCCTTTGGGATTTTTAAAATCATATGTGACTATGAAAAAAACAATATAAAATATGTGTAATAATAGCAAGTATAGATATGTATAAAAGACTAGAATGATAGATTTAAAAAAAGAGAATGTCAAAAGTCAATAATGAGTAGTGACATTTCCTGAACTTCTTCCCAAACTTGAGTGAAGCACCCTTCAAACAACAGTCTTCAGTGCCATCTTTACAGATTGTGGGGGTCCGTATTATCTCCGCCATCACAACTTTGAGTTTTTGAAAGCAGTAATGAAAACTTGATTTTGTTGTCATTAATTGTAGGGAATTGCTACTAAGAGGATTTGCCAGTGTTGTCCCACAAGCCACCATGCTAGTTTTCTGGAAAGGCTGATGGTGACAGATTCAGAGAACAGTAATGGCTCCAAGGCTTTCTTCCTCTGCATTCATGTCCTGTGCAATCTAAGGGGGGCCACATCTCAGTTTCCTGTTCCCCCAAATACGGATGATACCAACTTTGACTTATTTTTCCAAAGGCCTTTACAAGAAAACCTGAAGATTGCTTGTCAAGTGAATTTAAATGACCACGAAGCCCAGCACCCCAGCACACAGAAGTTGCTTAATTAAGGCTCTGGCTAACGTATCAGAAATCCGACTAAAGAAGAGGGAGAGCTTCAGTGGCCCTGCCCAACCTGACTGGTAGAAGCTCCTCATCTTGCAAATACCCTTGTCATTTCTCCTGGCAGGCTTCCCCATGTTGTTTGTTTGTAGTGACATGACCCGCTGGCACCTGGAGACAGGGCAGGGTGGGGAAGGGTTTGGAATCCACACAACTGGTTGCCCTCCCCCCACCCCCATCCCCTCCAGAGCTTGTCCTGCAGCTCCATCTCTGGGGCCCTGGGATCAGATTGCTGCTTCCAGGTGCCAGAAAGACACTTTTCTGTTTGCTTTCCCACCCAGACTGCCCTCTGTTTGCCCTATTCCCAGGTGGGGGCGGCAAGTGACCCTTCCTTTCTTCCCTCTACCCCCTCAAACCACGGGAACATTCTGGCTTCTTTCCATCACTTGGGGTTTGTGTTGTAGATTTGAGTCTGTTGGTGTTCCCTGTAAATAGCCCAGAAGTTAGGGGAGGGGTGCAGTCTTTAAAGGCGAGCTGCTCTCGGGCCGTGAGGGAATGCGTGGAGCTGGCTGCACGGCTGGTAGTGACTCTCTTTCCATACCAGCCCATGCAGCTTGTGGTCCCCCGTGTTCCATCCTGGTCCAAGTGGCTGTATCGCTGGCTTATTTTCCATTTCCCTCGGGTGTAAGACATGACCTCTTTGAGTATCTGTCCTGCCCAAAACAGCTGGCAAAGATTCCCTGTCTTGCTGTTTACCTTTCTGGCCTAGGACTATTTCCTGGGATATTTTATTTTCGAAGAGGACATCTATTGCTCTTGAAGACGGCAAAACTTCTACATGACTGAGGAACTTTTGAGTTTCAGCTTAAACTGGTTTAAACAAAAACAGGAAGGCAGTGCTTCACATAGCTGAGAGGTCCAGGGGTGTAGATGAATGTAGGGGTTCAAATACAGCACCCAAGACCAAGGCCGTCTGCTACTCAGGTTGCCAGATTTGGCAAATCAAAACACAGGACACCCAATTGAATTAGAATTTCAGATAAAGGATGAACTTTTTTCTTTTTTTTTTTTTAGTATAAGTCTGTTGCATACTGCTTCCTCCATTTTATCTGGCCAACTCTACCTGCAACCATAGGTCAGCTATTTCCTCCTTCTTGTGTTGGGGTTACTCTCAGGCAGGCTCTGGACATACAGTGACACAATCACTGTCGGCAGCCCTAGAATCACATTTCAAGGCTTAAGAACCATGGAAGAAGAGCCCTGTTTTCTAAGAGTTCCAGCAAAAGCCTAGGGTTATATCTCATTGATCCATCTGGGATCTTATGGCCACCAGGAAGTAAACACTTTGTTCAGGTGGGTAAAATACTGGGTATGTCTGGACCATATGTCACCCCTACAACTGGGGTATAGATTTAACTCCATCTGAACCACTTGAATTGAGAGTGGGGAGGAGTGTTCCCCAAAGGAAATCAGAGTGCTATTACCAGGAGAAGACAGATGGGTGCTGGCCAGACACCAACTCCATGTTCCAGTAGTCAGCATCCTCTAGGCATCCTCTAGGGCCAGGCTCCCTGGAGCTCCTCACATCATACCTTGGCTGCTTAGAGGCTGATGTAGTTCACATAGGAGTATTCTGTGGTTTTGCTCCCAGAGGGTGACTTCGGAGAATGGATGGCAATTTAGGTAGCCCCTGAATCAACAGCCAAGATCATAAAAAACATTTGTCTAGTACGTGTTCTGCACGGCCCGTGATACTCAGAATGAGTATCATGCAAAGACAGAAGAAGACACACAGCTGATCTCCATGAACGCACATACTAGTGAGAGACATCACATTGCACCTTGCTATAGAGCCTCATGATGTTTTCTTTGTTTTTATCTATAAGTAACCATGACTATACAAAGATGGATAAATCAATCCCAGGTAAGTCTTGCTGGGGGAGATGCATTTGAGCTGGACCTTCATATTTGCTTCTTTGGGGTGTTTTTCTTTTTCTTTTTTTTTTTTTTAAACACAGATTCCCCTGTATTATAGTTAGGATCCTCTAATGAAAGGGATTGGAATATGTGGTTCCAGAAAAAATTATTTATAGAAATAAATAAAAAGTTTGACCCATTGAAGGGGCAAGTTATGTTCTTGAATCAAGGATTGGAAATTAAATTAAACTGGACAAGGAAAAAACAACTAGACAAGGAAAAAAGAAAACAACACAAGGGGTAGTAGATCTAAATGGTGTTGTATTATATTTCTGTTCCCAGAAGAATCTTACCCAGCCTCCTGATGGAAAATTGGGTTATATTATCTTCTAGGGAGGAGATGGACAAAATATAATTTTATGGTTCAGCCATCATTAAGTTGATTTTTGCAGACAAGCTCAAGCTCCCCCCAGCTCCCACAGTGCCCTGTCCCCCGTGGCGTGTGTGTCTTTATTTGCGTTTGTGCCCTTCTGCCTCATGCAAGCATCATTCCTCTGACCCCAGGACCTTCTCCTCCAGAGCAAGTTTGTTCTCTATGTCTCTCAGAAACCAGGAGCCAAAACCAACAGCTCAGCCTAAAATTTGCCATTGTTTTGTTCTCATCCTCTTCTTCTCTTTTGAAAGGCATTATTTTCTTGACATTTTAAAAAAGAGTTCTCTTAGAGGAACATTAAGGGTTTATTGTTAAGCTAGTCTGAAAGGCTTCATGCTGTACGATTCCAACCATATGACATTCTGCAAAAGGCAAAACTACAGAGACATTAAAAAGATCGTGGTTGCCTGGGCTGGCAGAAAGGAGGGATGAATCGTCAGAGGATTTTTAGGGCAGGGAAACTATTTTATATGCTATTGTAATGGTGGATGCATGACATTGTACATTTGCCAAAACCCATAGAGTTGTACAATACAAAGAATGAACCCTAATGTAAACTATGGACATTAGCAAATAATAATGTATCAGTATTGGTACCTCGATTGTAACAAGCGTATCGCACTATTGCAAAGATGTCAAAAATAGGGGAAATTGTGTATGTGTGTGGGAGGGAGGGAGTATATGAGAACTTTCTGCACTCCATTCAATTTTTTGGTAAATTTATAACTACTCTAAAAAAATGTTTAATAATTAAAAAAGTTATTTTATCTCTGGTACATTTTTAACTATTTCCCCTATTTCTGACACTCCCTTAAGGAAAGTTTGAGTTGAAAGTGGCTTGAATTTGCCAAGAGAAAAATATAGAACTTCAAATACCAAATTTAGAACTCCAAATACATCCTCGGCATTTTAAAATATTTCATTAAAACAAAAAACACAAATGTATTGTTTCTGTGCTAATCAGAAATAAACAGCACATGTTCATTCAAACCATGGAGTTGAATCTTGGGCAAACTTCAAGTGAACAAGATGTTCTTGTTCCCTTCAATTCTGTTTTTTCATATCATAATGTCTTGGTTGTTCTCTTTCCTGTGCCTTCTTGCTGACATAAACTGGGTCCATTAGAAATGTATGCAACATGCTGGTGAGCGGGAATCTTGCATATAACTTTAAAAGAGTGCCCTTCTCTTGGCCTGGTTGAGCTTCATCCCATCCCTCACCAAACCCCTCTTGACCAGTCTTAGATTGCCTGCTGTAGCCACTTGGGAATCCACTAAGTTTAGCACAGGAGTGTGGTTCATTATCTTAAAAACTTTGGTCACAGATATCTGGGAGAATCCATGAAAACTCTCCAGATATTTATTTAATGAGAGCAGCAAACCCAAACAGAGAGCTGTGTGGTTACAAAAAAGATTTTAAACGAAGTCCTTGAGCGGTGTTTGACCCTTGTCCTCCGTAAACAGCCACCCCCGCAGCCCCCATCATCCTGCTGGTTACTCCCCAGGGGCCAGACTTATCTGTCTTAGAGGCTGAAACCACAGAGTACTGCACTTCCTCCAGGAGAAGAACACAGCCACGCACCTCAGGGGAACGGAGGGTCACAGGCAGAGCTCATAGCAGGACTGTTTTAGGAGTCAGAATATCTCCCCATATTCAGCCTCGAGGGTAGGCTTCTGGTTAGAGAAGCAGAGAAGGTGTCAGGCATTTTCCATAAGCAGCCAGTTTTACCGTGGGAGAAGGGTAAGGGGGTTCCTCAGTTCACGGATGGGGAGGATGCTGGGCAGGGAGAGAAAGCAGCATGTCCAAGGTGAAGTGGCAAGATCACTCCTCTAGAGCTGGCACTATCCAATGGGGATACAAAGCAAGACACAACTTGGAGCCACATATGTGATTTTTAATTTTCTAGTAGCCACATTAAAAAAAATGCAAAATAAAGAATCAAGTGGAATTAATTTTAATAATATATTTTATTTAACTCAATATATCCAAACTATTATCATTTCAGCATATAGTTAATATAAAAATTGTGAAGGTGTCCCCCTCTCTTTTTGTTGTTGTTATACAAAATCTTCCAAATCTGGTATGCATTTTATGCTCACAACCCATCTCAATTCCGAGTACTCACGTATCGAGTCACGTATGACTCATAGCCTCGTATCAGCCAGTACTTTCTAGATCTTCTGCTTTTATCTGTGCATCCAGCTGCACCAATCAAGGTCTGTTTTGCCCTAGCCTTTCACTGAATTGTTTTAACGTGATGCCCTTGACTTTCTGTAAAGAACAGACCATATGAAATGTCACAGCCTCTGCTGTGGGCAAGTTAGTGACTATTACTGAATCATTCTCCACTCCCTTGTTCAAACAGCCTCACGCTATTTTAAACAAGATATTTTTTGTTATACTTTCAAAATGGTATCCATCCTTCTTTATCATAATAAGTATTTTGTAGCTGATTCCGTGCTTTGTTTTGCATTGGCTACCAGGAGGCTCAGGGCCAAATTGGACTCAATTATAACTATGGATGGATTCATGATTTAATGGGAGACTATAATGACATGTTTTGTGAAATGTTCTGGACTTTGTAAATATGCATCATGTGTTCACAGTAAAGTTTTCTTTCTGGTTATGGACTGTATCTATTTCCCTTCCCAGGAAAAAGGTACCATATATAATTTAATATGTGAATAGCTTGGAAAATCTGCTGTGAAGTTACGAGACACAGCGTGGATAATTTTTAAAACTTTAATTGACATTTGAGGCTTTCAGTAGGTCTTTCTTGCTTGAAAATTCTTAAACTGTGCTTCCAAAATTAAGTTAACCACAGAATACTAAGAGTGCTATTATCTCCTTCCTTTGGGTGATATAAAGAAATAAAGAAAGGAAAGAATAATATTTTTCCAGATGGTGGCAAGAAAAAGAGCTTTACTCCCTCTGTAGAAATGATAGATAGATGGAGATCTTTTTGTACGTCCCCCGCCTCCTGTTGTATTTACACAGAGATCTGGTGCTCCACAGTCTACTTCGTGGGGCGGTACCAGAGAGGTTGCCACAGCTGGTGCTGTTGTGTTTCCGGCACTCTGAAAGGCATTTCCATGTACTTGTAGAAGACGAGAAGTGTCTGAAAGGGATCTTTTGAGTCTTTGGGATCATCCAGTGTAATTCTTTCATTTTACAGATGAGGAAACCATAGCTATATCCACCCACAGGGACGATAACTTTTGCAACGGAGTCACCTATCTGAGTTGCAAAAAGGAAGTGCATTGATGGAATGTCAAGAGAAATGGAAGGTCATTCATCCATCTCAGAGAAATGGGAACTCATGGGATGTGTTCCTTTATTCAGACTGCAAACTGCGTTCTTCTGAGCTTGCTTGATTTATAATTTCTTATTGGTGTCACTCTTGCAACTCAAGTCCAAGCCCTCAAGACTTAAAGAACCTTTATTTCTGTCTAAAATGTATTATGTTGTTGCTTTATCTTATCTTAGGTGATTTGGGCCACCATCTGGAATTGAAGTGCTATTATATGTGAAGGGGTGGAGAGAGAGAGAGACAGGATGAAGAAGAGGAGGAGGGAGAGGGAGAGAGAGAGAAAGAGAGGGAGGAGAGAGATGTTAAACACTAAGATAAGTGACAAAAATAATAACATACCTATTCTTTTCAATTCCTCAAGCATATACCAAGCACTAGCCAGGGCCATGCAGGTGGACACATAAATAGATATGACAAGCTTGTGTTCCTTGCTTTCGTACCACAAAATTAAAATGTATGAAATGGAACTCTTTTACCTCCCTTTTTCTACTTTACCACCAGATCTTTTTCTCTTTTCTGTCTTCTCCATCTTAGTAAGATATGCCATCTATGGCTAGGCGTGTAAGCTACAAGCCAGGGAGTCATTCTTGATTCCAATCTCTCCCTTACCACCATTCCAGACTGCTGTCTAGTCATCCTTCCTGAGTTTCCATCTCCAAAGCACTTCTCTCCATTTTTCTTCCTCTGTTCTGCCATCATGCTGGGTTCATGCCATTGCCTGGGATGGCCTGGCTCCACTCTCCCCCCTCTATAATCCATTCCTCACAAAGCAATCAGCATGATCAGATTATGTCACCTACCTGTCCAAAACCCTACCAATGCAATTCAAATGAGATGCAAATGCCTTAAGAATGCTTGTGAGGTTTAGCCCTTCCCAATTCTGCAGCCTCATCTCAATCTGCTCTCCTCTTGGCCAGCAAAGTTGTAGCTGCACTGGGTACCTTCCGTCCCATCTGTTGCATTATCCATAATTAACGTTGCCATGCTTCCCTATAAACAACATCTTAACTGACTGCAGTTTAGTTTCCATCTACACTCTAAGGAAAGTTAGGTTATATTCAAATTGCCCTAATAAAGAATCCACACTTCAGAAATGGCCTTGGCAAGTGTTTTAAATATTAATTCCTAAGTCTGCTTTGGAAGGTATATTAATTAGCATAAGTGATATTACAAACAACTTTTCATTGATGAAATGAAAGATATATGACTAGCTGGAAGATTGTTTGGCATCTCTGTCTCTATATAAATAAAGTATAAGAATCTGGAAGGCCCAGCAATCCAGAACTTTCTGCTTCCATGGAGCAGCACCCTTCTTTGATTCTAGCTTTTGGATAGTCTCAGTTTTTGAGCTCTGGTAGTACCACATTTTCCTATTTTACCTCCAACCCTGGGAGAGGTAATGGGCTTCCAATGATGCTAATTTCTGGTCTCATTGCTCTCTATTCTTTCTATCTGTGTACAACCAATTCCTTCTATCAATCCCCTCTGTTTATAAGACCTGTATGGTTTCTGTTTGCTGTTATACTATACCCTGTTATAGTAGATTATGTCATCCTGCTTTGTCTCCATAGCTCCTTTCACAAGCTATAATTATTTACTTGTTTGTTTCTTTACTAGCTAGAATATTGTCCCATTCCCACATCAGATGGCAATCTCCCTGAGAAGAGAATCTAGTTATTTTTGGTCATCCATTGCATCCTTAATGTCTTCAGAGTCCTAAGTGTTCAATAACAATGCATTAAAAGAATAAATAAATCCAGTGCTTGAATCTTTTAATCTTAGATCCATGAACCACTCAGGGGTCCCGTGTATGAACTCGAGGAAAGAAATAAACCTTTCAAAATGGAATACGAATGTGTGTATGCATTTGTGTTGCATGTTTTTCTGCTCATTGACAAGAGTCCATAACTTTCATTATAGTCTCAGCACATCAAGATCCTTGAAAGTTAAGAGATGGTACATCTAGTGGGAGAGATGTCCACATCCACAATTGTTACTAGAATGTTATAATAATGTGAATAAAAGTACTTGGGAGCACAGATGAAGAAATAAATTCTTCACTCCAGTTGTTCAAGTCAAAAACTCTTGGAAGTCATTGTTGACATCTCTTATTCTTCACATCAGCAATTATAATAGTTGATTCCACCTTCAAAACAATTCCAGAATTTAACCTCTACTGTCCCCATCCTGGTTCAAGCCACCATAATCTCTTTCTTTCCAAGTGTGGCTTATTGATGAAAAAGGTTCTCATCTTACTGCTTCAGCTCTTCCCACTATAGTTATAATCTATTCTCAACACAGCAAGCAGCTCAAAGTCTGACATGAGCCAGGTCTTGCTTCCCATTTGCTCAAACCTCTCCAGTGGCTCCCATCCCACGCAGAGTTAAAGCCAAAGGCCACCCAAAGCCCTCTGTGATCCGGCTTTGCCTTGCTTCCCGCCTCTCCCACTGGCCCAGCCACACCTTCCTGCCTCAGGGCTTTTGCTCCGGCTGTTCACTGTGCTGGAAAGTCCTTCTGCCACACAGCTTCCTCTTTGTGACTTCATCTCCTTCTGGTCTCTAACCATGAGACAAAGATTGCCCCAGCTCCCCCTCTCTCTAACCTACACATCCTGTTTTGTTTTTATCCATAGCGTGAGTCACCATCTGACATACTATAGATTTCCTTATTTATGTGTTTCTTGTCTGTCTTTCCCACTAGTACAAGAGTGTTAGCAGGACAGGGACTTTGTTTAGTTCGAGCCTGGAACAGTGCCTGGCACGTGGCAGGTTCTCAGTACGTATTCATTGAGTAACTGTGATGATGGTGACACCCTCAGAACACTGAAAAATGAGTGGGATTTGGATAAGCAAAGAAGGATGTGTAATAGTGAGAAGAAAGGCGAGTGACATGCACCCACGAAGGCCAGGCTGGGTGGAGTCTCTGCCTCCTGAGCATGTTTCAGTTTCAGAATTTTATATTCAGCCATCACCCATTTCCTCTCCCCAAAGGTCTGTCCTGCATCAGTCCATAGCTAGACAGAGAGTCTATCTCACACACAGAATTGCCTTCTTCACTGTCTCTCTTTGCTTAGTCCATGGATGTAAATGAAAGAGTTCAACCACTGGGTTAAAAGAATTTAGAACAGAGGGTTGAGTTAGCTATTGCTGTTCCAGGGTGAGTTCTTGACATACTTGATGAATAGTGCAACAGATGATTGGGTTGGGGGGCAAGAATTGATGGTGGGGGTTGAAAGGAAAACAACAGCAACAACAAAGTATGTGTGTGTGTGAGAGAGAGAGAGAGAGAGAGAGAGAGAAAGAGAGGGAGAGAAAATGTATACATATATATATTTAGAGAGAGAGAGAGAGGGAGAGAGAGACAGAGAGAGTGCAAGCCAAGCATAACAAATGCTTACCACCGAGTTCCAGGTCACCCAATAACTCTTTTTCAGCCTCTCCCATCTGTCATCCCCAAATGCTGGTGAGATTGACTTCAAGGAACACAGTCAACTTTTGTTTTTGGAGACTGCAGGGTAAATATTACAGATCTGGAACTGTTTGGCTCAAGACTTCAAAGCCTTGACTAAAGCTGCTGGATGGTTTGGAAGCCACCTGGCAGGAAATTTAACTTTTACAGTTTGGGGTATTTTTTTTCCTCCTTCCCATCCTCTAATTCCTACCTGCCCCTCTCCATCCACCTCAATAACAAATTAGCAATTTGGATGTCATAAATGTAGTTTAGACATGGGCACCAGCCAAGGTCACGAGGCTTGGTGTATAAGAAGCGAATGCCAGCTGTATTTCAGACAGAATTTCCAAGGCCAGAAAGGCAAAGGGAGGAGGATCTGTGTTTCCTGATCCTGGTTTTTCTTCTCTTTTCTGCACTCACACACGCGCGTGCGTGCACACACACACACACACACTATACTTTTCTATTATATTTTAATTTCCTATTTCTCTTCTGAGCCTTTCCTATTGGGGTTCAGGCCTCCTATCTTGGTCCCCTTGCCCATGGATGTACTAACTCCATACATGTGAAGGTAAAGTGAGAGAATAGTCAGTATGCAACCAAACCAATAAAAATAATAAATAGATCAGAGTGATCTCCAAAAGTCAACAAAAGCTTTTGAAACCTAAATGCACACTCTGGGGGCAGATGGGGGAGAAGGGAATTAATGGAAGCAATAAAGTGTGAGAACTCAGTTTGGACAAATATGATGATACTTATCAGGAATTAAATAAACATGACTTTGATTCATGAGTTTGCTAATTATTGTTCCTGTTTTCAATGTTAAAACTAAGATCAAGGCCTTCTTCTGGAATACTACGTACAACAAGAAACTATATATGTCCAGCTATCTATCTATGTCTACATCTGTAGCCATACCTGTATCCATAAATATATCCACATCTAGTTATCTACCTGACTATCTACACCTAGATACATTGGTCTCTTTCTATAATGCCTCAGTGCTGGCATTCTGTGGTCGAGGCACATTCTACATGCATGCACTTTGGTGTGTTCCTTAGTCAGTTTCAATGACTGACTTCTCAACACTAAAAGTTCTTTATGGTGCTGCTGACCCTTGTACCACAGTACTACAAAACATCATGCCCATAAAAATCCGTCTAATGTGAAAAACTGAAATACAAGCAAAGAATAGGCTTCAGCTATACATTTGAATTAGTTTGATGGAACTCCTTTTGCATTATTGTGAACATTATATTTGACCTAGGGTGCTTTATAAAGGAGGTCCCTTATACCTTGGCCCCTTTAAAACCCTAAAATAGTCTCTATTTTAGAAGTGGATTTACAAATGTGAATTCTTCACTCACTGTGCATTTGAGTGCCTGCTACATTTCGGGACTGGGATCAGACTCTGAGGATAAAGAATCAAAGGAATACAGTCTTTGCCTTAAGGAACTCACACTGCCATGAGGACTTGGGCAACAACAATTGGAGGTGGTAGGTCCCCTGATCTGGGAAGTAGGCACAGGGGAAGATGGAATCCTCCCAGAATTGGACCTGCCCGCCCAGATGCTCTCTGGGGAAGGTGTCTATCCTGGAGAAGGTAATTGTGTTTTGAAAGATTAGGAGGAGTTAGCCAGGTAGAAAGAATGTGGTGCTATGTCTGAGTGTGTTTAGGGAGCTGTGTGTGCAAAGCACAGTCACCCAGGAGGGCTTGTGGCACTGAGATTCTATGCCTGGAGTCCCCAGGGCCAGGATGCAGGGAGTAGCCAGGCTGGCAAGATAATGAGTAGTGAGCAAGAAACAAGATCTTAAAGGGTTCAAAGGGGCCCAGGATGTTGCATGCTAGAGGTTATGGTGCTCAGATTTGCTTTGCAGAAAGATTTTTCTCCTTTAATTCCAGTCTCTCATTCTCTCCTTGAGAATGGGGCCTGCTTTTTGTCAGTTGACATTCATAGCTCCCAAAGAAAAGACTTATTAAATGAGATTTTACAGAATACCAAGCACCAATTAAAAGCAGAACCTGGAACAGATAGAAGTGTTGAGTACATCGTATCCTCGTTTTCATGGATATAATCAATGTTGTCACCACCATATATTTATTGGCTCATTAGGGTTGGTGAACTTTAAGGGATTGGCAGGTTTTTAAAACCCTTGGCAATGTAATGTTAAGAGATGCAGTCTTTGAGGACCTTCAGATGAACTCTCAAGTGGAAGGTTGCCTTTGGCTCTGCCCCTTGGGGGAATGTTAGATGGAAGAAGAGGAAGAAACCCACTCTGGAACAGCCTCAACGGGGGCTGTGTGTCCAGGCTGGGGATGGAAAACCTTGTTTGGATGCAGGCTGCAGGCTTGGCTTGCAGCAGAAAGGAGATCTCTGGAGTCAGACAGCCAGGGTAGAGTCCCAGCTCCTCTACTCACTAGCCAACTATCTTTCCCTGGGCCTCTGTCTCATTTGCAAAATGAAGATACTTACCACAGCCTACTGCTGGGCACTTGGAGCTCTTGGGAAAATTAAATATAAGTCAATGTGTGTCGAACAGTTATATGCATGCATGCACCTGGTAGGTTTTTCATAAATGTTAGCTATTATCATACTGTGTGGTTCTCATCCTAAATTAAGTGAAGCACCTGGCACATAATTAGCTGCGGTACCTTTGTTTCTTGTCTCATTCAATATCGACATATGTATGAGGTGAGAGGCATGATGGGAAGAATGCAGCCCAGAAGGCTGGGACCTGTCCCAGGTGACCTACCAACGAGCCCTTGGCCCTGAACCCGTGGCTCTCTAGGCAGAGCCAGGAGCTCATTCAGTTAGTGATTCTTCAGTTATTACTCTGCTGGGCTTCCTGCCCTGCCCATGGAGACGCATAAAGCTAAACACCGCATCCTGGAAAACTGTGGCCTCACCAGGGCTGGAAGACTGCTCTGTGCCACCTGGTTTCCCAACGGCCCCAGACACCCTTCTTCAGTTCAAATGCACTTGCATTGTCTTCCATGTCTGACTGAGGCTAGAAGGGATTTCATGTAATCCCTGGGCTGATTTCCTCTGATTTGAAACATACACACACGAGAATATGCACATACTTCCCTCTTACCAGGGTCCCAGAAACTGAAAAGTCCACTTTAGTAGGTGCCAGGTTCAGGAATCCTCACAATCCTCTTAGGCTCCAAGGAGCCCCGGGATTCCTCCCCAGCACAATGGCCTGATTGTGCTTCCTGGCAGTCAACTGCGGGGTCGGCAGGCCAGCTGAAAGCTCATCTTAAACAACCTCAAATCTTAAACCCAAACGCCACAGCTGCACCCTGGAACCAGGTCTGTTTTCTTAGAATATCGGTTACAACATTTTAAAAATGAGCAACCTCATTATCAATAGTGTTTCTGAGAACCGAGCATTCTTTTAGAATATGCCAGCTCTGCAGGCCTGGCTGGAGCTGCGCAGCAGACACATTCTCTTGCCTGCCACCCCCGCCCTGAGGCAGCACCCGGCCAAACCCAACAGCCCAGCTTAGCAAAAATGAACACCAGGACTTCATTCCTATAAAGGGGCTAAAGTCCTGGGCGACAGAGGAAGGGAGTGGGATCTCCTTCCTCAGAGGTCCTGGGAATAGGAGAGGCTTTTGTTCCCGTACTGAGTCAGCATTTCATTGCTGGAGAGAACACTGGATTCGAACCTGAGTTTTGTTTCTCAGCTTCAGCATGTGCTAGTTGTGCAACCTTCAACAAATACTGAAATTTTTCCAGCTTTAGTTTCTTTATCTGTGAAGTCGTGATAATTATTACAAAAATCAAAGGAAATAATGCATGGGAAAATGTCTTGCAAATTAAAAAGCTTTAAACATTTAGAAGCAATTCTCTTATTCCTTTTAATATGACCTTCCCTTGTTATATATATACACGTGTCTGTGTCTTAGCCAGCTCAGACTGCTACAATAGGATTCCATAAACCAGGTGGCTTAAGCAATAGATGTTTATTTCTCACGGTTCTGATAGCTCCAAGTCTGGGATCAAGGTGCCAGTGTGGTCAGGTTCTGGTGAGGGCTTCCTTTCTGTATGTGCCCTCATATGGCCAAGAGCAGAGAGAGAAGAAACAAGCTCTCTCCTGACTCTTCTTACAAGGGCACTAATCCCATCCTGAGAACTCCAGGCCTCAAGGCCCAATGATCTCTCAAAGCCCCAATCTCTAAATACCATCACATTGGGGATTAGGGTTCCAACATATGAATTTGGGGGAGGTACAAACACATAGCAGTGTGTATCTTATTGCTTTCAACTAAATTACAAAACCTTAAGAGATCTGGAGGACAAAAATTAGTTTAAAACAAGTTCAAAACATTGCTCTTGACACAATACTAGGCACAGAGTGGACATAAATCTATGCAGAAATAATTAAATTATGCTATTCATTATCTACTTAAGAATGTAAGGAATTATGGAATATGTTTTTTTAAAAAAATTCCAAGTATATTTACATCACATGGATATTGATATATAGTGTGTATGTGTGTGTGTTTCTTTATCTGCAAACATGAATCTCTCCTTCCAGAAGACTCAGCTATCAAGGCTTCCTTGTGTTTGGAGCAGCTCTGTGGCTTGTAGAGAGCGTGGGATCTGCCCTGGGAGATACGGGCATTTGGCAGTCCTTCTCCTTACCTGCGGTCACTTAGGCTCAACAACGTCAAACCTCCCTGAGCTTCTGATATGACACCTATAAATTGAGTCAATGCTACCTCGCCAGGTTGTGGCGAGGATGGAATGGGATAGCATGAGCAAAGCGTATGCCTGGCCGTTATGACCCACACAACACAAGTCTGACAGTCTACCCATGTGATAAACAGGGGAGGAGGAAAGAGAGTGACAGACGTGTGGTAGGGACAGCATATGCAGCAGGTGTCAGGTAGGGGGAAGTAATGCCCTTTGAAGGTCCCTCTAAGAATACAACTCACCCTGCCCCATGCAGAAGTAAGCCCAAAGGAACAAAGAGGACCAAGTCAGAGTTTTAGGGTGAGTATACATTCAAATCCCAATGAAAACCCTAAGGTCAACCCATTCAAGAGAACCAATGGGTCTGTCCAAGGAAACAGTAGAGGTTCTGACTTACGATCTGTGGGTAAGTTGGGAACAGAGAGAAGCCAAGGAGCTTTGTGTGTAGGGATGTGGACAAAAGTTGAGTGTCTGGATTCTAGGATGTCTACATTCGAGTGCTGAGGGAGTCTGGGGTGGGAAGAGAACAGGATTAGACCAGCAGCCTCCACTGGCACTCTTACCCCCGGCCCTGAAATCTTGGGGGAAGGTTTATTTCTGCAGGGCACGGGGGATCCAGCTGACATCTCATATAGTATAATTTGAGGGACACTGCAAAGTCCTGCGCATAATACAGGGTGCACTTTGGGCAAACCTGCTCTGGGAATTAACCACGAGACTCTTCTCTAACTGGTACAGTAATGAGGCAGCAAGAAAAATCCAGTTACAATCTTAATGTTCAAAAGCTCATCCATCTGCATTATGACCCCGTAAGGAAAATATGCCTTGTGTGGCCACCTGTAAAGTGGAGTATGAAAGACTTGGTTCTCCCGCAAAGCAATGATTTCTCCATTTGGAATGCCAGCAATGTTCTCTCCTTGCAAAGTTTATAGAGCTTATATCCTGCCTGTTCACCTTTAATAAAGAAATGTTAAATGTTTTTAAATAAACTGTCTTTAATGGGCCAGGAATACATATCCTCCAAGCCTTCTGCTTCTTTAGACATCCTGAGGGCTATAAAATGCCCTGAGTTGGAATGGCTGCCACGTCAGGGGTGTACCCGACTCGCTTGGTTTGGGGGCTCTCCCTGGTTTATGGGGCTACGGCTGGGGCAGGAAAAAGATTGCAGGCATCAATGCTGGTTTATTTATCTTCGTTGCTGCTCCACATTCTTCCTGCTGTGTGGGTAAACTGGAAGCTTGCTTTCTTCTGTGTTCCTTTTCTTTGTCTGAAGAGCCTTAAACTCCCCATCATGTATGCACCATCACATGTGTGTTTCCACTATCCCTCAGTGTTTGCTCACGGACTGCAGAGAGGAAGGAAGGGACATTCAACTAGGAGTCAGATGGCCAGGTCGCAAATCCAAGGCCCTTCACTCACTCACTAGGTAAAGTTGGGCAAGTCAATTAAAAATATTCCTTTTAGAAGGAAGTCAGACATTCATTTAGTTCTTCAAAAAACACTTCTCCAGGCCTACTTCGTGTTGGACAGCATGAGAGGCACGGGAAAATGAATATGAGCCACCCAAATAAGCAGAGAGTGAGAAAGTACCTGGTGATTTCAGTGTCAAAATGGATTAGGAGCACCTGGTCTCCCTCCCAGGCCTGTCGTGAGGGTCAAACGTGAATGTTCTGACGGTGCTCTGCACACATAGCAATCAACTGTTGGGGAACAGGAGGGTGCCAACAAAGGATAGTACCTCTCAACCTTATTTCGGGGTCTTACTCGTAGTTGATGTGCAGTCACTGGAATGAGCATATTTACCTTTTCAGCATTTACAACTGTTTGTAATCTCACCCACAACTTCCTTTAAAAATGAATGCAGGAGTGCACTAAGGTTGAAGTGATTTTCAATAGAATCTGTTCCGATGATGTGAAAATGGGATCCCCCTGGGGTATTGCAAAGCTGGGACCTTGGTCTTTGAATAAGTGGATGATCTTTCCCGTTCAGAGAAGAGGAAAGCAACAGGAGATCTCCAGTCTAACAACGGAGATCATTGTGCCCTGGTGGGGCCATAGGGTCAAGAGTTAAAATCAGAATAATCTGAATACAAATGATAACACAGAAAAAGGAAATTTTCCATCCCTACAAACTCCTGGAGCCATTGATTAGAGTTACAGATACTGCTGTTCTCTCAGCAGAAATGTATTAAGACCATATGGAAAGATAAATATTCTGGTCTGAGCGAGATATAAAAACAAGAAGCAAAGAGCAAGTCAGCAGGGCGTCTCGGGGACTGCTGTGTTTCCACCCACACTAAAGAATACTCAGGACCGTAGGGGGTTTAGATCCTGTTCACCCTTTCATTGGCTCATTTATTCAACAAATATTTATTGAGCGCCTGCTGTGTGCTGGGAATTCAGAAGGAAGCAAAACCTGGCGCGGTCCCTGCCTTCATGAGTAGCGAAGGACACAGACATTAATTGAATAATCGCACACGCTTGTGTACAGTTGCGGCAGTGAAGACTGCTGCAAAGGAGAGGCACATGGTACAAAAAGAGGCTTTATACTAAGGCGAGTTGACCTTGTAAGGGAAGACAGGTAGGCTTCCCGAGGAGGTTAAGTTTGACCCCTGGAAAAATGGTAACATCTCCTTCTCTGTTTCTTCTGCCTCACCCTTCTATCTTTTAGGGACCTTTGTGATCACATTGGGGCCACCCGGATAATCCAGGATGATCTCCCCATCTCGAGATCCTTCATTTAATCACATCTACAAAGTCCTCTTGATGTTGAAGATAGCACAGACATGGGGTATGGGGTTAAGACAGGGACATCCTTGAGGAGTCATCATTCTGCCCACGACACCAGGGCATCTGTATTGAAATCCAAGCAGGAGTTGAAGAGTGAGTGATAGATGAAAAGACAGTGTCAGCTCTAAGCGGTGGAGATCATTTCTTAACTGAATGCAGGCTCAGCCAGAGAAAGTGGGCAGAGGTTGGCTGCTTCGGCAGGATCAGTGCTGGGTAGACAAAGGGCAGAGCCCAGAACTTAATGCCCGAATGAAATATTTATGGCGTGTAAGCCTGGTCCACTCTAAAGGCAAATAAAATGTTTGCTAATCCAAGGGATTTGTGAATTGATTTGAAAATACATGCATTCTGGCACTGTGCCTTGTTGTGTATTTGGCAGGGCTGCCTGTGACAATCCTGGGGTGTTATTTCTCTAAATGCATCACCTTTGCCCTTGGAAGGAGTCTGGTCTCCTGCTCATTGGGAGATTCCAAGTATGCACTGTTTATTAGAATCACCATCCACCCCCTCGCACACACCTCTTCCCAGAAGAATCTAAATTGCACTAATCATATTTTGTGTTTCCCTAGCAGAATATTTCCAGCTCTAGTTTTTCCAGTTTGCTTCTACGGCAATATTTTTTTTCTTCCCTTTTCACCTTCCGTAGGCATCAAACATCCCTACCAGCCCTCTGATACGGGATTTGTATTATTAATAGGAAAACTCGAGAGGCCTTTAGTGACAAAGCTCAAGGGACAGCAAAGAGCAGAGATTCGACACCAGGCACCCTGTGCCCTGTGAGGCTGAGGGGACAGTTGCTGTTGGCAGTGCCATACAGACTAGACCCCAGGCCTTATCTGTGAGGCCACCTTCCCTCCCATTCCCCATGCACGGAGAGTTCCAGTCCTCTTGGCTTTCACCCAGAAGGGTACCTTCCCAGGGGGTCAGGGCTCTGGGAAGGTGGGGAGGGGAGGAGGACTCCATGCATAGGCTGGGGCTTTTCTGGGAGTCTTCTCAAGTCAAACACAGACATCACGATACAGGAGCACAGTCTGGGTCCAGAGCATCACAGTCAGGATCTTCCCCAACTTACAGTGAAAACAGAGGTCTAATTTTTTTTCCTAAAAGCCACTTTTCTCTTCTCTCTCCCTTTGGAGTATCCACATATTAACAATAATTCATTTATTCTTTGGCAGGAAGCAAAAATTGGGGAGTCCAAATAGGAACTGAAATCCCCTGAGCATTTGTTTTCTAATTTGCAGAGGCTGAGGTTAGACCCTGGAAGTTTTCTCGTCTTTGCCAACCCTTTGCAGAGACTGGGGGACAAATGTCTCTCGTTCTTCGGACCTGTGGGAGGCAGCTCATGGCAGTCCTATTGCATGAGAGAGGATGTGAGGACTGGGCTAACGTACGTGAAGTGCACAAAAGATACCTGGCATCCAAAAGCTTTTAACAAATGTCACCAAGAGGCAAGATGATGATGATGATGATGATGATGATGACGATGATGATGATTCTTCAATTTTTCTAACCTTCCTTTCTGGTTGGATTCTCAGGCTTTAAAAATGTGAGGACACTTAAAAAAAAATTCTAATCCATTTTTCCACTTCACTCTATTGATAAAATTCTACCTTTTACTCAACTGGCTTACGAATAACACTTTTCTCAACTTTAGCGTTGATTGTTTGCTACCCATGTCTTGGCAGGTCTCTGTCAGTTACCACCTCCAGGTGCCCACCTGGCTGCAGCGGAGATGTTACACGTAGATTGTGATGCTCCAAGGGAATTTTAGAGAGAGAATTCTATAGCTTTGAGTTTTCTAGGTTTTACCATGCTCCCCCCAAATCACTCCTTTCAAAACGGGAACTCTTAAAAAAGTTGAGCAATTTTAGCTTAAATCATTGGTCCCACGTTCCTCCTCTCCTCGCGGGCTGGGCAGTCCAGAGTGGGTGGTGTGGATGATCTGCTGAAATGTTCCCTTGCCCCCGAATAACCAAGTTGCCTGGAGATAGACAAGTGTCTCAGATTTCCCTGAAGGCCCCTTCGTGACCTTTCTGCATGTTCATGCCTTGCCCCCCAAAAGCCCTTTTCTGTCTCCCTCAAAGGGTCTAAATGCTCATTTACAAGACTCACAGAGGGAGGAAAGAAAAACAGCACTGAGAAGATGGTTCATTGCTCAACGCAGCCCCTGACAACAGATCCCCTGGCTTCCCCTCTTGGCTGCCCATAAACTGCTCTGTAAAAATTAAAAAGCGTGAATTTACAGGGCCCAAGAGGAGCCAGAAGGTAAAGACCCATCTCTAATCAACGGGTCTGGCACACTGACAAAGCAGGAATATGAGGTCTTGCCAATTTCTGGCCAATAAAATACCTTCCTTGCCTCGCCAGATCCTTGACCGTCTCTTTCCCACGCAGAAGTTAGTGGGGACACGAATGAGGGCAGGGGGGGAAGACCAGCAGAAATGCAACAAAACAAAACAAAACACACAGCCTGCCCTGGGCTCGTGGGGGCACAGTTGGGTCAGTTACGAAGGCCTCTTTTCTGGGATTTTTGTTCCTCTGTGAATATCTTGGCCATCCTGCCTGCTGGTTTTCCATTTTAGGGAAGCTTGGGTCAATCACTACCAAAGACTGTTGCCAAAATTGTTCCAGCTACAAATAGAAGCTAATGGGGTCCTGTGGGAATCCTGAGGGGTGCTTGGAGAGACAAGGGGTGTGTCTGGGAGACGTGGCGGGGCTCTGTCAGCTGTGTGACTTTGGCAGGCAACCTTAACCTCTCTGAGCCTCAGAGTTCTCATCCCTAAAAGGAAAAGACTAGGGCTGGAATGGATCTGGAGATTTCTCAGTCTGACATTTAGTAGTTGTTAAGCAAGTCTGGGACCCAGGGAGGGAGTAGGAGGAAGTGTCGGCAAGCATCACGGGACAGTGGGAGACTGAAGCTATCTAGGTCCTAAGCTTTTGGCTCAGTCTTCTGGATGGCCGGCGTCTCCTACAACCTGCCTATTTTTCTAACTCTGACTGAGATTGCATTGACTAATGTTCCCATGACTGGGAATCTGAGAATCTGAAAATGAATAAACTTTGATTGGGTAAGAGGAATAACTATTATCAGGGTATCAAATACTGGGGCATGCAGAATTATGATAATATTTCTTGATTACTTGTTTGAGAATGAGAAGTATCTTCTCTGTAACTGAAGGATGCAGCTGGACACTGCCCCCAAACACATTTCCCAAAGAGGCAACGAATTTGAATTCCCATCAGTCATTTTTGGCATGTTGTACGTATGGGCCGGAGGGTGAGGGAGAACAGAGGAGTGACTGTTTGGGCGATGGGTTGCTGCAGACTTATCTGCCAGCGACCTGGACTTGACAAAAGCAGACACGGTGTCCCCCAGACCAGGAGCACAGGAACCCGGAGAAAGCTTCAGGGAAGCCGTCGGGTAGACTCAGGTTGGAACTGCGAGCCGAATGCTCAAGGGTCATCCAGCCCAAGATGTAGATGGAGAACAGGGATGGTTCCAAATGGACTTTTTTGGGAAAGGAAAAGTTAAGATAACCCCCCAGGAGTGTCCAGACTTCAGTCTGCTGGGACAGTTAGTGGAATATCTGAACTAGAAGGCAGGCTCATTTCCTCTGTTGGACTGGACAATCTCTGAGGTCCAGAAAGCAGAAGCAGTTTATCTAATAATACACAATCGGTTAGTTGGCAGGCTAGAATTCATACCCAAGTTCATTCATTCATTGGCCAGTGGGTGCAGAATGCACCGTGATCTGGGCTGGATGCTGTGTGCCTCAGTCTCCGGACACCCTGCCCAATTCTCTTCCCAATGGATCATAGCAACTTGATTCCTATTGAATGCACGAAATCAGCAAAGCCATCCCTTTCCTTCCTTGCCAAACCTTTCTTCCTTTTGTTAACATAATGGGAGGAGAAAAAAAAGCTTAGATGATAGATGTTTTCAAGCTGGAATGAGAGCGGTGATCGTGGGTTTTGAATGAGGACTCTATAAGTATTCTATAAATATTCCCAAAACAGCCTGAGTTGCTTCACCCAGTACCACTTCATCAACAAAGGAGTCTGAGGGGCTTGCCAGGGACGGGGTGAGTCTCAGAGCCAGAAGCACAGACACAAAGCGGGTGTGAAAATCTGGACCTTGGAGAAGTAGCTCAGAAAGAGTCAACCTTTGCATTAATGCCTGGCAAGTGAAAGCTGTTCTATAAATAATATTTATTTCCTCTTTGGTACAGTCTCGAGTTCAGTGGTTATATATTTTCCTTTTCTTACTCAGTTTCTCTCTTGGTTGTGTGTGGCTGTATGGCTTCTCCACTGAAAGTGGACTTTTGAGGTTCCGCTATATATCTCTGGAGCATGTGTGGATGTGTGAGGGAGGTGTCCTGGCCTTGTTATTTAGGGCAGATAGGGCTGGTCAGGTCAGTTGAATTTTTGAGAGTTCAGGTCAAGGCCCTCTAACCGGCAGGGAGCAGTCACACCCTCCAGGTCTACCGGCCAAGTTCATGCTCTCCTGAAAGCCACTGGGCTGAAGATAAACACGGAGCCCGTAATAGCCTTTACACTTGATCTCCTTTATTTCATGTTCCACACTTTAAATTCCTTTGCTCCACTCCTGTATTCTTCTGGATCCTTCAGAACAAACATTGAAGTAGGAAAAAGAAAGCAAACTGCCCTCTTCCCTCCACCCTTCCCATCCTTTCTGAGTGACTCACTTCAACTGGGACAATTAATCTTAATCAGGACGGTATGACAGCAGAAAGAAGACATCCACAGCAAAGCACTTTGGTGCCAAAGGCTGGTGAAGCAACCAGCTCCCTCCTCTGGACTAAAGTGGGGGCAATATGGGATGATTCGGTTGCTTTAAAAATAGCATTTTGCAAAACCAGAGCTGCCTGCATCTGCAGAGTGGGCAGCAGGGCAGGGGTTGTGTAACGCCTGTGCTGACCGCTGAGTGTGACCAGGCATTTTTAACGGTGCTGGCTGGAAGGCCATACAGGCCACCAGGCCCCAGCGATCAACTTCACCTTCTCCGGGGGAGATTAAGGACACATAATCCCTCATGTTTGCACTGGCGTTTTTCTCCAGAACTCAGAGCTTCCGTGCATGTATCCTTAACCGTTATCCTCATTTTCTGACAGGTGCAATTACTCATCTCCTCTCTTCTGTCCATCTCCTGTTTTGTTTTTCTCTGCATGGGTCACACTTTCCAATAAGCCAGAGCTACACCTGGTACCCTAGAAAGGTTTTGGTCAACAGAGTGTGCTTGTTGCAGACAGGCTCGGCAAGTCCTGGAATGACCAGGAGGAACCACTTCATCGCCTTATGAATGTGGTCCCATCGTTTCATTTGCAATTAACTGGTCGAGTCCTCATTAGCAGGAAGACTAGTATGACTCTTTTGAGGTCCAAGAACTCCTGGGACACAGTCCAAAATGCACAGTTTTGCTTCCAAATACAGAGCTGAGAGGGAACTGGAGCTTCTGAGCTGCCCAATTATGAGTGAGTATTGTTTTGGTTCCTTCCCAGGTGCCTTTGTTAAAAACTGCCCTGACCCAGACTGGTGGGTGCCTCTTTGCCACTGTGGTCACATCCTTGTCGGCCCAGATATAAGCAGGGGCCACAGTAGTTTCAAGGCTACACATGGACACCAATGTTCCAGCCCCAAAGAACCAGGTTGCAAGAAAGGCTATATTAGAAGTGCTGGGGTGGTACAAGAAGGAACTTCCGGTTGACTCAGACCCTACCCTTGGGGCCATGGTCTCCTTTCACTCTGGCGGACTTCAGTTGGGACCATCCCAGTCCTCCTGTGGTTCTGATACAGTCTCTCTTGCAGGTGGCTCTTCGGCCCCATTGGAAATTTGTCTTTCTCCTCTGCACATAGTGTGAACAGTATGAGCCACCAGTTTCCTTACACCTAGGGGGAGTCTCCCCACTTATTTTCTCTGTGGTCTACTCCCTGGTGTCTTGCTGCCTTTGCTTCCATGTAAAGAGTCTTCTGCCTCATTAGGCACACTATTGTGCTGGCATAAGAAAGAAGCTGTCCTTTGTCACTTGTGCTCCAGTGCATTCCACAGTCCTTGGTTATATTAACAAGTCATCTTCTTGAGAACAGCATTTATCATGTGAGAACAAACTCCCCGCCCATCCCTCCATATTGGGTCTGTCAGCTTACAGTCTTCAGGCTCCTGCTCACACTACATTTTCCACAGTCAGTTGTCATTCATTCATTCCACAGGCCCTTGCTGAGCACAGCACAATGCCAGGCGCTCGTCTGGGAGATGATAGTGCAGATTTGGAAAATAGAGATTCTACCTAACAATAATTGTGTAGTCTAGTTGGGGGAGCAAGATACTTGCATAAGCAATTATGATATCAAGGAAAAAGTGATAGGTTTGTGTGCCCTAGAAAATAGAGCCAGGTGCAAAAACTATCATGCTACTTCTTTATTGGGGAGTGCAAACTCAGAAAAGGAGGAACAAGGAGACAAGGGTACGAGGAAAGAAAAGTTTACTGAACTGAACACCACTTGGTAATGAGTGTAAGTAATTACTCAGTCTCACAGACCCTCTTCCTAGAAGAGGGTGGGTAGGAGAAGGAGAATGGAGAAGCTATTCTCTGGCTCCTGGCTCCCATTGGTGAAAGCTTCAATCTAGAGAGCTTAGCTCCCCTGAACTTGTGCGTGTGTGTGTGTGTGTGTGTGTGTGTGCACATGCACGTGCTAGCTGAGCACCATGCACATCCCACCGGGTCTAATGCCTCAATAGCAGCCGGCATATGCCAAGACAGGAGGCAAGAGGTTCTGAGCATGGATGTGAAGCGAGGTACTGCCAGGTTGTGCTCCCATGCAGTTGGCCAGAGTGTACACCGCACTGCTGGCCTCAGCAACAACTGGGGCAGAACAAGGAGCCAGGGGCCCCTGAAGCACCTGAGGGCAAGGGCACCTGAAGCAATGCACCAGGGAGCTTGATCCAGTAATGCAAGTGAGGTCCAGATAAAGCACTTTGGGGGTACCGAGAAGGGAGTTATTTTTAGAAGTGGAGCTGGGGACAGGGAGTTGAGGGAGGCCTTTTGGGGAAGACAGATCTTGAGTGGGACTTTGCAGGATGGGGCTGCATGGAGGGGCCTCCCATGAAAAGGAGACACTGTGATTGCAGGGACGAGAAGGATAGTGCTGAGGACAAGTGGAGAGCAGTGCAGGGCTCAGCCTGGCCAGGGGATAGGAATGTGGAGGTATGCTCGGGGACAGTTGAGGCTGGAAATGCAGGCAGCACCGGCTGGGAGAGCCAGGGTGAGGAGTTTGATTGGAATCTTCAGACAATGGGGGGCGAGGGGTGCTGTAGCGATAAACTTTTTAATTCAGGAATTTCAGTCCTTCTTCTTCATAAATTCTGCTCTGTAGAGTCAGACACTTATGTACATAATGGCATTTTGAACAAGAATATTATGAACAAGACTTTTGGAATTCCAGAGATCTATGGAACATATTTAAAAGCTCTATAGGTTGTCCTTTCCGTTTTTCAGATGACTATATAGAGACTTGAAAATCTTAGTAGTTAAGATGCTTGCTTCTACTGGTTCTAGTACTGATAGAGCTGGGGGTAGATCTGGCTCAGGCAAAGGCCGAAGCAGGTGCTCAGATGATGTGGCCAGGACTCTGCCCCCTTCACCGCTCAGCCTTCCACGCTCCTGTCCTGGCTTCAGTTTCATACAAGAGCCCCTTTGTTGGTGACAAGAGTCATCAGTGGCTCTAGGCTTCCATTCTACCAGCTTAGCAAGTTCTGAAATGGACACCAAATGGGGATAGAATGTTCCACCAGAAAAATTTTTTGAAAGAGGGACTCTAACTAGAAGATGTGGAAATGGGAAAGCAGCAGTTATCCACTCCCAGAATTGAAAATGTATTGGCTCTATTGGAATTAGAGCTTGGTTCTAAACTAAGCTATCAGGGTTCGTGATGGACAGCACAGGAGTGGAAAATAGACATTGCTACTTGTTTTTCTTTTTTTAAAAAAGTCTCCTGGGACAAGACAGCTTGGATTAAGGCCTGACCTCATGGAAAGAAGTTTTGCTCGATCCTTTTCAAAAAGGAGATCACATCTTTAGCCCATGTGCAGCAGTGGGCTTTCAACCTGGCTCAGCCCTTCTTCTGCTAGAGAACCGAAGAGGGAACTTTCCCTCTTCATCGTGCATGAGGGGTACCCAGTCTTGGGATGTGGCCTTTGCTGCCTAAAGCTCTGAAAGGGAGTTTAGACCCTGTATCAAAGGAGCAGACTTTTAAAAAAAAAAATTCTCCTTGAGCATGAGAGATGGCATCTCAGCATTTGGGGTTTTTGTTTCTTTCTCTCCTCTACTTGAATTAACATGAAGTCAAAACTAGATCTTAGAGCAGAATTGGCTGCCACGCAATTTAGACATGTTTGTGTAACATTCCAAAAATAGTTCAATAAGAATGGGTTTTTCTTGGAATTTATCACTGCCTGGCAAATTAGAGCCCAAACACAACAACTTTGTGCTAAAAAGGCATGAGACCAAGCAAATGGAAATGACAGTGGCAGAGAGAAAGGAAACCCAAGCAGCCAGTCAGCTCTCATTATCCATGATGGTGCGGCAGAAATAGAAAGCACGAGGCAGCAACCGGGACAAACACGGCCTGTGTTCAGACTCCCCGTTTTCTCCGGCCCTCGGAAGCCACTGACAGGCCAAGGGGAAAGGGGAGGGTGTCTCGGGTCTCGGAGGAATTCTCTCCAGCTGTATTTTTCCACCTCTTCAGCCGAAGTGTTTTTCTTATTGGCCTTAATGAAAAGGGTCCACAGGTTCATAAAATAACAAAGTAACATAAACTTATAGCAGCGATACATAGGAACTTAGGAGAACAGGCACAGTGCAGTGAATCTTAATCAGAAGACCAGGAATGATTTCAGGTTTTGCCATTGTCACCGAATTTCCTGGGACAAGCCAAGTAACTTTTCTGCACTTAAATTCATTCATCTTTAAAATGGTGGAGAACCGTGGCTAGAATCACAGTGAGAATTATTATGAATGTAATACTTATAGAGTATTTTCAATTCCACGTGGTGTAGACAGAAGCCTTCAGGTCTAATTCAGGCCCTTTCATGGACGTTGGCTCCTTTGGGTACCCTTATTATTAGGCTAGAAATGAATGTTGCTGGGGGCAGAATTACATACTTGGATCACCTGTCTGTGACTCCCTATGTGACCTTTGGACTCTGCCCCACTCTGGACCACAGGGACTGTGAATATCGTGGACAAAGCTGAACCTCCACTGCTTTAGGTGTTGATGCCCCAGATGAACCACAGCCTGGCTACATGATCCAGGGAAAGTTTCTCAACCCCTGTGAACCTCAGTTTTCCATGTGAAATGGGGACAATGATTACACCCAAGTCACGAGTAACTGGAAATATTAAATGAGTTGATGCCAGAAGAGGATTTATCACAAGGCATAGCCCCTAAAAGTCCCCATTAAAAACCAGACATTATTAATATTATTATTATTAATTCTTGGTAAATCATTTGCCAAGTAGCTGAAGACATTTACAGAAATATTAAAAGAAGATATAGCCTTAAAAGCCTTGAGTCAAATCTCCTCTGTGTCTGTCTGTCTATCTACCTATCATCTTTGCATTTATTTAGATAATAAGCCTGAAGTCTAAGGGAACACTGTGAGTTGTGAAACCAGAATCAAAATCTAGAACTCCAAATTTTCGTTCTCTTATCCATTGCTGTCACAATGACACTCATAGTTCACAATGAACTTTTAAGGCACACGATAAGGGTGGCTTTCCACATGCAGCTTCCCCTCTTCACCCTGAAAGATGGGTGTGATCATTCCATTCTGCAACCAAGGAACTGGAAACTTGGGTAAGTAAACTGAAGACTCGAAGGTCATGGTGGTGTGTATCTTCCAAGAGTTGGAGAGGTTGAGTGCATAAGACATCTGAAAGAGTCCACGCAATCTTGCATTCCAGCAAGGGAGGAGAGGATGGAAGCAAAGGAGGGCAGGGACCCTTGAGAGCCTGACCACGGATACACTCCAAATGTCTAGAACAGTACTTGGGGCATAACAGGTGGTCCATAAATATTTATCGGCCAATGATGAGTGAATAAATAAATGACTATTAAACATAGTAACAAGCCAATTGAAATGTTCTTTTTAAATTTCAAAAATCATAAAAAGCATTTACAATACCAGTTTGCCTCTACTAGCATGTTGTACTAGTTACCTTCTCCTTTTCTTTAAAAATAACATTGATAGTTTTTAATATTTATAGATGTAACAAAAATTGGTAAAAATCCAAAAGGTAAAAGAAAGTACACTCACTCATCTCTCAGAGATAATAATATGTTCATTTTTCAATCTAGAAATTTTCTCCTCTCTTGGATTTCTGTGATATTAGCACTCCCATGATTCTGATATAAAATCATCCCTGAATTTATATGTTCACCATCATCTCTCTCTTTGTTCTCTCCATTGAAAGATTCATTTATTGTCATGGTGTCCACTACATTGTATGTGGGAAGGACTCCTAAGTCTCCAATTTCAGTCCCATACTTTCTCCTAAGCTCTGTTCACCATTTTCAACAGTGTACTTGACATTTCTGCTTTGATTTCTTTTTTGCTGATTAGAAATGGAACAAATTATCTTCTCCTGGTCGATGTGTTTCAGTTAAAGACCTCACCATCTTCCTAGGCATCTCCTCCAGAAACCTCTGTCATTAGTGTCTTTTTCTCTCCTTGGCTCAGCACATCCAGGTGCCAGATCCTGGGAATTACACCTTCCAATTTCAGTCCCTCTGTTTCTTTCTGAGACTGCTGCAATCTCTTCGACTTTACACACTGTTGTCAGATCACTACCCTGAAGCTCAGCTCCATCCACCTCTCTCCTCTGTCCATGTTTTCACATAGTCTAGAAAATCGACTCTCATTATCCGACCTACACTTTTGACTAATCTCCTCCAACTTGCCTTCAGACTGTGTTACCAATGTTTCTGAACTCATCAAAGTTTTCAAACGTGCCCAACTCTTCTCTGCCTCTGTGTTTTACCCACGCTGTTCCCTCTGCTTCCTTCTCACCCAGATGCTTCCTTCTCACTCTCTTGCCTCCTGTAATTCCTGAGCAGAGATAGCAAAGGTGGCTAGAATATGCAAATACTGTCTCCCTGGTGCTTTCCCAAACACCCAGAACAGGAGTTACTTTCTATCCTCTGAGCCCCATAAAACTCCTTATTTCTCATGTGTCTCTTGCCACATCTAAAGATGTGTCAACATTACAGATGAATATACTGTGTCCAGCTGACTACCTGTGAGCCCCGTGCCATCTGCACCTGGCAAACGTTGTAGAGGAACCAAAGGCCTGTGGCAATACCTGGCACTTGTGGCAAGATATTAATTTTTACTCTTCTCTTCTCTTTTTTCCCCACTTTGCTCCTTCCTCAAGTTGGTCTTTGGCAAGACTTAGTAGTCATTAGCATAATAATGCAACAAAATTATTCAATGAGAGGCAGCAATGATCAGCCTAAGGAATAGTTCGGTACTTCTAGGGAGGGGCAGGAATGTAGAGCTCGGAAGAAAATAGAAATTAAGAGCCTCTATGGAAAACAACATCACATCAAGTGAGGTCTGGTGACTGTGATGTCATCAATTTAATTTCTAACAGTATGAGCTGGTGGATGCTTACCCCAAGGATGGGAAAAATTACCTACTGATAGGATATTTGTTCTGTTATAGATTGTAGACTTTGAGCAACCATCACACACTGACCTTCATGCTAGGAAAGCTAAAACCGAAATTTTCTTTTTTCTTTGAATTGTTTAGAAGTGACCTACAAAGTCACAGAAATCCTATGTGTCTTAAATACATTAAAATTTGCTTTTCTCGCATAACAAGAAATCCAAAAGTAAGCATGCCAGGGCCAGCGCAATAACTCTATGGTCCTTTGGGAACCTAGGCTCTTTCTCTGTTTTAGCTCCTCCGTTTTCAGCACACTGCTTTGCCTTCCTAGTCACAGGGGAGCTGTTGCACCTCCAGGCTTCACATCTGTGTTCCAGGCTTAGAGAAGCCTGAGGGTCAAAATCTTTTACTTGAAGCTTTGACTATTTATTTAGACGTTTACTTATACCATGCTGGCTCAATTCATGTCGCATGAGTGATCCAGGCTGAAGAATCAAGTAGTTAGCTATCTAGCCTTTTACAGAGGAAGGCAAGTGAGAATTAGTTACAAATGATTGTTAAATTGTTCTGGCTACTCTACCCTCTGACCTTCCCCTAGCACTATTATAGTCTTTAGATAGAGTAACATGCATCTAGATTTTAGTAAAAACTGGGTTCTGGGAAATGTGTGAGTGTGTGTATTCATATCTGCTTTAGGGCTAGTGGTTTTGCTTGTGAAA
>NW_012154085.1:456544-475029 GCF_000956105.1 Propithecus coquereli
TATATACCACAATTTCTTTATCCATTCATCTGTTGACAAATAGGTAGTTTCCATATCTTGGCTATTGTGATTAGAGCTGCAATGAACTTGGCTTTCATTAATCCCACTCCAGAGAGCTGCTGTAACAGTGGAAGGCCACAGATACTGAAAGCACATTCTATTACCATCATGGAAGCCGAAAACCCTTGTGTGTGAGACTATGAAATATTTTAACAAATGGAGAAGTTATTATTTAGGCTTTAATTTTTGTAGTCTTTATTGTCTTTAGATTATAACGCAAAGGGGGATTTGAATTTTGGATTTTAATTGCTCCCTGGGAGTTTGATACTGGGAGATAGTTCAAATTCAAGTTTGAGTCACTCTTATTCTACTGACATTGTATTTCGAATTGCATTGCTGTTATGTGGACTTGGTGTATAACTTCTAATGAATTATATTGGGCATCTTGGCTAGTGAAATGTGAGATGGGATATAGAAGAGGGAATGGATTTCAAACCGAGGGTGTTTAATTAAAATGTACCATTCTTACCTATTTAGAGTGCCAGGGCAAAGATTAAACTGCCTGCAAGATCCAGGGAGTACACACATGGATTGAGGGGGGCTGTGTTATGGGGAGAGAGACCTCACAAAGGTAGGGATAGGGCTGCCCTGAGAGAACCCCAGGGAACAGCCTAACCTCTGGTAGACCATGAGTCTACTTACAGCCTAATAGTTTAAGAAGACAGAATCTTGGGAGTGTTAGAGAAGACATTTTCTACTCCTCATGTTTTCAAAAAGGGGAGAACATTTCCATTATATTATCCAGAAAGGAAAAGTAAGAAAGAACTCACCTCCCCTTGCCCACCCCATCTTAAGTGACTGTGCGACTGGGTTTTAGGACTTAGAAACCTGTGGCTCGGTCCCTTCTGAGTTGCCTTTTCATGCACCTGCTTTTGCTCTTCCTTCCCTGCTGAGCCGATGAGGCTCAGAGTCCAGGTGTGCAGACTGGGGGCTGTCCAGAAGACTGGCTTCCTCTTTCCTGCCTATTAGGGCCTAATGGCTGTGAGAGAGTGACACTGGGTAGGACACTATTCTCTGCAGACACTCATGCTTTCTTGAGAAGGCCTGAAGGTCGAGATCTGAGAACTGAGAAGTATTGAGAAGCTCAGCTGTGGCCACTGGTCCAGCCCATAGTTTCCAAAGTAGCTGTATTTGCCATCAAGCTGATATTTTGACCTTCCTATTGTCTGACTCCTGTGTCTAAGTGTCAGTAGGTTCCAGTGTCAGTAGATGGTGGTGGTGGGAAAGATGACATTAATTATCACCTCTAAGTTCCCAACAAATATTAGCAAAAGAAATGTTCATTGATTCAGTAAAAGTTTACCCCCGAAGGACTTGATCAGCCACTGTTCCAGGGCAGAGCCGGGACTGTGGGGAAGAACAGAGTTACAGAAAAGACTGAGGGGACCCTTCGGGAAAGAGAGATGGAATTTCACCAACGCCCCGGGGGAGGATCCTGTCTGGACTGCTAGGTGACAATGAGAAAAGCAGAGAAATGTTTGGACACAGTCTGGAGTTGACTGTTACCTGTGGGTGTCTCATAATAGCAGTTTCCCCCTCTTGATAATGTACTGGACCATCACAGCTTCCCAGATGCCATGGAAATCATTAAGGAGATGCATCTGTATGAGACATTTAAGAAACATCTATCGAATACATACATGACAGTGAGGATTTCTTTCTCATAGACTTAGTAAGAGATCAGCACACTAAAGGGACACATTGAGGAAAAAAGGGCAAAAACAAAATCTGGTCTTTCCAATCTAAAGATTACAGGTGGTACTCACATAAGTACTTCGCAGAAAAAGCAGGGGTAGAAGAAGGTACTACCAATAGAAGATGATCGGAAAGGAAGTCAAAGGAAATATATATATTAAAATATATGCACACACGTATAGATAATATTATATAAATATATAAAATTATATATAATGTTCCTCCTAAATAACATATACACACACACATATAAATATGCATGTGCATGTGTGTGTGTGTGTATATGGGTTATTTGGCTGAACTGGTATCTTCAGATTAAATGACACCTTGATATTACAGACTTTTTGCAAATTGTTTCATCATCATTTTAAACCAAGCCTGAGTACTTACCCTAGAATGACCCTAGGTGAAACTGCAAATAAAGGAAAATTCAAAGTATTTCCTTTGTGTTAAATGGAAAATTGTTAGGGTCACAGATGCCAGGTCGAAAGACGAACAGAGAGAAAAATCTAATCAGGAAATGCGAAAGCTAAGGTTTTAGCAAATTAACTCACCCAGATGACTCATCCTAGATGTATTAAGTTTTCACATTTAACAGCCTCTTCATTGAAAATACTAAATACCATCTGTCTCCTGCAGATGAGTTAATGTTAGTCTTAAAGCCTTAAAGTTCACATTTCCTAATTCCTTTGTTTGGAAATAAATAACCTTTATGTTGCAGTGGCATGGTCTTGGGAATGTAATTTCTTTGCCCAATTGGGAGGAATAAATAAAAAATTCCACAACGGAGCTCTCAGGTTGTGAAATGTTCTGGGGCTCAAAGAAAATTGGTTCTGTGTACAAGCTACCTCAACTGGATCTGTCTCTGGGATTCTTTTTAGGATTATGTTACTTGCCTGTTTAGCCAAATCTCAACTCTTCATTAAAGTTGAGCCCCCATGCAAAGCTGAAATGGGAAATACCTGTCGGGCCCAATCACTCTTCTCAGAAAGTGCCTGAGAACAGCCCTTCTTTTATTCCTACCCACTTTCCTTAACAATGCTTTTTTTTTTTTCAAAGTAGAAAAATGCTATTTGGTTTGTGCAAGAATATTTGGTCTTGCATATTTTGGGTACTTCAAATAGAAATGAAGAAAATAAAGAAGATTCACCAATAATCTTCTTTATACAAAGAAGAGGGATCATGAAAGATAATAAAAGGGAGAAAAGGCTGGCTGCACTGTCGGATCCCAGCGCCCGAACTGTGCAGTATAAACAAAGTGAGGCCGTGAATTTAGTGGGATGAGGACTGGATCTAATCCCAAGATTGGATTCCAGTTCCAGCCCAGTATCTAACTCGCCAGTGACCACAGGCAAGTGGCCTCATCCCCTGGGCCCCACTTTCCCCCTTCTTCAAGTGACTGGGTAGGACTAAGGTGGTCTGAGGCAGTCTATAGATCACACTGGTGCAGAATGCTTGGGTTGAAACAAAAGAATTAATTTTGGTACGGACACTCGTGCTGCTTGGTGAGCTGAGTCGGCAGCCCCAAGACAAATATTCTGAGATCATTTAGTGTTTTATTTTGTCCTGGGCTCTCGGCACTTAAATTCTTAGCATTCCAGGCCTCCCAAAATGGGCCTCAATGTATCTTTCCAATTTCTACTGCCACTTCTTACCTGTGCCTGGGCTTTTCCTTTTCTGTAAATATTTGTTATAGTGCTTCCTTCTTTGTTCATGCAGTTCTCTCTAGTATTCTCAGCCTCCTCCCTCTGTTGGCCAAAATCCTACTTCATCCCCTTAACCACGAATGTTATATTTCAGTATGTCCTTCCTGACATCCCCTGAGTATTGCAATTTAATGCAATTTATCTTCCTCTAACCCAGGGTTTCCTAACCTCAGCATTTTGGACCTGATACTTTTTTGGGGGAGGTGAGGGGAGGAAGGGGCTGTCCTGTTCATTGTAGGATGTTGAGCATCGTTTCTGGCCTCTACCCACTAGATGCCAGTAGTACCTGCCCCTCCCTAAGTAGTGACAATTGGAAATGTCCCAGAGATCGCCCAGTGTCCCTTGGTGGGGTAAAATCCTGCTTGGTTGAGGATCACTGCTGTAACCGTCCATTCTACTCATGGTATGAGTGGGTTGAAAGCCAGGCAGACCTGAGTTTAAAACATGTTTCTATCACTTCTTATTCTGTGACACCGAGGAAGTTACTTAACTTCTCTGAGCTTTCGTTTCCTTATGTACAATGTGAGGATAACACTTTATGACTGTCAGAATTGGGTAGATTATATGAATTTTAGAAGAGATTTGAACATGTTTGGGATTGTGTGGTGATCCTTGGAAAGGGCTGTCCAGAAACTGGTTGCAGTGGGCCTAAGGAACTCCCCAGGAGGGATTCAGGCACTTAGCAACAACTACAACAAAAGACTTATGCAGGGACTACCATGCATCCCTCCATGCTCTTAGAACATTATATACATTATATAAATTAAAGTAACCAGTAACTAAACAGTGACTGGAGAGTAGAGTGACTCTGAAAACATCTTGTGATTTACATTCAATTGGTCATGGACAAGGCCCCCAGTTACCCAGGCCTGGGTTGTTGGGAGAGAGAGGACTATGACTAAATGCTTACAGAACAGTTTATCTAAGCACTATATTATTTGTCACCCAAGAGTCACTGCTGTGGGACCCCTCTCCTACCCCTCACAAAGGGGGTGGAGTTCTCTGCCTCGGCCTCACCTAACTTCTCAGTACGTTCTGGCAGCAGGAGGGCTCACGTGGAGAGGACTGTGAGCAGTGGCCGAGGAGTAGCAGCGCCCAGGAAGAGCGCTGTCGGTGTTGAGATCCTTGGGCGACCTCCTGGGGAGTTCCTTAGGCCTAGCTCCACCTCTGCCGCAGTCCGTCTGCACATACCTGTTTGTCCAGCTGCAACGCCCCCAGAAACAGCAATGCCCAGCACCTCGGGAGTAGCTCTGCCTCACCTGGGCAGCTCCGGCGGCCTCACAAGGGAAGCTGCTGCACCTATGGTGACAGCGGTAAAGTCTCCAGCAGCCTGCAGGTGAAGAGCGTGCGAAGGACACCCTGGGGACTCTCAGAAGGATGCTGGGTGTTCGTCGGCAGCCGGAGGTCCTTCCTGCACTGGGCGAGCAGCAATGCTGTGAGACGGGAGTTGTTGCGAGTGTTGTATCCACAGGTGTCATGTATTTAACTGCCCCTTTCGGGACGCTGGAAAATTTATAAAACACCTAGTGTTGTGGGTGTCTGTGTCTTCCCTTTGCCCTTGAGACAGGTGGGGCGATTCTGGAGCAGGTAAGATCACCCCCCATCTTCGCTTGTTCATAGGGCCGATCTCGTTTGGGAGGATTGTGTCCATCATTTCCATTGGACTAATTAATACAACCCTGGCAATCGGTTTGCCTGTCAAGCACATGGCAAAACCACACATTTAGAAATGTTGATTAAGTTACTCCTGCTAAGCAGTGAGGGAAGTGACATGCCCTGAGTGTCACTTCACACTGAGCTTTGGTTTACATTTCTAACCTTCGATGCAAAGATGACGTCAATGGCGACACTGTAACCCATGCACGCTCCTTTTCTAAAGAAGTCCCTTCGTGGCCTCTAGCTTTCACAGTGTTGATGATTGGCTTTGGGAAAAGTTAATGACAGCTTAATGTCATTAAAATTAATGGTCATAATGTCAACAAAATTAATCATCATTAACACCCTTAAAAGTTAAAGATGTGAAAGACTATGGCAGACTCAGCCATAGTCTTCTGAGCATTGGCGTACGTTGTACCCAAGTAGATCGGTTCAATTTTACCCAAATACAATGACGTGTCATACAGTTGCTATCAGTACAATCGGCCAGATATCTCTGGCTTTCTGCCTTCTGGGTGCATGGTGGGATTGCACTTCCTGCTGCCCTTCTGACTGGGGTGGTACCA
The DNA here is from genome assembly GCF_000956105.1 of Propithecus coquereli. Lineage (NCBI taxonomy): Eukaryota > Metazoa > Chordata > Mammalia > Primates > Indriidae > Propithecus > Propithecus coquereli. Next base: position 462,228 of record NW_012154085.1, read on the forward strand.
TGTGACTAGCATTGAACAATAAATTGTGAGTATGAGTGATGAGTGTTACTTCCATGCTAAAGCATTTAATTGCCGGTACAAAACCATTCAGAGATCTCTTTCCCTTTGCCACAATGACCAGATAGTGGCTGCTTCATTGGGGTGGATCCTTTAGTCAGGATGATACAGGAGGCCTACAGCCAAGCCACAAGGGATGTGTAGTGTTAATGCTAAATAAATATTTATTGTTTTAGGCCACAGATATTTAGAGGGGACAGGATTGTCACCACAGCACAAACTCACCCACACTAAATGATGCATGCTAGGACTTACAACCCAGCTACTTCTCTCATTCCAATGAAAGCCCCGGAATAGCTCCAAGTTCTGTAAAGCATAATTCACAGTCTTTTGTTTTTACTCTCCTATCTACTTCTAATTTCCAATTACCACACTGTAGTTGCCTAGATAGGTCTGGAAGATCTTCTGTTCTCAGCTTGTATCTACCCTAATACATCCACATGTAAAGGAGCATGTGTTTAAAGATGACAGAGACCCTGGAGACATCCAGACCACTGGTACCAGGACCCTTGCATTACACTTCAATTTTCATAATGATACCTTACTAGGATAACGTGACTTTTATTTACTTCAAGGCGCTGTCACATAAATTATCTCATTCAATGGGCTGGTAGTGTTAATGTGACTGGTTTGATTTTCCTTACAAAAGGAGAGGTCACACAACCCATTGGTGGTGAAGAGATAGAGTCCTTCCAGATGTTTGGCTCACTCAATGTGGTTTCAAGCCCATGCTATAATGCCGGGTGCTGGGCATAGATGCCAGATATTGCAACCCGGGGCCCTAGTGAGAGATCACCATGGCATAGTATTTGGAGATCACTGGTGATGCACACTCATCTGAAGGCTGACCCCTGACCCCCTTCTTCTAACCAGATAGTTAGTCCAATTTGATCTCTTATAACATTAGTGATCAAAATGATAATGTCCATACTTTTGTCACTAAGCTGAAGAGCTCACTTAAGATATTCATAATATAGTACTAGAATTTAGATTTATTCTGGTCCAACATTTTCCAAATACTTGTCCACGCGTTGCAAGAGCAATTTTTTCCTTTCTGCATTCTTTCTTGCTTCCTCATTCTTTTCCCAGTAACTGCTCACCTCTTTCCTTTCCTGCCTCTTTTCTCTTCTTCATGCCTGTCATTCTTTCTGTGGAATTTAAATAGTTTTCTGAACCACAGCATGATTTAGAACATGGGAGTTGGATTCACTTGCCCACTCAGCACAGGGTTCCTTTCACAGAATTCTCGACAAATAATTATTTGGCCTTTGTTTAACATGTCCAGTGATCCTTGGTTCCCAAAGGATCTCACTCTACTTGATAGCAATAGCAGTTACATAGTTCTCCAATTTATAATATTAACAAGATAGGAAAATGCAAACAGGCTCTTCTGTGTAAGACTCTCATCTGCCCAGTAACTTTGGTATGTTCACTTCCAGGAGTGAATAGCTCATGCATCTTCCACTTCCAAGTAAAGATTCTCTGATTTTTAGAAACCACAAGGGCTTAGTATCTGAGACCACTCTGAAGGGCTTTAGTGTGCATTTTCAGTTTCAATAAACTAATGAGAAGTGGGTCCCAAACTCAGTGTGGTATGCAAGAGAGGACAGGTTTTAAAGCCCTAAGAGAGGAAGGGAGGGTTGGCAGCTGCTCTGTGAAATCTCTGCTTCATCTCAGAGAGTGCTTTTGATGGCCTGTGACCTCCAGCTCTTCCCCCAGATTGAACTGCTCGCTGGCCCACAAACACCCTGGCCTCGTTTAGCTCCCGCTGTTCCTTTTGCCGGCAACTTTCTAAAACTTCTTCTATATTATCTATGTAGGCTTCTGCCTTATATTAGAATAATCACTATTCTTGCCCTCACTGTCTACCCAACCTCCTAACAGTACAAAATTCTTATCGACGTGAAGGCAAGAACTACATATGATCTATTTTTAAAAAATCCTCATCCAGCCCCCAGCACAGTGCCTTGGGTTCAAAATGGGTTGGCAGCACCAGAAAAAAAGGAGGCTGTGCAATTTATGATACAGTTCATTCAAAGGTGAGGTCTCTCACAATAGGAATTTCACACAAAAGAAGGAAGTGACTGAAAACCACAGCGCAAGAATAAGCCTGGACAGGTTGTCCTTCCCAAAGCAGGAACGTGAAGGCATGGAGGGCAGGCTGCCCCGGAGGCAAACGGCTCAAGGAGGAGGAGGCCGCTGTAGGAACTTCCCCGGTGTTCCTAGGTGGCCAATTTGCCAATAAATAGAATAAAACAACACAAAACTGACATGCCCAGGCCTCCATGCGATCCTTCCCCCAAACAGAGAGTCACGGCAGCCTGCAGGCCAGGAGGACCGCACTGTGCCCTCGAGGAGGCACTTGGTGGGGCAGGGCCAGCAACAAATTCCCCGTAGGGGAAGCAGAGACCCACGTGGAAACAGTTCACCTCTGCTCCCAAGCGACGCTGTTTGATAGTTGAAGAGTGACGTTTATTTCTCCTGCTGGCTCTGCAGACAGCCAGGGAAAACAGCAGGACCGAGAGGAGAGAAAGGAGAGGTAGCGTGTTACTGGTCCACAGGGTGTCCTCAGGCTGGGATAGGGGTCGGGGCAGCAGTGAGGACAACCAGGGCAGGTCCCAGGCCTGCCAGCACCCTTGTTCATCACTGAGAAAACCCCCTGACCCACATGCAAAGATCGAGTGGGTAAGAAACTATCAACACCTCTGTATAATGTAGTTACACCACTGAAGGTATTTTCTTTTCAAAACTGTCTGGTTAAATGTCTCTTTGGAAAAGAGAGACGTGCAGAAACATGGGGCCCAGGAACCCCTGCCTGCTGGTGGGAGGATAGGGTGAGTATGTGTGCGTGCATACCCACCGTCCCCAACACCTAGGCCTCTCGAAAGCTTCCTCGCCTCTCATCTTCCTTTGCAGAAAGTTCTAGACCCATGAATAGCACATTATACTGTGTTGCCCTGTTGTATCACTGTCTGTAATAGCATAATTCACATAGCAGCTTAATCTTTTAGGAGTTCCAGAAAAATCTTTTCTCCCTAAATAGTTGTCAATGTCTGGAAGGCTTTCCAGCCTTTTCCGGATCTTTTGTGCCTGTTCATGCTTGGCATAGTTCTGGGCATATGGGGACGACTGGGCAGATGTTTGCGAATAGGCTCATTAAACAACTTTATTACCTGATATTGATAGAATTCTATAATTTTCACTACACTATGACATTAAAATAAATCCGAAGGGCTTATAGCCAAGTTGGGAGAGATCAGAGACAGCAGTGCATTCTTCTCGTAATTCTGTATGTGAACGTAAGTGGGCACCAGGGGCTGGCTGGTAAGCAGATGCACACACGACTGGCTCAGAGGACCGCCGGGTGATTGCTCTCTGAAGCACTCAAACCATTTGTCTGGCCCCTAAGTGGGTGGCGTATGTTCAATGTAAGCACAATATTAACAAGAACTAACATTTATTGAGCACTTACTATGTGCCACACATGCCCCAAGCCCTTTCCATGTTTTAACTCATTTAATCCTCACAGTGAACCCTGCCATGATCTCTGCGTTGGAGATAAGAAGGGCTGGGAGTGAGCAGCTGGCTGCTTCTGAGTGGCGAGTCTGTCTTTGAACCCAGAGAGCCTAGATACTGATGCTGTGCTTTTAATCCCTGAGCTGTACGAGGAAAATACATTTCCTTGTGTGCATGCATTGTCTCTTGATCTGTTTCAAATAGATAGGAAAAATTGTTTTCATCTTGTTGCAAAGTGGTGGAGGGGAGGTTCTTACATTTTGCTGTCTGCACTAGAGAGTTAGACAAGCCTAGGGCTAACGTTGGCCCTTGGCTTGGCTCCTGGAGCTATTGTGTGGCAGCTTGAATCTATGCATGCAGACAGCATGCTCAGAAAGGCATATACTACTGATTAAAGATGAAATGAGGCTAATGGACTGCTCTTGGGAAAAGATTAAATGTGTTCACAATGGAAAGAGTAGACATGACGGTAATTAATGAAGTAATAATCGCTTTCGAGCTTAAATAAGACATAGTTCTTTGATTACAAGTGCTACCATTTGAAAAGAGCTGGCAGGACCCTGTGGCCTGTGGTGGATATCAGCAAAATTGTTTCATCTCCGTGTGGCAGTTACGCTTGATCAATCTATCTGTCGTTTCCAAAGAACTTCTGAGGTTTTTTTTCCTTCCTGTCTTTGTGCTTTCAATTGGTTTTAATCAGAGGCAAGGTGCTGACTCAGCTTCTAGTTTGAATTTATTCAGCTGGTGCAAAGATTCCGTGACAGGGGTTGCATTTACATTTTTATCACTGTCTCTTAAACCTGAATAATTTATCATGTTCTTTCCAGCCCACCCCACCCCCAATCATTTTACAGAGCCGGAGTGAATTTCTTGCTTTTATAATCAAAGTTATTTTGGATGTGCCTGCCTTTTCTCATGGACTTCTGACACCCTCTCTTTCTCACCAGGGTGAAGTTCAGGGGAAAAGATTTTTTTTCCTACTGATTAATTCAGCTTAGTTAGATTTGTCAGAGATTTCTTTGTATGAACTCTTTGTCAAAGCATGTGGATTCTACAGCAAATTAACTGATTTTTAAAACTTTCTGGTTGGGAATCTAATGTGTTCCATGGGGGCTTTTTTTCTGGACAATTCTGGACAATTCCACCGTTCAAATGTGGGAATAATAGTCCTGACAAATTATGGTTGTGGAAAGAAATGCTTCCCATCATGCCCATAATTAAGATATTACTGCTTATGTATACACGTGCACACTGAAGCATACAGTGGTGTATCAGGCCTGAATGAAATTATTTCAACACTTTGTCAGTTAAGAAAAAACAGGAATAAACAAGTGCATGTCCTTGTATATAAGGTTTAAGCCAAGGTATTTTAGTGTATGATGTTAGAAATACATGAATGTTTCCTCAAACTGAAAAAAAAAAACCTACTTAATTTATTATGTTATAAAAAGATTCACCTTGGAGTCCATTAGAGAGCAAGCTCCTTTTATATATTTAGAATGGATTTTGAATTACCAAAAACCTTAAGAATTATTCAGTCTCTTTCAGGGACCTGCTTTAGAGCGAGGGAGCATTGGGATTTATGGCTCCAAAAATGGTATTCAAATATTCAACCAAATGTTAGCTGGTATGTTTCCTTCCGCACCCCAGGCCACAACTTCCTCAGAGGCTCTGAAGCATGAGGTGCACTGGGCTGTAGAGAGTCTAACTTCCCAGTTCCAACAGGTTTCCAGATGGGAAATTATAATCCTTTCTTGCAGAGATTAATAAATAAACAACAATGGTGTCATGGTTAATTTTATGTGTCAACTTGGCTGGAATATGGTGCCTAGTTGTTTGGTCCAACACCAGTCTAGATGTGGCTGTGAAGGTATTTGCGGGTGTGAGTAACACTTAAATCAGTGGACTTTGGTGAAGCACGTTACTGTCCTGAAATAAAACAGACAATGTGCACAGGCCTCATCCAATCAGTTGAAGGCCTTAAGGACAAAGACTAACGTTTCTGGAAGAAGAAAGAATTTTACCCCAACCCTGCAATGTAGAAGCTCTGCCTGAGTCTCCTGGCTGCCAGCCCTGTGGACAGCAGACTCGAGATGGCAATATCAGCTCTTACCTGAATCTCCAGCCTGCTGGCTCATGCTACAGATTTCAGACTTGCCAATTCTCACAACTGCATGCGCAATTTCTTAAAATCTCTCTCTCCCTCCCTCTCTCCCCTCACCCCTCCTTTTGGTTCTGTTTCTCTGGAGAATTGTGGCTAATACAAACGGCAGTCAGTGTTCCTGCTCAGCCACCCCGAGAAGTGCCACCCCTTGGGCCAGCAAGGGGTTGGTTGGTCTCTCCTGAACACATTCTGTCACTCCTTTTAATGAAAATTTCTAGTGCACTTTTCTGTTGTCAGATACAACTTGCAATTGGTAGCAGCAAGTTGATTTTCAGTGGTAACTTGTGAGATTTTGGTCATTTCCTGGGACAAATCTCCACTCCTGACACCCTTGGGCTTGGCTCCTGCCTCCCCATCGCTTTCCCAAGCCTGCATTAGGTTCCCCCTTCGCTGTCCCCTGAGCACCATCTACACATACATCTTTAATCATTGTGTTTAGCATGTTGTGTTATAATTTTTATGTATATTTTATTCTCTTATTAATCTGAGCTCTTTAAAGCTGGGATTAGACTTTATGTTTGTGTCCCTGGTAAATAGCCTACTATCTGTCTAGAGCAGGTGTGTATATATTGTGCTAGGCAAAGGCGTTTCCCATTAATGGTTCCATGTCATCTCTAGGAGATTCTCCCTAAACCCCTAGGATGGACTGAAAAGAGCACAGACATTTGAGTCAGACAGATATGCCCTTGTTCTAGTTCCTTCTCTTTCTAACCTTGGGCAAGTCTTTTCAACTTGTTGGCATTCTTTTCCTAATCTCTAAAATGGAAATGACGAATTATACTTGCTTTTTTGGATTATCATGAGGATTGAATGATGCAAGTGATCTGATATTTCAGTAAATGAGAGGTGATAGGGTATAATAACCCAGTAAATGAGAGGCATCACCCCCCTCTCAGCCTCCATATCACTAAGCATTTGTTCCAACGCACTTACTCTAAGTTCCCTGAAGTTGAATCTTCAGGACAACCCAGTGGTCTCTGGCTGTGCCCTCAGTTCCTGCACCTTCCCGTCCTTGCTAAGAGGAGGGCACAGGCACGCTGGGCCCCACTCAGCTGCGGTTCAGGATAATCTCTCGCTCCAGCTAAAGAAGCTGCTCTGGGGTCTCTCGCCCAGGAGAAGCAGCTCAGTGTAGGTGGGATCTCATTTTAGAGGCAGAGCAATTATTTTGTTTGCTCTCAGAGAACCTCGAGATTAGTGAGTCTCAGAGGAGCCTGGGGGTGATTTCGTGTCCCCCAGGGGTCATTTGGCAACGTCAGGGGATATGTTTGATGCCACAGCTGGGGTGGGTGAAATGCTATTGGCATCTAGAGTGTAGAAGCCAGAGATACTGCTCAATATCGTACAATATACAGGATATCCCTAGACAATAAAGAATTGTCTGGTCCAAAATGCTAATAATGCAGGGGTTTGAGAAACCCTCCTCTAGCCAATAGAAAGTGGACACTTCCATCTTCAATTCATAAGAGAAGGCGAAACAAGTCACAACTGTAAGTCAGAAGAAGGTTCTTTAGTAAATTTCTTTATCTGCCTTTCTATTTCATTTCCAGATGAGGCCACTACCTGTTTATTCTCACTCTATGCTAACATTATTATCTTAAAGTATATGATAACTTAATAGAAATATGAGTTTCAGATGGGGGCTGGGCAAAGGCAGAAATTTATTAGCATTGGGTGGCCATATTGGGTTAAAAAAGAAGGGAGATGCATCAACACGCTCTCACACCTTTCAGCTTTATTCGTGGATGGAGACATTTAGCAGCACAGCTTGTGGTTAAAAGCTCCATCTCTCTGCTCAGACTAAGCTGACTCTGCCACAGACAAGCTGTGTGACGTCGCACAAGTTACCTAGCCTTTCTGTGCTTTGTTTTCCTCCCTGTACGATGAGACTAGCATCCAACTCGTAGAGTTGTTGTAAAGATAAGTGATATAAAACAAGGAAGCAGCTGTCTTTAACAATTCTGGCTCTGCAACTTTCTAGTTATGTGACCCTGGGCAAGTAAGTTAAGCCTCTTAGGCCTGGAGTGCTTCATCTATAAGATGGAAATGCTAATGTTATCTATTTCAGGACTGTCGTAAGCATTAAATAATAGATGGAAAGTGTTTTTGTACCTAGTGAACCCTCCGTAAACTGTACTCATTTTTATTCCTTGAACAGCTGCTGAATGGGATCAGAAAGAAAGATTAAGTGTGGCGTTTGTCACTGGGTGAAAGGTATGGCTTGGTCGGGGAGGACTCAATGAGCATCTGTGGATGTCATTGCCTGGACGGCCATCACTCCTCTGGGTCCAACACAATGAGGAAGGGTTATCTGAAGGAAGGGGATGTAGTCAGGTAAGAGCAACCTCAGCATAGTACTGTCTCAAAGGGCTGAGGAAAAATGTAGGCTGTGGAGAAAATAATTCCTTCTCCCCATCCCCAGCACCAGCAATGCATTCATATCCCCTTATTCTAATGATACTCCAAAGGTCCAAGTGGGAGATTTGCTTAGTAACTGAGTCAACATGGTAGTGTTGGGCAAAAAAACTTTTCCAATCAGCAAAAATCTCTTGTCAGTTAAACCTCTGGAGCCATGGTGCTCACTGAACGAGGCTGAGTAATGTTTGCCCTGGGCTTCTGGACAAGATCGGAGCTGTGGCATGGGGCAGTCATGGGAACATGCCTAATTGGTTGGGGTGCAGATCTGTGAGCACTCAATCTATCCTTGGGTTTAGGCTTGCCCAAGGCAATTATAAGCAAATTAAAGGATAATTCTGTAGGTAAATGACATCAGGAGTACACGCCACTTGTCTGGTAACTATTGACTAATAACACCTTCTCTGTATCAAGGCATAAGATATTAATAGAAGGGATGAGCTCTAGAATTTTTATTTTTATTAAGGGATTATTATTAATGCTCATCATAAATCACAGATTGTCATGTCTTTTTTTATGTTTGAGACAGGAAAAAACTGTGGGCTTGTGAAAACCAGAAAGCATCTAAAGTACTTAAGAGAAAAAGAGGTGCTAGAAACAGGTCTCAGGGCAGAGCCAAGTTACACCCTCCACGTCTCATACAAAAATCCAGTTTACTTCACTTGGACCTATCAAACCAAACAAAATAAACAAACAAAAAGAGACTATAAAATGACCAGGCTGATTTGAAAAAGATCCAAATAAAAAATAAGGCTGGGTGCCAGGGCTCATGCCTGTAATCCTAGCACTTTGGAAGGCTGAGGTGGGAGAGTGGCTTAAGCCCAGGAGTTTGAGGTTGCAGTGAGCCACCATGATGCCACTGCACTCTACCCAGGGTGACAGAGCAAGACTCTGTCTCAAAAAAAAAAAGAAAAAAAAATCAGCCAGAGGGAAGACACATTAACTCAAAATGTTGGAAAATTAAACTGTCAGAAGACTTCTCACAGCAACAATGGAAACCAGTACTCAGTACATTAACATCTTTAAAGAGCTAAAAGCAAGGAAAAAAACGACCAGCCTTAAATCCCCAGCAACACTATCTTTCAAGAACTAGGATGCAATAAAAGCATTTTTATACAAACAGAAACAGAATTTGCCACAATAGAACGTCACTAAAAAACTTATAAGTGGATATACTGTGGCAAGCAGAAAAATGTTTCCCAGAAGGAATATCTTAAAAGCAAAAAGGAACAATGAGAAGAGAAATTGGCATACACAAAGAGGGGTTTAAGCAGTTGATTGACAACCATTCCTGCCCACTAGAAACATCTAGGTAAGATTCTGATTTATATGGCCTGGGTGGATTTCAAATATCAATATTTTTTAAAAGCTTCCCAGATAAGTGTAATGTGAATCTAGGATGAAAATCATTATTATTAATGAACATTGTCCAAATGAAATTATATATATAACGTATATATAAAGTGGTGATAACTACTGATGTGTCAGATTTAAAAAGGGCATATCTAAAACAGTCAACATCAAGCACGGAAGTCAGGAGCAGGGTATTGGAGTTAAAATGTCCAAAGATCCTTGCTTTGTTCACAAGGAGATTTAAAGCATTAATAATAAGCATTTTTAACTAATCGGGCATGGTAAATGTTAAAGGTATTCACTTAAAAATATTAAGTTCCCTAAACATAAAGATGAAGATGAAATAACAAATGAACAAAATTAACAAAACTAACAATCAGTCTAAAAAGGGGAAGAAAACAAAATATAAAAAAGTAAACAAGATGTAAAAAGAAGATGGTAGAAACAAATCCAAATAGAAATACAAAACAAATCCAAATACCAATAATCTCGACAATGTGACTAAACATGTCATTTAAAATATAGAGACTTTCATTATTGAAGTTTTAATAATGTACACCAATACTCTTTACAGGAAACTGACCTGAAACATAAGGACACAGAATGTCTGAAAATGACAGAATGAAAAATGAAAGAATGGAAAAAGACATAGCAGAAAAACTAATAACCAAAATAACACTTTGGTAACAATTCAAAACAAAGGCATTATTAGTAATAGAAAGAGTTACTACCTACCAATAAATGGGTTAAGTCCATAAGAAGATGTAAGAGTTATAATATTGTAAATATTTAATAAACTGTGCTTAAAATAAATAAAATAAAATAAAATAAATACATCTATAGGGAGAAAAATACAAATCTATCATCATGGGATTATTCAACACATTTATCTCAATTATTAATGGATCAAGAAATAAAATAACATTATTAATGATGATGATGATTATAACAATAAATATAGAATATTAAACAATCTTGATTTAATAGACATGTAGAGAAGACTGTTAATAGACATTTATGTGAAGCACATGTAGAAAATTTATGAAAACTGACCATATTCCAGGCTGTATAAGAAATCTCAACAAATGTCTAACACATAGGTATCTGTAGGGCATGTTTTCTGATTCAAATGAAATTAAGACAGAAATCATTAACAAAAATATGAATTAAAATACATGCATATATTTGTTAATTTTTTAAAATGCTAAATAACTTGTGGATCAAAAAAAGTAATAATAGCATTAAAGAATCCTTATGAGTAAATGAGAATGACAATGCTTTATCTAGAACTTCTAGACTCTATTGAAAATAGTCCTAAGAAGGGGAGCTGTAGCCTAATATTAATATATTTGGAAAGAAGGTAAAAAGTTACTTTTCAGTAACTTTAGTAACTGAAGAATAATGAGCTAAGAATCTAAATCACAACATTATAATAAAAGAAAACAGAATAAATCTCAGGAAGTAGAAAAAAGGAAATAATAAAGATAACAGTAAAATTAATGAAATAGAAAACTAATGACATAAATAAATAAAATAAACCAACAAAGAGAAACTACTCTCCTATTAATGTTTTCAGAGAAACAACTTCTGCAAAGATTGAGAACAAAAGAGATGGCACAAATAAAAATATTAGAAATGAGAAAAAAGGGAACATAATTATAGACAGCAGAGGTATAAAAAGTAAGAGAATATCATGAAAAAGGTTGTGGCAATACATTTGGAAACTTAGGCGAAATTAACAAGTTCCTTAGAAGATAATTGATCACAACTGACTCAAGAAGAAATAGAAATCCTGAGGACTTCTACAAAAATTTCGAAAATTCAATCTGTCATTAGTAATAATCCTGGGACAGAAATAGAAACCCAAATTATTTTACAGGCAAGTTTCGCAAGACACAATTTAAAATAATTAGCAATGAGTACAGTTTGCATCCTAAATAATCAGAGCAGATGTAAGTCGTAAACAGTAGGTGCAGGCGTGCCGATGGGTACTGACTGAATATCAGTCTTAGTTTTTCAAAACTTTCAAGAAAATGATTGTTCCAATAAAATGAAAACTCTTTTAGAGATTATGGAAAGAGAAAAATTTCCTCAATTCACTCTCTGAGGTTCATATAATCTTGATTTCAAAATCAGACAAAGACAGAAGGAAAAAAGAAAAATTACAGGTCAATCTCACTCACAAACATAGCTGTAAAATTGTTTAAACAAAACATTAACAATCAGCCATAAAAAAAGAATGAAATAATGCCTTTTGCAGCAACTTGGATGGAACTCGAGGCCATTATCCTAAGTGAAGTAACCCAGGAATGGAAAAGCAAATACTGCATGTTCTCACTTACAAGTGGGAGCTGAACTGGGAGCATGCGTGGTCACACGGAGGGAAGAGTGGACACTAGAGACCCAGAAGGGAGGCAGGTGGGAGAGGAGTGAAGGATGAAAATTTCCTATTGGGTACAATGTACACTACTCAGGTGATGGGTGCGCTAAAAGCCTGGCCTCGCTTCTGTACGGTAGATCCGTGTAATAACACTGCACTTGTACCCTCAAATAGATGGAAATAAATAAATACATACTGTATGACTTCCTTTGCCTCGGTCTTTTTACTGGACTCTTCAGGCTACTTTTTTAAGACTTCTTTTTCCTTTAAAGGATGATTTTACATTTTTTTCCTTAAATATTTATAAGGAAAGAAAAAAAAGAAAATTTGAAAGGATTCCAACAACATTAAATGTTTGGAGTTTGATCACTGATGTGGCCTCATAGGTCTTCTGCTTCAATCCATATTGGACCTTGTTCCTATTTTCCTCCTCTACTCCAGCATTTTACAAAAGAAGAAAATGGCCACATAAATATTTACATTCCGTTGTGTGATACAATTCTAGAAATGTAATGCAAATTTAAATCTTTCCCCAGGAATTGCTCTCAGCCAAAGGAAGTTGCATGCCCAGGGTTACACCTCCCTTCCTGGAAATAGCCTGCATCAGAGATTACTTGAGTCAGGTTACAGAGCCAGCACCTCTCATCTCATTTGAGCCAACTCTAGAGGACAATCCCAGCTCAGCTAAGGCCTGCATTGAACTGCATCTCCAGTTCAGCTTCTTCCTTGCCCCAACCCTGTATCCTCCACCCTTCGGGTATTATTCCAGAAAGCACTTGCCAATAACTCTCCTGCCTTAAACAAAAAATTAGCAAAATAAAATGAATGTTATAAAAAACTGCGATATATCGTAATAGAATTAAGTCGACATCAGAAAACAATAGTTTCACACTAGAAATTTAGAAATGTAGTTTACCACA
>NW_012154085.1:475814-541997 GCF_000956105.1 Propithecus coquereli
ATGAGAATATATTATTGACACAAAAATTAACAAAGGTTTAGTCCCTGAATATATGAAGGACTTCTACAAATACATGAAAAAATATAAATAATAGAAAAACAGACAAATTATTGAACCAGCATCTCACAGAAGGGAAAATATAAATGGGAAATAAGCATATAAAATGCTTAGTCCTACTAACATTCAAGAAAATACAAATTAAGATCAAAATGAAATACTCATTTGTAGCTCCTAAATTTGTCCGATGAAGAAGTTCGATTGGGGAGAAGACAGGTTAAAGGAACTCATAAGTTGCTGGTAAGAGTCTAAATTAATACAACTACTTTGGAAAATAACGTGTCATTCCTTGTAAAGTTGAACATCTGCATACTTTAAGATCTAGTAATTTTACTTTGAGGTGCGTGTTCCCCCAAAATCCTTGTATATGTGTACTAGGAGACGTATAAGAATATTCACAGCAGCACTATTCGTGACAGTAAAAAGTGGAAATGACTTAAATGCACGTTGATAAAAATACCTATCTATCTGTGCCATCTTTGCACAGTGGAAGAGTGGGAGTGGAAATGGTTGATTCACAGTTACAAGAGGCAGCAAAGATCAATCTCAAACAGAAATCTGGAAACAGAGGCAGAATCCTGCCTTGGGAGGTGGGTAGGGATAAAGCCAGACCCATGTAATGCCATGAGTCGCCAGGCAGGGCAGAAGGAAGTTCTGGACTTGGCTTGTTTTCTCAAGCCCCTAATACCTGGAGAAACATATTCTAAACAGCAGAGACAGATTTACCAAGAAGCTAATGAACTTAAGCTTCAGAACCCCTCACTTACACCTGCTTCTTCCAAGGCCCTGGGAGAGGACCTAGTAATTTTGTATTTGTAATTTTGTATTCACTTTGTTAAGAGGGACCCCATGGCCTCCGTAAGCTGGAGGCTCCAAAAAAATCTGGATCCAGCCACCTCTGATAAATTATAGGGAACCGGGAGCCCAAGGGTTCCTCTTTGGACCTGCAGCACATGTAGTGCGATGTTTGCAAATAGAGGTGTTAAACAGTGTTCAAATTGAATCGCCGACGTCCTGGCAGTGTCACAGAAAAATATCTCAGGTCTAAAGATTTTGTTCATTCATTCATTCATTCATTCATTCATTCATGCTTAAAACTAGAGTTATTGGTTGTGGGTAATTGTTTATAAATTGTTACAGTGTATAATTTTTACTCATTGACTTGAACACTTTTGTCTGTGTGGTTAAGCTCTCTATATCAAATAAGCCATGTGAAATACTCATGGTTTCCTGTTTTTCTCCTGTCTCATGGTAACCTTGAGCTTGGTATTACCTTGAGGGATATAGCACAGGGGCAGGGACCTAGATCATATCATCTACTGAGGTCCTGTCCAGGCTCAGAATCTTCTTATGATTACTCTAGCCAATATTTAGCAGTCAGCGAATTGCTTTGTGGAAGGATGTTATCTCTTTTAGGTAATACAAGTACAATTTGATGACCTAGAACAAGTTCGAATAGAAACCTGAGTCATGAAAACCAGATAGAAATAGTGATAATGTTGTAACTGGTTCATATTATTCCCCGTGGGTTTCCCCTCCTCCTTTCTTTGATCCACCTGTTATTGGTATCTACTGTTTTGCCAACCTGCTGGGTCCTAGTGTGTGGAGATTCTTTTGGTAGTCTTTTTAACTACCCCCTCTTTCAGAAGTGATAACACGTGAAGCCACAATCCTTGACAATAATTTAATGAAAGCATTTGAATAATGTTGATTCCGTAAAAACTATCCCGTTGTCATTCCCTCCACCTTCTCCTTTAATATGTCAGCACTGGGAAAAAAGATCTTTGTAGAATCTCGAATGTGCTGACTTCTTTCTCACCATGTCCTTCCGGCTCTCTCATGTCTGGAAGCGTCACTAACCTTGGTGTCTGGAAAGTGAGTTCACGTAAATGCCCCGTTTTTGTCAGTGTCTTCCAGAGCCTCCGCCACTCCTTTGGGTTTCTGAGTTGCTGCACAAAATACTTAAGGCCTTGCAGGCTTAACTTTTACCTGCCAGACTCAAGGTCAAATCTAAGTTCTGTCTGTTGAAACACTCAGAGCCCTAGATTCTTATGAGTATACCTTGTAGGCACCTGGGCTTTGGTTCCCAGGGCCTCAGGTCATATATTCACCTCATGGACTCTTCTGCTGCCACTAGCATTTCTGGAATGCAAATTAATCTATACCACTGACATATGGGTGAATGACATGGGTATAGCATGGAGCAGTGGGAAGAAGGAAGAAAAGCCCTCATTGTGGCTGCTGCATATGCACAAGGATCTTTTTAGCTGTACTTTAAGAAAATTAAATCTTTTTTCATTGCACTTGGGCTTCGCCTTCAAGAGGTTCACCCTAGCCGTTTGTTGGCAAGTTACAGTTGCTCTTTAGCCACCCTAAGAGCAGACCAACAGCTCAGAGGCCCACTGCCATCCACACTGCCCAGCACCCATCAGACCTGCTCTAAATGAAGGCTGCCAACATGTCCACTCGATTCTCACTGTGCATTTTTAATGTCCAGTTACATGGAGGTTCCACTGATTGTTTTTGTTTGTGCTCTGGTCATTGGTAGGTTTTGGGTGGAATCTCCTATCTACTTTTCCATTGGCCCTATTGTTTGTAGTGCACAAGGGTTTTCAAATGCCTATATCACATTACTGCAGAAATGGACTTCCTTGGTATGGAGCCAAGCCTCCAGCAGTATGCACTCACGCCTGTAGGACCTTGGAGGCCTCACCCTGATGCCCCATCAGCCTCTGGTTTGCCTGCATCAGAAATCATGGTGTGACTCACGTCTCACATCTGTAGCCTCGTGTTTGCCACCCTTGTGCCCAGCCACTGAGCCCGAAGATCAGAGAACTTCATTCTCCTAATTCCATCCACTTCTCACCTGCTTCAGGCTTTCTCTCAGCTTCTTGACCAATGGGATCATGGGTGTCTTTCTAGAAGTGCCACTGTGCTTGTGTGTCTGGGATTGCTGCTGTGTTTGCTTTGTAGCTAGAGGCTGAAAACTGAAAAGCCCAGTACAATGACACTGTCGATTTCCCCAAAATTTGTTAATGCAACCTGGAGCTGGAAGTTAGAGGCCGCAATTGCTCTCTGTGGAGTGGATACGCAAACCATAAATAATTCTGTGGGCACATCGTAAACGTGGGGCCAACCTGTCTCTTCCAGCCTCTTTGTCCCTGCAGGCCAAGGGAGTAATGTAAGTGAGGGCGTCTCCCTCCCAGAGGCTATAGGCAACATGAAGGTATCAAAACTTGATCTAGAAGTTCCTCTGATGGTGGAGTGGAGCAGCAGGACTTCATCTTTGCTAAAGCCAGAACAAGCGGATGGGGCTGGTGTACTTGAAGGGGGAAAGTGTAGACCAGGGGAGAAGGGAAAGAACCAAGACTAGATTCTAAGTGGGGTGAAGGGTCTCACTTTCTGCAAACATTTTAAAAATAAATCTTGTCAATGCATATATATGAACATATATACATATACATATACACATGCACACACACACCCCTACATGACTAGGAGACGTTTATCCTCATCTGTAAAAAGAAAATTGTAGGTAACCAGGTCTGGTTAAGGCCACAAGAGGCTGAAATTGGCCTGCAGCTGTGTTCTCTTCGGTTCACAAAAATCAATGACATTTTTTGTATGAAATGCCCTTAGGAAGTATATATACCCTGCAGTTTGGTATAGTCTCCACCATTCCCTAATGCCACACCTGATTCTCCTTGCACTGTCTGTAACCCCTGTGGCCTATACAGCAGGCTTCTCAACTCAGTACTGACATTCTTTGTGGTGGGGCTTGTGCTGTGCATTGTAGGGTGTTTAGCAGCATCCTGGTTTCTGCCCACAAGATGCCAGTAGCACCTGCACTTACTACTCATGGCTAGAAGTTTTCCGAGAACCAGAGAAGTAAAGCTATTTACTCAAAGTCTCCTAACTAGTCAGTGTCAGTACCAAGAGTAGTTTTATGATTTCATACTCATAGCATGGTGCTCTTTCTTCTATAGTGTGGATAGTAAATGCCCAAATTACCTATTTTTCCATTTTATAAAAAATTCTCTGACTCTCACAAGCAGCAGTTATAAGAGGTAATTTTCTTGCCACTTTCAATATACGGTTGTGGTAAAATGGTCAGCTGATCCCTTTCTGAGCTGTGTCCTATTAAATGGGAGAAATAGTGGTCCCTGACAGCGAGCCTGTCTGCACTGACATGGCCAGAGGCTGGCTGAGGCTGGCACTGTCTGATAAGTTGGTATCCATGACATGCTGGTTGTTCAATACTTTGAACATCACCCTACCTACCTTGTTGAGTTGTTGTGATGATTAAGTAAGACAGTCCAAACATGCTTGCCCATTATAAACTCTCAATAGCTGTGAGCTATTATTTTTATGGCCCGAAGTCATAAACAGGTAAAAGAAGGAAGCTCCATCTGCCACTGCGACCTTATATGGTACCCCACCCCCCACCTTGCCATCCCAGCTCCAGTGGCACATTCCTGTTTCTCTATCTTGGCAATTTAGGTCCATTCTTACCTCAGGGTCTTTGTACTTCCTGTACCTCTGCCTACAGTACTCTTATCCCAGACCTTAGTTTTCTCCTCATTATGCAGATTTCAGTCCAAATGTCCTCTTCAGGGAATCCTTTCCTGACTTTGCTTTATAAAAGAGTACCTACCCACCCAATCCTGCATACCTTTGTGCTATCTGGACTAATATTGATTTTTGTTTTGTTTTGTTTGTTTTATAATATGATGCATCTTGCCTCTTCTCCACAGAAGAGGAATTTTCTCTTGCTTGCACTATAGCTCTAGCATCCTGTCGTGTCATGGTTGTAGCAGAGAGCCTTGCATACAGCTTAAGTGCTCAATAAATGCTTGTGGAAGGAATAAATTCAGCAGAAACCCTGGCTCTGATTCCAACTCCAGTGCTATTTTAAACCCGTTAGATATAAGACTATCCAGAGAATGAATAAGATTCATTGACTGGATGTTTGATAGATTCATTCATTCATTCCTCAATTTGTTCTTTCATCCATCCATTCATTCATTCATTTAGCAAACATGTACTGGGTACCTTATTGGAATCTACCTACTCTATACAGAGAAGCTCAACCAGAGAATTTCAGTTTCTATTATTATTCTTCATTATCAGATGCAAGCAAGTAGGGAAAATAGTCTTCCAGCTATAAAGAGCACAAACATGATTTTTCATGTTAGCATTTCCCAAAAGTGTCTAGAGCCCGCTTCTGTTGAAAAACTCATACAGAGCCTCTACTGTGTGCCAGGTGCCACCTCAGCGTCACAGACTTGGGATGGACGAGATCTGGTTCCTAGACCCAAGTTGGTTTTGCATCTCACAGTCTTTTCTGTTCTGTGCTTATTGCTTCACTCCATTGCTCGTTACCTCTGACCTGCACTCTTGCAGAACTTTGTACTGGAAAGTGCACAGATTTGCCTCTTGTTGGTCAAAACAGTCCAACGGCAGTCTTCCGGGATGCAGCCTGCTGTGTTCTTTTCCATGCAACCACCGCCAACTCATTCTAATTCTTAGGATTACCCTCTTTCTCAAGACCATCTGTGAACCAACACACAATCTTCTCTTCTTTGCATTTCAAAAAGCATATACACGCTGTTCATTGTAAAGACTTTAAATCCAAACATTGTGAGTACATGGACAGGAGTAATGTAAGTAACGAACATAGGGAATCTTTTGGATGTCTGTGGATCCTGACTCACTTTCTTGGGTGGTGATTTTAAGGTCCTTTGTTGTGGAAATCAATCTGGCTGGCTTTCTGTGCTGGGTGCTACATAGAGGACTTTTAATTTTAGGTTGGCAGATGGCTGTTTCTGTAGGATTCTTAGCCATTCTTAGAGTTCTCATTCCAACCAACTCCCCATATAAGTAAGTGCTCCTGGAGCTGTGCTCTGGCTTTACTTAAAGAGGAAGAGCCTATCCCTCTTTTACCCCAGACATTCTTCCCCTATGGCTTGGGCTGCTGTTCAATGACTTTACAGATGATCCTGCCATCATGTCAGCTCCAAGTCCTGAAAGTGTACCTCACCTCCCCGGATTATCTCTATCGGCCCTTCTGCCTGCCCAGATGACTCAAATTCTGGAGGATAATTATAACCAAGGTTTAAATGAATATGTGTGGAAAAGTAGAGCTCAGTGGGACAGCCAGACATCACGCATGAAGGAAACATTACCCATCAAGGGCTCTTAACATGAGGATGGCGAGGCACCTGAGTGGAAACGGAACCTCATTGTAGGGACTCAATTCGCCATCTAAAGGGATAACCATCTTCCCTTTACAGGACATTTTAGAGCCAGTTCTCATTGCTTCACCACTGTGGCCCACACCATTCACAGAGTTTAGCAAGTAAATCACAGATGCATGGCTTTCAGTGTGCTTGGAAATACAAGTGCTGGAGAAATGTGCCAGCTCATCCGTGGTCATCTCAGGGTCGTTGTACTACTTTAACATCCCTAAACCTTGATGCTGTTCCAGTCTGGTCTTTTTTAAAGAGGAAGTCAGTTGGGGCTCAATGAAAGTGTTGAGAGTCCTTATTTTCCTGAGACTGTGAAAGGGACACATGGTTGTCATAGCCCAAGTCTTCCACATTTGTTCCCTCCTGCTCATGTGCAGCCTCCAGCACCCCAGGCATCTCTTGGGGTTCTCACTGGAATTCATTCATCTGTTCAGCTCTCTGTTAACACCAGGTATTAATATATTCTGTCATAGTTTCCTCTCTCCTGCTCAGGTTCCCCTGATCAGTGTCTTCAATTTCCAAAGCCACTCAGGGGAATCTTAATCCTACCATTACCAAGGTTAACTTCCATTTTAACATCAACATTTATGCCAAGGGCACCATCACCTTAAGTTGTTGGTTAAGGGTCGTGCAATGGCCTGGGCCAAGGTAGGGCAATGACACACTCCCCAGTGCTCTGTCACACTTTTCCATATAAATGGCACTTACAGATCCCTTTATGATGGCAGCTTCTTCAGAGACTCTGCCTCTAACCCCACTAGCATGGTCCATGAGGCCAGGTAGGGTCATCTCTTCTTCTTCCTCAGCATCCAATGTTTGAATATACATTACATTCCCCTTTCAAACAGAAACAAACATCCCCATGCATTTCACCTCCGGACACATCCACAAATGTCTGAATTCCGTTTAAGCATGGCCAGGGCCATCTGGACTATGCAAGGAAAAGGAACAAAGTCTTTACCTTTGTGGGATGACAGAACAGAACTGATAAGGGTCATCAGCATCTGTCCGGGTGGGATTGACTTTGTCTACTCCCTCCCTCCACTTCCCAGCTATGGTCTTTTGCTCTTCAGTCCCTGGCCTGAAACCTTAGTGTTCTGGGATTCTAAGTTATTCACAACCTGAGCCCACAAGGATTTAAACATGGGTATTGTGTGATTTGGACCTAGCGATGCAGACTGGACAGGCAGGCGTCTCCCACCCTCTCTCCCTGTTCTGCTGTTAGTCTCCCCCTCAGCATTGAGGCAACTAATGAGGCCAAACAAGAGCTGGTCAAAGAAGAAGGGGATGTGCAGGACTCTCAGAAGACACTCCACGAGCACATACACGTAGTCCCATATGTACACACAGTTCTTTATTAAAACTCTCCCCACCCTTTAGAGCCCAATTAAATGATATCTTTCCCATGTGGCCTCCCTCCCTTCTCTCACATTCGACCTGACACGGTGAATTTGTGTTCTTTCTCTGCGATGCTCTCACAGCTCTTCATGACCAAGTCATTGAGGCACCTCGTACCGTGCATGTGTCGCCTCTAGGAGGATGCACGTTCCTTGAGAGTGAGCACAGAATGCTGTAACCACTGGCCTCCTGCCCAGCCCTGTGCCTTCCTTCTGGTGGACACCCGAAATGCTACTCTTCAGTTCCGTTTCACACTTCTGTTAGCAAAGGCGATTCACTGAACCTAATGTGATAACTTATTCTTATAGCAGTCAGTCTCTCACCTCATTTTTATTAAACTTTACTGCACTCCAATTCATAAATATTGAAAAGCAAAACAGAATTAACCATCATTTTTTCAAAGAAAATGCAGTTCTTTTCATTAAAATTCTGAATAGATTACCCACTTTTTCTTTTTATCACAAAAAATCTATTTTGAAGGAATGATCCCCATTCCTTTCCATAAAAATAAGGATTTTAATTATATTCAGGAGCCTGAAAAGATCCCAATTTGCACTTTTCCTAGGTCCCTTGTGGCTACAATTATGATTTTCCAAAGTATGAAGACTTCGGGGTTCTTTGTGATGCAGAAACTGGCAGTGAAATGGTGAGGGCTTGTGAAATGCGATATCATGATGTTAATCACTTGGTCATGTAGTGTCCTTAGTGAAGCACACAGTATGGGCTATGTCTCGCTCAAACTGGGGCTGAGAATATCAACCTTGTTTAAACATTTCTTTTTATTCATATGTGTATTTCTTCACTTATTGTTCACCTGTTCTAAAAATGATTTATGACAAGAGGTATAATTTGGATTTAGTTTATGAAATAAAGAAATATGAATCTATTTGAGCCACAAATTCAAAATCAAAAGTAATAATCTCATGGTGACTGTCGTGGGCAGATCATCTCTGGAGGGACGACTTCATCTCTGGGTGCAGCTCCTTAGAAGGACGGACCGGGATGGAACATAGAGGACAGTGAATAGGACAATGCAAGCTTAGAACCTGTATTACATGAGAAAAGCTTGGAGGACCCAAGGGTCTGATATTAGCCTTGAGAAGTGAAGAATAAGGGTATTTGTGAGAAACGCTCACTCTCAGAAATGCCTATCAGAAGAACTTTCACACGGAACAGGCTACACCGCTGTCTAAAGCTGAACCAGAACAGACTCACAAAAGCCACAATGAGGCAAATTCTCATGCAATAAAAGGAACAATGTCTAAACAAAGATTTTGAACAGAGCCAGATATTTTGTGAGGCAGCTGCTCCCCTTCACCAGCAAGGCTCAGATAGAGGCTCTGTGTCCACTTGCAGGGATGGGCAGAGTTTATATCTGGTCCACCAGGGCCTGGGTCAGGGAGGAGGCCTGAGACTAAGCCAGCTCGAGCAGCCCTAAGAGGTCCTATCCCAATAAAAGGGATGCAGGCAGTAAAACGAGAAGTGACACAGAAGGCCCAGGAGCCAAGTGTTGCAGGAACAGATCACCAAGCAGGAAGGGCAGAACAGACAGGAAGCAGGATGACTGTGGTAGGGGTAGGTGGAGTGAGTGGGATCTGATTGCATGAACTCAGTCCATCTAGAGGGGCACCGTGTTAGCACCTAAGTTGACTTGTTTCACTGAGTCAAGTGTATATTTTTTAAATTGGAGATCTATACCTGACAGGATTCTTGCTCTAGTAGTAGGTTAGATTTCTAACTCTAATATTTTATAAGCCATCAGGTTGACATCCTCTTTGTGACTGTTTTACGCATCTAAATTTCATTGTTCTTAACAGAGACACTATGAATAAACCTATGGCTTCATCCATACCCTTCAGCTTCTGTATCTTCTCAAAACATGAGCCCTAGGTTAGGGAGATGAATTCCTGATTCTTCATGTATTTACCATTACCAACTAGGGCAAATTGGCCAACCGCCCTGGCCTTCAGATCTTTTATCTGCAAACAGAAGGTCTTGCAAGAAGAGAGAAGCTCTAACTCCAACTCTAAAGCACCAGGGAGGAACAGTAATTTGTCAATTCTCCTTTGCCCCTTGCATATATTTTCCCTTACCCTGGGAATCATATTCCATGACACATATTCGCTAATATTTTCTTCTTGGCTTCTAAGTGTATTCCCCTGGTTCTCAATTGATGTTGCAAGTTGATGAATCATTTAAAACACAGCTGAAATACTTCTCCAGAAGTACTGACTTTAAATGTCACGGGACTCTGGAAGGTAGAAGTCAGACAAAGCACAAACGAGAGTGTAGGAAAATGAAGAGAACTTAAAAAATATCTGTGCATGGAATACAGCTTGGAAGCCCATCTTCAAAGAGCCCTAGAGGATGAGAACAATGCTTAACTCAAAATGACAACCGTAGTATGGATTCTCTCAAGCAGAGTCTGAGATGAGACAGATGTGCGTGTGAGTGGTTTATTCAGGAATGCGATGCTGGATGCTGGAGGGAAGGACAGGGAAAGTGAACTGGGAAGGAGGGAGAGTTGATTCAAAGACGCATCATTGAGTAGGTCACCAATAGGGGCAGCTAGTTGCTTGGCCTGTGGGCCTATCTCAGAAGCATCATGAAACACATTTTAGAACTGTTCACCTAGGGACACAAAAATACATCTACCCATTAGTTTCCATTTCCCATTGGTCAAGGATCAACACCATAAGTGTTGATCCTCTAGCTCTTTGGGGTCATGCATGAGAAGTGCTGAGGGGTTGCCACAGGCGTCCGTGCTGTGACATCAGGGAGCTTCACAGTATGTAGAAGGAGGTGCAGAGCTCTCAGGTGATTTGTGGCTGAGGCTTGATAAAGTCTTCAGGGAACTGATCACCATAGCCACAGGGGAATAATAGGTGAAACAGGATTCATAGTGATACACAAGTTATTAAATATACATGTGTAGCCCATTTTTCTCTAGATTTCACCCTTTAAGTCATGCAAATATGGCTCCCCCAAATTCACTGCCTCTCACTACCACTCCAAAACTGGAACTTCAGCTGATAATCTCACATGTATTCTTGCACAAGTCATATCCACAGGACACTCCCACTGCTCCTGGGGACTGCAGGTCCCTCTGGGCACTGTCACCTCTGCTGGCACCACCTCTGCCCCTGCAAAGAATAGCCAGTTCTGCCCCTAGGCACCACGCTGCACTTCAAATCCTTTTTCCTCTGCAACTTCAGAGGTTATTTGGTTATTTGGCCAGACTTCTTATTCTCAACTCATCCATTTTAATAAGTCCTTTCTCAAGAGGCTTTTCAGTCCCTCCTGGAAATAGTGTCTTGGAGGTGAGGGGTCTAGGCAGCCCATTGGTGAGCACGGCTCACCTTAATGTTGGGATTAAACCTACACAAATATTAGCTTGGCCCCTATTGAAAACATGAAGCAAATGTTTATGAGCTCTATTAAGGGGAGGGGTCTAAAACAGTTGGAGCTAAGAGTGGGAGGAGAGGAAGAGAGAGGGGAACTTGATACTCAGCTAGAAGGCAGAAGAAGTGAATATGCTAAGTCTACGATATCTCTCCTGTACTAGTAACTGTGACTCTTCATGTCACTAAATGAATGAAAAGTGATTAGTTGCCTTGGAGGGGAAAACGGTATTCCTGGACTGGACTAGATTCTGGAAGTCACCCCCTCCCTGCCTCTAACTAAGCCATCGAGTTTCTAACATTTTCCAGAGAAGGCATTTCAGTGACTTTCACTGTTTATCTAATGCTTTTAAACTCTGCTCACTATCTACAATTCCTTGCAAATGATTACTCTAAAGCCCATGTGTTGTATCCTAAGCCCATTTCCTAATCAAAACCCAATGGAGATAGAGAACAGCTGCTATATGCTACGAACCCTGTGGACTTTATAAATATGCTTTGACTGATTAACTAGGTGGTTACTATTCCCCGCATCTTGATTTCTCATATTTTGGAAAGCTAGGGATCAGTTGCTACGAAGTCATTCCTTCCCAAGTGTAGCTAATTCCAATTCTAATGGAAAATATAAGGAAAAACCATTTAACCTGCAAATGCTTCTCCTCTGGGTCTCCTCCAATTTTTCACTCAGAGTGTCCTAAGGGTAGCGAGGTCTTAACATGGCCTCTTTTCAACAAAAACCCAAACGCTTTGGAGGGTTGAGTTAGCTCATCTTGCCATACTCCTTGCTGGAGGATGTAAGTGAGATGGAGACAGGGACGGAGGCAGGGAGCCGTGGGGAGGCATCCTCAGGGGCAGAAAGAAACTGTCACAAAGAGGGTGAGAGGAAGTAGAATATTGGAAGATGCCAGAAAGTTCCTAAGTCAGCTCTTTTCCTGTTTCTCGGTAAAAACATGGACCCCCAGCTCAGCTGATCCTGTGTGTTGAATCTGTAGACACTGACAGACAGAAAGGGACCTTTTGAGGTCATTTTATTTGGTTTGATATCTCCATACAGAAGTATCCTTATACACATTATGTAAAATCTAGGAGAGAGGAGGTAGAAATGGAAGGGCTAGAAATGAAAATCTATATAATAATAATAATAATAATAATAATGATAAATAGCTGACACTGAGCACTTACTCTATGATGGGCTCTTGCTTACTTGCACCTCTCCTAATCCTATTGTATAAGTCTGGACCCTTTCAATTGCAAGTGCTAGAACCTATTCAGCTAGCTTAAACCTTTTCCTTGGCATTGACTCCAGCTATACCTTGCTTTCCAGGTATGTGTGAGTCATAGGATGTCAATTGGACTTGGCCTTACTCTCCTTCCCTAGGCTCAGCTTTCCCGGGGTTACCTCTCTTCCCAGATGGGCTCTCTCTTGGTGGCGAGTCAGACACCAGTAGTTCTGGGCTTATGCCCTATCCCAGTGGAAAAAGGATTATTCCTTGTATGGGTCTGACAAATGTCCAGAACAGAGTCTCATTAGCTATGATTTGGTCCTGAGTCCATCCCTAAGTCAATCGATGCCTGTAGGTGTGTGACATTCAATCAGCCAGGCCCAAGGCTTATGCCAATCCCTCGGGCTAGGGTTGGGGGGTGGTGAAGGGAGCCCCACTCAGCCACAAGGTCTGAGTGAGAGGGCTGCTTCCCAAAGCACATTCAGTTTACAGGAGAAGCAGGAAAGGATACTGGGTATTATTTAATGCACCTAAGGCTGTAGACCAAGTTTCCTAGCATCCATTTCCCGTATGGTACCAGTTTAGAGTTAGCCAAAAGAGGAACTTATAGGAAATTTGTAAGGTGGGAGCTCAGCAGAAGCCACTTCTCTCTATAGGCTGTCATGGCCAGGCACGGTCACGGATGGATACACAGGTGCCCAGCTTGCACACAGAGATGTCCCCGGGCCACCCCCAAGCACTCAGCTGTGGACCTACCAATGCAGCAGCCTCCAGGACCCCCTCTGCAAGATTCCCCCTGGTGGTCCCACTTCTGCTGCCTTGTTGTTGGCATCTCAGATTCTCTTGCAAGCTCAGACGTGTCCAGCCTCATCACTGACTCAGGCAGACTGCGTAGTGACCGATTCTCTAATCCTCAACCCGCCTCACGCTTCAGCTTGTCCTGCGTCTGTGCAAGGTCTAATTCTGAATAAAATCCCTTCTTCCCGTAGTGCTTACGGAGGCTACCTTCTCCTGATTGAACCCTGACCGGAACACTGGTAAGGAATAATGACGCATGTTTGGGACACCCGTCATCCTCATTTCATGTATGAAGAAAAAGCCTTAGGATCAGGGCACTTAACATTTTTCCCCAGAATCACCGTGTTATTAGGTGAGAGGGCCAGGATTTAAACCCAGGCTTATCTGACCCCAAAGCCCAAGCTCTTAGCTCCCAACTAAGCTGGCCTGGCGTATACTTTTACTTGTTGGCTTCTGAATCATAGCAGATTCCACTCTGGTCTTTTAAGGGCCCTAGGCGTGTAGTAAAGCCTTACTGAAAAGAAAAAAATAATGCAACAAATAATTTTTAAAAGATGAAAAGGACTACAAATTTAGATAAGTCACCGTTAAATAGAACAAATGAACAATGACATTCTACTGTTTGAGATTTGTAAAAAGAAAGCTAGGTTCTTCAGTTCTCACTGCCAGAATGAGGCTTGGCTCCTGCCCTTCGGATGGCATGTCCTTCCCCGACAGCTCTGTCCATCTGCGGACCACAGCCTGATTTGGGCTTATCTAGCTATGGTGGACATGTCCCAAGAAACCTGCCAAGGCCACCCAGCCAAACCACCACACAGTCTCTGTCCTGGGTTTCCCAACACTTCTTACGTGTTCCACTCATATTCATATTTCCTTCTCATACAGCTAATTCAACATGCACCCTGTTGGTTTGGGCTTAAACCTGGGAAAAGGCAGTAACGTCCTCCCCTTAGACATTGTGAAGGAAGCCTGAGGTCATTGCAAGGTTTTCACCAAAGCACTCAAAGTCTTTATGAGAATGAATAGAATTACTGCTTCAAATAATACTTAAATCATTTGATATTATGTGATTTGGATGGGAAGGGAAGGAAATTAAAGTGTACAGATTAAAATTAAAAATTAAAATTAAAAACACAGATGGCTTTCAGAAAATATTCACAAAGTGAATGAATGAATGAATGGCATTAGGAGACGTGGAAGAAACCCTCTGACATGTTGGCTTCATGAGGACGTAAGTTCCGCTACTAGATGGTTATTCCAAGTGAGCTGGACTTTGTCCTCTGCATGCCTGTTCCATCAAGGTGCTCAAGAACAATGTTTGCTGAATTGAGTGAGGCTTGGACTCAGGAACTAAGCAAAGTTAAGGATAAGTAGAGTGTCAGGGACAGTCAGTAGGTAGGAGTCGGAGTGTTCTTGGCAAAGTAGCTCAGCCTAGTCAGAATAACGCAGCAAACATACTGGCATGTGGAAGGCTGAGAAGCTCACATCCTGATTTCCAGGACTTAGCTGATTAGGTGTGACCACAGGAATTTCACTTCTCTCCTGAGTCTCAGTTTTTCTTTCCAGTTAAATGAGGTTGAATTAGGTGGTCCCTGAGAACCTTTGAGCTGTGCGATTAGGTAGAGTTGCGACAACCCAGAAGAGGCCGGTGTCCGTGTGGGAGTTGCTGGTGGCTTGTGGACGTGGGAAGGAGGACTCGGCAGTGTGGAAGGGCCGCCAGCTATTGTCTCTATCCCACCCACCCTCTTTCCTTGCTCGCTGCCTTCAAGGGCATGGGCTCATTCTCCGGCCTCTGCTTTCCTGGTCTTTTTGAACCCGCTCTGCCGGGTGCCTACGTTTCCTGGCAGTGCGGTTGGCAGGCGCCCTTAGGAGCAGCACAGAAGGGACCTCTCTGAGTGGAGCAGATGAGGACAGAGGGGCATGGACCTCAACACAGGGCAGTGCTATGCCAGGCCAGAGTCAGAGGGCAATTTGTGCCCCAGCCAGAGCGAGGAGGTGGCAGAGGCAAGCCAAACGGACTCCCTGGGTCCCTCTGGCCTCCAACCAACGCTGGAAACTTTCACAAATGCTAAACTTGCTTGCCACTTTACAGGAAAAACTGAGCCTTGAGCCATCTTTCCTTCAGCAGTTCCAGTTTGTTTTTCCAGTGGCCTTCTGCCTTAACCATCAGGACTATCTGCCCCTGGGCATGTGGTTCTAAACTGATGAGCTTGTTAAATACCCAGAGACTCACACTCCCACACAGACCCGAATGCAGTCACATGATCACGGCACTCACACTCTGCCATGGGCCAGAACACGTTTGTGTACTTCCTGGCCTTACCCCTACAATAAAGTTCTGGTCATTGAAATGTAAAAAGAACCAAGAGAACGGCAAAGCAGAGTTCCTCGCATCATGAATGCTTCAATTCAAGACCCATCTTCATCCTGTTTCATCATCATCATTATTATTTTGTGGAATAAACTTATTACAATGAAGATAAACTCATCTTGGCATTTCAGATTTCATTTTTAAAGAATTTCCAAGGAATCCATTCATGGAATGAAATCACCTGGCAGAGACTGGAAAGATGTATAGAAGTGCCACTTTCTGGATTACTGTGGCTGACCGTCGGTAGTGACAAATACAAGGATTGTAGACAAACAAGAGGAGTGGTAGTAAAGAACACTGCACTGAGATCCAGAAGCCCTGGTTCAAGTCCTTATTACTAGCTGTGTGGCCTTAAACAGAGAGTGTGACCTCGTGGAGTTTCAATTCCCTCCTTGGTAAAACTGGAATAACAAAACCTACCCAAAAGGTTATGAAGTTTAAATGAAATAATATAGGTGATAGTTTTTTGGCACATATGGATATTCAATAACATTTGAATGAACTGTGATTAATCCCCATTCATCCAGAGTTAATTAATCTGCAGGGTTTGAAAGCCTAACTAACTGTATTTTCCCTGTTGATAATCTCTGTGAGGCATTGCAAGGTTTTGGTGTGTTCTCTGGATAACCAAATAAAGATGAAATCATACGGTTTTCATGTTACAAGGATTACTGATTTTCAAGAAATTAGCATACAATAAAATAATTTATGTGTGAGGCGATGCTCAGATTTCAGATAACAAATGCAGCCAATTAACCAGAATAATCCGGTTTCACTGATGCAATCCTTTCCATGGAAAGAGCCACACCTGCCAAAGTCAGAAAAACAGATCCTTTGTGATTTTTCTTGGAGCTCTAGCATTGAGGAGCTGCCAGGGGGAAAGGAGATGTCCTTTTCAGTCCTCTTTAATTCCTTAGGTCCATGTTCATCAAGATACGAAACATTTTTAGAAAGGGGAGGCTTCTCCCTCATTTTCTACCCCAGTCACCTAGAGGCTATTTAATGAGACAAGACAAAGTTCAGTTTTGTCTGAGACACCAACTGGGCTTTTCTTTGAGTTCAAGCCCAGCGAAGTTTGTAGCATTAGTTCTCCAGACTCTTGTTAAGGTCATAATTAAAAGAATGTCTTGAGAGGATTTGTCCTGGCCACAGAGGTTTCCAACCAGACCGCCAGCGAGTCACTGAGTGGCTTCGTCCTGGCTGTCCCTGCGACACAGCTCCTAGATGGGACCCTGGTTCAGATCAATATCATTTTGCTGAGCTCGAGTGAATATATTTCACCTCCCAACTTTGTAATTCTAGATCAACTACGTCAAATATGATAGAATCACCTAAGATTTGGACCCAATAACACCTTTTTTTCTGATAGTTCTTATAGTTAAAAATAAAGAATTTGCAAATCCACATTATGTTATCTAGCCTGACAATCTTAATCTTTTCCTTGGAGACTATAATACATATTTAACGTAATTACTGATGTCATTGAGTTTATATCTGCCCTTCTAGTATTTGTTTGCTTTTTGGCTCACCTGTTTTCTGTTCTCTTTTTTTTAATCCTTTTTGCCTCATATGAGATTGATGAAATGGTTTTATTATTCCATTTTTTTGTTCTGCAAACATTTTTTTTTTTTTTACTATTTTTTAGTGATTAGCCTGGAGAATACAATGTGCAGCCTTGATTTAATATTATGGCCAAAACAGACTATCACTTTTATCATTTCCTCGACATTGCTAAAACCTTTTAACTCTATTTAGTAGTTCTATTTACTTCCCTTTGCAAGACATTACATTTGTTGTTAATTTTAGTTTTACATATGCAGTTGACTCTTGAACTACATGGGGCCTAGGGGCACTGATGCCCTGTGCAGCCTAATATCCATGTATATGAATTTTTGACTTCCCAAAACCTAACGATTAGTAGCCTACTATTGACTGGAATCACATGCTAAACAGTTAATTAATACACATTTTGTATGTTATATGTATTAAATACTGTATTCTTACAGTAAAGTAAGCTAGAGAAAAGAAAATGTTATTAAGAAAATCATAAGAAAGAGAAAATATATTTACTATTCATTAAGTCGAAGTGGATCATCATAAAGATCTTAATCCTCATCATCTTCTTGTTGAGTAGGCTAAGGAGCAGGAGGAAGAGGAGCGATTGGTCTTGCTGTCTCAGGGATGGCAAAGGCGGAAGAAAATCCATGTATATGTGGACCTGTACAGTTCAAACCCATGTTGTTCAAGGGTCAACTATATTTTAAACTTCAAGAAATATTACAATTATTGTTTTGAAGAATCAATATTAATTTATATTTTCCCACATATTTCTCTTTTTCAGTATTCTTTACTCTTTCCTATATTTCCGTGTTTTCATCTGGAATGATTTTTTTCCCCTAAAGAATACCTTTTGATATTTCCTGTAGTGCACACTTGATAATGACAAATTCCACTATTTTTTTTTATTCCTGAAAAATATTTTTCTTTCAGTTTAACATATCTTTTCACTGGATATAGAATTCTATTTGACATTTTAGTGTTTCAGTATTT
Organism: Propithecus coquereli; assembly: GCF_000956105.1. NCBI lineage: Eukaryota > Metazoa > Chordata > Mammalia > Primates > Indriidae > Propithecus > Propithecus coquereli. Next base: position 493,861 of record NW_012154085.1, read on the forward strand.
TAAGTCTGTCTTCTGTCTCCTCATTCTATTTTTTCCTGGCTCTCATCATTTCTATTGAGAAGTTAGTTAAAAGCCTTATTGTTGCTCTTTCGAAGATACTCGTCTTTTTTTCCTCTAGATGCTCTGAGATTTTCTCTCTGCTTTTGGTTTTCAGCAGTTTGGCCATCACGTCCTTGGATACACTTTGCTTTGTATTTATCTCATTTGGGTTTCATTAAGCTTTTTAAATCCATGTTACCTTCATAAGTTTTTTAAAATTCTCAACCACTGTTTCTTCCCATATTGCTTCTGGGCCATTTTCTCTTTTTGCTTTTTCTGGGATACCAATCAAACATATCTTAGACCTTTTGACATATTCCACATGTCTCTCACCATTTTTCTGTTTCTTTTTTCCCTTGGTTTGGAGACAACAAAACACTTGGATCAAAAACACATTAACTGTTGCTAATCCCATTTATTGAGTTTTTAATTTCAGACACTGTACATTTTATTTCCAGAATGTCTATTTGATGCATTTTTAAAAAAGTATAGATTTGAATTGCTTATTGGATTTATGCATACTTCAGTCTCTTCTTTCCATCTTTTTTGTTTTTTTGAAAATATTAATTGTGCTTACTTAAAAATCCTTAACTGTTAACTATAATATTTGAATTATTTATGTTGAAAAATGTACATTATGTATAAAGGAACTACAGATGCTCCATATGACATTAACTCTACCAAGAAGGGTGGGTCCCTTTTTGTCTTTTAGGTCGGAAGGGTGAGTCATTGATTACATTAATACAATCAGGAGTTAAGTTTAGCCTGTGTTGGGTTGCAGTTATAAAACCCTGTTCACCTCTGACTTCTTCTGTTTGTTAGATGTGGCTTTTGGGCTTTCAATTGAGAAATTGAGAATACTAGTCCTGAAAACTATGGGACATTCGGTTCCAAACCATCACAGATGTTCAGCATAGCTCTTTAGCCTCCCGCCCCACGTAGCCTCAAAATGAGGCAAATCTCTTGCAATAGGCTCCCTCCCTTACAGATCTTTGTTTTCTTAGCACCATGTGTGAAATGTCACTCTTCCTTTCCAAAGCTTTCTGCCTAGTTCTTTAGGCTTTCTTACAGACCCAGAACTCAGTAAAGGTTCCATGGGACCATGCCTTTAAAGCCTTTTAAGTTTTCTAATGGGTAACTTCAGGTCCATGTGACTGCCAAAGGTTTTGCGTACTTCTCTTTTCTTCTGCAGATGTCCTGTGTCTTGGATAAGGCTATCCTCATCCTACACCTAGATTTGTCAAATTCCCCCAGTGGAAAAGAAAAAAAATAACTGATGTTCATTAGACCACCTTGAAATAGTTTTCTCTCTTTGTTGCTTTACTTTTTCCAGTCCTCATTGTTTCCACAGATCTCTGATTCTCCAAAACTGTGATGTTTTTGGTAATGTGTATGGCTTTGGCTGTGGCAGTGGGAACAATGACCTACTGCATCCTGCCCGGAAGACGAAACCATGCTTTTCTGAACCATGTTCTGATTGGTTGACTCAAGTCATTGTCAATCTTTCTCATCATAATTAAAATGAGTACAATAACGTAGGAATAAACTCAAAACTGAATCTACCCATTTTTTTTAACCAGCCTATTACTCTCTCAAAATTATATATTCATTGTTTTGGTAGACTTTCAATCAATATTTTGCCAGTTTTCTTTTTAACAAATAAATATCTATTCAATAGCTAAGATAAATTGCAAAATAAATTTGAGTTTTCAATACTTCAAAATTGATTTTTTTTTACTTCTAATACCTGGCAGGAAAATCTCCCTAGAATAATATGTTTACTTGCAATTCTTTTGGACTTTTGATCTATATTTGACCTGTATAGTTTGCCCCATATATATAAACTTTTATATAGTGTTTTTCATATTGAATCTGTGTCCCTGCACCTTAACACTACCATAAAAATAAGTGTTGGGTAAAACTATCTGACAGAATATAGAATACTTTTGAGGGCTATTAACTAGATTGTGTTCTGGTCTTGCTTATTTTTAGCTTATAATTCTACTAAATAAAATCATCTTTAGATGAACAAGTTGCAGGTGCTGATGAAATAAAGACTAGAAGGTAATTCATGATTCTATACACTGATGATATGGTTTCATTATTGCAAATCAGACTTGACCTCTACAGTTAGATCTAGTCGCCAGTTAATACAGAAAGACAAGTTCAAAACCAAAATTATCATCATTGGCCAAACTTCTGAATTTTAATTGCTTTTTATTGACTTGCTCCAAATTGAAGAGTAAATTATTTAATTTTTGTATTAGAGGGAGCATATTTTGGAGCTATTTCAACCTAATAGATTCCCTAAGCATTTGAACACCCCATATTGGTCATTTTGCAGGAACATTGTTAAAGCTTTCATTATGTTTTTTTAACAGACAGGTCGAGCAATTGGCTGGGATATTTTTCCATGCAAAATAATCTTGGCAAATGCTTCTTAATGGAGCATTTTGGGAAATCAATAGAGCCCTTTCACATGCTGGAATCTGTCCAAAAATGTCTGTCATGGAAACCTCTGGTTCCCAGATGACAGGCAAAAGAACTGGGGGAAGCTACTCAACACCACCTTTCTGTCAAGATTTGGAGTTTATGAATCTGCTCTAAAAACTTTTGCAAACACCAACTATTCAGTATTCATCAATGAATGCAATCTTGAACTGTCTGCTACTCGACATCCAACAACAGCTTAGCTAACAAGGGAGATAATAAATTCTATGTTTGGTTCAAGTTTGCACAGCTGAAAGAATGAGCATTCTGAAGCTATCTTTATTGTTTGTTCAGTTAATGGGAATTATGTCACTTTTGCTCTGTGATGCCAAGAAACTCAATAGCAAATTTGAACTCTTTTGTTATATGTAGGCTGACTTTATGGTTTGTATATCTGTTTTCTTCCTTGTCATGGTCTAGATTTTCTACTTCTCTCTCCATTTGTCTTTGTTCTTATTTGGTCTCTAGTGCATTGTTCTCATGTGTGCTATAAGCTGCCTCAAATACTTTTTAGCATGAGGTAGCATATAAACACATTTATAAACTAAAGGTGTATTTCCTTGAATCTATTTATGGCATCTCCCATCTCTTTGATCCCAGTCAGTTTTGACTGGTGTTCTCCCATCTCTTTGATCCCAGTCAGTTTTGACTGGTGTTCAAATGGTACAAGTATTGGTTTATCCTAATCCTAACTCTAATACAAAATATCTGAAAATTCCCCCTTTGAATTATCAAGAAGATGTTCTACAATTTTTGTGAGCTTCTAGCTCTTCTAATTCTTCTTTTTCTACTTCTTCCCAAATTTGTTGTTATGAGAACTATGTTTTGGGGGTTGTTTTTAACTGCAGCATAACTTAACCTAACCCGATTTAATGCCACCACCAAATTTATACAAATCAAATCTGTAGCCAGGATAGACCTGGTAAACTGAAGTGGAGACTTGGGGCTAGATAGACCTACTTCCAAGAATCTCCTTGCATAGGCCCTTTTTCCATGGCTGCAGAAAGGGAATGGAAAATAAAGGTGAAACTCTGGAACATACGAGACTCTAACCCCCTAAGGGCCTATAAGATGAAGACCAACCAGATACAGAAAGAAGGAGAAGGTATCAACAGAAACTGAAGACACTGTTTTGGCTGAGGCATCTCCCATTATGAACTCTGGACCATAGAAGTGATCCTTGGAAACCAGATATCAAAATTCACTGGAGAATAGACGTGAGGACAAACTTTCCCTTTCTGTGCAAGGCCCAACAGCAGGGTGAGGAAGAGAATGCCACGGTGCCCTGGCAGGGGACCAGGGGAGTGGCACTTGCCTGATGCAGCGACAGGTATGGGGAGCACTTCTCCTGAGAGGTGTGTGGGCATCACTTTGCCATGAGGAGCCTGCAGCAGAGAAGGACTTGTTTCTGAGCACGAGGGAAACACCACCAATGTCTCACGGAAAACTGCTTGGAGAGGATTTGAGAAGAGGCTGTGGTCTGGCAACAGCAGTAGGTGTGAAGTCAGTGTGATGTGACTAATGTCATTGGCAAAGGTCAGGTTGAATGTATCTTCTTTCCCTACAGGGTTCTGTCCAAATATAAACACAGACTTGAGTCAAATGAGATCAAAACATCAGCCTTGTTATGCAGATGAGAAAGCTTCCTGGAACACTATGTTGGGGACATAGATTGAATAAGGGGTCAAAATTGGAATTCCTACTACTCACATTTTTGATTGAATCAATTGGCCCCCAGTGTGACCTGCCTCTCCCACTTTCCTATCCAGGTACCAGTGGAGAAGCAAGGAAAGAGACAGCAAAGATCTCTTCTTTGTCTTCCTAAAAGATGCTGCTAGTGCAAAGTGAATCTACCATAGACCAGGGAGACACACAAGAGAGAGGCAGTTTCTTGCTTTTGAAGCAAAGTCACCTTACCTAGCAGCACAGGCAGTGCGGTCCAGTGGTAACCAGGCCCTCACCAATTAGATAAATCACTCCTCCCCCCGCCCCCAGAAGTGAAGCAAGCAATAGAAAGAAGGCCTTAACAGATGGTAAGAGTTCCTTTCTCTATGGGCCAGTCATTTGGTTGGGAAAAGAGAAGGCTTCCTCTGTATACAAACTTCTGGCTGGTGGGACCTGGCAACATCTGTGTTATAAATTGACAAAAGCACGTCTTGTACACAAAGTATCTACAGGCATGTCTATGGGGACAGTAGCTGTAAGGTATTTACTAAGTCGAGAGGGCAGTGGCTGGCCTACCTGTGAACAATTTTTGCACAAGGGTGCCACAGACTGTAATCAGGGGCACAACGGTCAAAGTTGGAAAGTTTGACCTGTGCTTTTCACCTGTCTCCCCTTCCCTTGAGCTATAACCTTTCAGAATCTGAGTCAGCCCTTGTATTAGAACTCCCTGAATTGTCAACATAGTCCTCTCATGGAGGTGGGTCTTCAAAGTCGCCTGATGGGATTGTTAGCAGAGAAAACCTTCTGGGGCCACTCAATAAGTGCAAAGACACAGAGGAGTAAAGAATATCGTGAGTGTGGGGAAGGGAATAGGTTCTGGATATTTGTGAAGGACACAAGGGAGACTTTAAAAAAATTACCCAATCTAAGTCAACAAAGCTGCATTTAACTGTCCTCTTAGCTCTTGTAACAAAGCCCTACTGAGAAGCATGCACACTACAGTAGGTTCAAATATAATAAACTGACATCGTGATACTGGGATGCAGGAAAAAGCTAAATGGGCAAATTCCTGCCCCAGAAACATTACAAATTACCCTGTGTCTTTCAGGGTTACTAGCAAATAGATGCAACCAGGGATTGTAGATCTACAAGTGATAAGAATAGTATCTTAAATCTTATTGGAACAAAGGAATGAGGCAGGGGGACAGGGATGACATGGGAAGGTCAGCACAAAGAGAGGCACAGAAAATAGACATCAATTCATTCCTCTTTTCGATACGACAACTTTACCCCGGAGACAGCGTGGAGTTGGGAAAAGTTAAGGCCTTGGCAGGGCCGGGCAGACCATCCTGTTGGCTGCGGGAGGGCGGCTCTGAGCCCAAGGTGGAGAATGTAATAGTGACAAAGTGAAAATAGCTTTAGGTGTCTCAGTGACCAAAAGTACACATTCCACGATACTTCTGTCTCTTAAGTTATTTATTATTATTGTATAGACTCCTCACACAAAGCCAATTACTTATTAAAAGAATAACGATCAGTTCATTGTTTTGTTTACAAAGATAAATCTGGCTAATGTTGCCTCAAAATGGGCCAGGTATTTATCATATTTGGTTTTTGTTGTCATGTGTTGGCTTCGTTTTCTGTTTGTATTTGTTTTTGCTTGGTTAGGGTTGCTTTAGTCCGATCTGGTTTGATGCTGGTGTTCAAGTTCACGAAGCCCGTTCCTCTGCTGTCCTCTCTCTCTGAGAGGAATCCGTCTCTGTACCTCACTGAATCTGTCTTCTCTTCAGGAGAGCTAAGTGTTAACATTGTCCTGAACACATTTGCCTTTCAGGAAGATTAATGGAGTTCAGCAAGCAGCAGATAAGCTTGTCTGGGAGGAGCAGGCAGAGCTAAGCTGTGTCAACACAGCCTAAGGGCAAGAGAGAACCAAATTGATGACTCAGATAATCTCCACTCCTCCCTCCTCTCCCCTCCCATTTTCAATTCTAATAAAATTTGATGTCTGTATACAAATGCAGAGATAGATGAAGAAGCAAGCTGCTTGATGTGCTAGATGATGAAGCAGCTGCTTGAAGTGTTAACCCATAAGAAATGCTAAAATGTACCTAGACATGCAGCAAAATGGATAAAATTGGATTTCCCGGGAAGAGCACTCCATGGAGTTGTCAAGGATTGGGATAACATGCCGCACGGAGGGAAGGATGCAGGTGCAGACAGGCAATGTGAGCCCCCCAAGGGGCCTGCTTGAGTACTGATGATTGCTAAAATTCCTTTCTCACGAGGGTGAATCTGTGGCTGCTATAATTCATTTTCCTAAGAAAAGGTGCAACAAATAATCTTGGGAGGAGAGAAGCAGGGGAATCCACCAGGGTCACCTCCCTCCACTCTTTCCCCAGGTAGCCATGACTACTGCCTTTCAAAAAATTAGAAAATAAATATGTAAAGCAGGGTACCAAAGTACTGTGCTGCCAAGGCATCTGAACTGAATTGCTTCTCCAGTGTCTTTTCAGCCTTCTTCTTGTTCTGAGTGGGTGGGGAGGGGACAGCCTTCGGACAGACCTGTTCTTACCTTCTGTGTAAAAACAGCCTCTGCAAAGGACTCACCAATTCAAAACTCCTTCTTCCATAGGATGCCTCTAGTTGCTAACATTTGAATAGTTTCTCTCCGCATTTCCCCTGGGCTTTTCTCCTTTCTCTCCCATAGTCTCTCTGTTTAAATGACCTGGAGATGGCAGACTTCAGGGAGGTTTCTGGTTTTCTCTAATTTAATAAAGACAGGGATACCTATTTGCAAGCTGTGTGACCTTAAACAAGGCACTGGACCTCTTGAGCCTCATGCTCCCTTTTATAAATGCATTATTATCTCAAGTTATCCAGTGTGATTCTCTCAATTACCCATTCTTGCCAGATTGTCATAGAATATTGATAATGTCAAGTTATTACCCAAATGCCAGTGGTTGTGAATACTACCGCGACTATTCCTGCTGATAATAAAGAGATAATAGTGGTCAGTTTGTCAGCATTATGGCAATTATCAAAATATCACAAGACAATGATTAGTAGTCGAAGATATATATTTTTCCATCAGATAATGGTTTCAACCAATTCAGACTATGGTGATTGGGCAAGAAAAAGATAAACCAGATGAGAAACCTTGACCATATTGTAGAAACAAAACTTCGTGCAAGATGAATTTGCAGCTGAGCAAAGTGTCTATCCCCTACGTACCTTCATAACATGAATGGTTGCCATGGACTGAATGTTTGTGCCCCTCTCAAAATCCATATGCTGAAATTCTAATTCCCAGTGTGATGATGGTATTTGGAGATGAGGCCTTTGAGAGGTAATTAGGTCATGAAGGCAGAGCCCTCATTGTAGCATTTGTGCCCTTGTAAGAAGAGGTGTGAGAGACTTGCTTCCTCTCTCTGCTCTCTGCCATGTGAGGATACAACAAGAAGACACCCATCTGCAAAGCAAGAAGGGGGCCCTCACTAGACACTGGATCCGCCCTCACCTTGCTCTTGGACTTCCAGCCTCCAGAACTGTGAGAAATAAACGTTTGTGTTCAAGCCACCCAGCCTATGGTAATTTGTTATAGTAGGCTTAACTGACTAAAACAATGGTTCTATGCTATAAAATGCCACACAGCAAGATGTTTTGGCTGGTCTTAGGGCCTGTAGCTCAGACACTCTCTTCTCAATGCCTCCTTCCCATCCTCTGATAGATGAATTTTCTTCTGGGGTTCAGGGGCTCCTGACAGGTGAATGTGGGTGATCTGCTTCCTTGTATATTATGCAGCCACAGGTATACGAAGGGGTGGGGAGCCTGAGCATTGCCCCACCCCATGTCTAAGGGACCAGCGTACCCCCAACTGAGGATAAATCACAGGACAGGAGAATGAGCTCCTCAGAAGGAACTTGCTCTAAGGGAAGGGGAAGTCTGGACTTATTAACCAGGCTCTACACCACAGTTAAATCATGAGAAGGAAGTAGTGAAAACAGAAACAATGTGCTTCCTGAGCTAGAACTTGCCCAGATCCAAATGGGCACGTGTGTTCTGTGAGCCAAATGATGCCATTATTTCTATATAAATAGTGTCACATTTCACCATTCAAGTGACACACAGAGGGGCATTTTCCTCCTCACTGCACAAGGGCTGTGAGGGGGACCTCTCGCTTTGTGACCTCAGATTCATCATCATTTGACCTAGTAGATACACTGGAAGACCCCAGCAGGTGGCCTGCGTACCTGGCAGCCAGGCCTCTCTTTTGGAGTCTTGTCTTGAAGGGAGTATCTTGCTTGTAGAAGATCGGCTAGGATTGATCACAGCCATAGCATACTCTCTGCAATAGTGAGTCAGTCCAAGGATCTCTGGAAAGAGCCTGGAATTCCAGCTGGTAAAGAAGATGTGGTTTCAGAGCATTTTAGTTTGAGGCATAAATATATGTGTGATCTAATTAGTACTTGCTGTTGGAAGAATGCTGCAACACAGGGTGACCAAATGTCTCGAGAATTTCCTGGAATGCAAAACTTTCTATCTTAAAATTGTGAATATAATATAACTGCAACATAACAGTTACATATACATAAAAACAGAGGCAGAGCTACAACAATAAAAGTACATGGGTAGAGATATGACAATAAAAGTCATGCGGCCACATAGGAAACTATACAATACTCATGTCAATCTGGGAAGGTTCATCTCACTCTTTCATTTGCCATGTGTTGGACCTTACATGTGCTGAGAAACTACCCGCCCAAATTCTCGGGTAGGTCAGCCCAGAGGGCTAGCCTGTGCATGGACTGTTTGTGTGCCAACTTTGAGAAAGATGGGTCCCAAATAGCAAAGAATAGGACCCGTTGTGCAAAGTCTCCCACACCTGGAAATGGCCTCGCCACCTCCGCGCCGCACCTTTTCTTCCTCTAACCAGGATATGGTGGAGTGGATTCTGTCCAAAAATGAGAAAGCAGAGCCCCTGAGAGAAACAGTTCTCCATTCAGGAAAATGAGTGCTTTTTAAATTTTTCTACATTGCCGCATTCAGAAGCTCTCTAAGAGGTGGGCTGATTCCTACCCTTGTGGAAAGAATCACTATGAAGGTTTAATGCAGGACCTTAAAAAAACTCCCATTTACAAATTGGATAGTTTGTCTTATAGGAGGGATTTTGTTTTCTTTTCATGCTGGACCTAAATTTGGCATCCTATGGAAGTTTTACTGCATAGCATTACCTGAGAGAGCGTCCAAATCTCCCAATTCAGGAATGGCAGCTGGGAAAAGTTGAATGAATGGGCTATTTTTTTTTTCTTTCCTTCCCTTAACTCCATATGTTTCTCAATTTCTGGCTCATAAATTTAATTAAGTAAATATTTTTAAATATGGAAGGTGGCGAATGTGAGAACTTGATAAATATGAAACAAGCTTCTACATCTATGGACGTGGCATTTGTGGGCCTTTGCTCTATGTTTAGGGAGAGAAGTATTGCAAAGCCTTCATAAGGAAGATGAATTAGGACTTTTCTGGAAGACAAGAAAGATTCTGGTATCTAAATATGGGGGACAGAGAAGCCACGGGAATATAGGAAGTAATACTCGTTATAAGCGCACAAATGTGTTTGTGAGAATGAAGATACTTCTATGATCTGTTTGTTGGATTAGCTTCAGGAGAGGGGAAGTAAGCTAACATGCATTGACTATTTACCTGCTATTCCACAGAGACAGCTGTTGGCTCCGTGGCAGTCCCAGAGTACCAGGAATGAGACTTCAGCTTACTTTGGAGGTGGCTAAGACAAAGCTTCAAGGCAATGTCTCAGAGTGATACCCAGCAGGGAAAACAAGGCTGGTGCTCTAACCTGGTGCTAAAGAAAGAACTGGCCCAAGTATTCTTTGATTGCATGTCCCTGGGCCAAGGAACAAAATTCTAAACAATTACTGTTCTGTAGAGCAAGGCCCACTGTTCACAGAGGCATGGATCAGTAATTCTGAAACTAGTCTGAGTGAATTCTAGTATTGAGTAAATAAGTAAATATATTATAGATAATGGGAACCAGTGTCCTCATTTTCAGAAAAGGTAGTTATACATATGATAAGGGGAAAAGTTAGAATGAATCCGAGGGTTCTGGATTGGAATTGGAGCTTTTAGTGTGAATTCATGACACTTTTTACATCGACAGACACAGAGAGAAATCAACATTTGTGAATATAAATATAGAGACGTATGTGGGTGCAGATGTGTGCGTGTGTGTGTCTGTATATGAGTATCCAGTCATTGTTAATATAACCAGAACGGTTTGTGAGACATCAGCATAACTCAACATAACCTGGCAGCCAAGGAGAGTGGATTGTAACGTGCATGCGTGAACAATGGCAGCCTCCCTGTACCAGTCAGTGGGGCGTGAGATGCTATTGAGTGAGCATGTGCACTGTGTGGCCGTCGCATTCAAAATGACTGAGCCGGTAGGGCTGAACCTGCATCCAATTTTGCGTTAAGCTGGAACATTCCTCCACAGAAACTATTTGGAGGATTCAGAAGACTTTCAGGGACGATGCAATGACAGCAGCACAAATAAAAGTGTGGCACAAACGCTCCAAGGACGGTTGAGAATCTGTTGAAAGTGACCCACGTTCTGGAAGACCTGCAACAAGCAGAACACCTGAGAATGCTGAACATGTACGGGTTAGGTTAAGAGATGCTGGGAGAACTGTGTGAGGTCTCAAAGTGCCTACTTTGCAGGGGACTGAGGGGTCATTGTCCTATGTACAATGTTTCTTGCATCTTGTATTTTCTTCAATAAATGTCTCTATTTTTCATATTCCATGGCTGGTTATGGACAGAGCTCATACATACATCTATTTCCTATCTCATCCTCTTAGAGGACCTAAAACCAATAAACCCCAGTGCAATGAACACACCTGGCTTCCAGACCTTGGTTTCTACATACCATTCTCTATTAAAAAGAATTAGGGCTCTTTCAAGAAATGACTGATTCCGTAGTTGGGGGAGGGAAAGTAAAAGATGAGCCTGAAATATCTTTTTGTGTTTCAGGAGGTAAGAAGGTGCTCAAAGACATGTCAAAAGGATACAGCAGCAAGATTGTCAAGGCTTCTACTGGCCAACTCTGGGACAGTTTGGACATCAAAATAAATTATGATAGTAAAGGATATAGTTTATTTAATGGAACAGGATTCCATTGATTTAACTAAATGAATAGAAGAGAAAGTTCTTCCTCACATTAGAAAGTCAACTAATAAATGCAGAAGGGATGATAAAATTAGAAAGTCACTATTTGGCAATGTTGGCAGGAGAATGGGGAGCATATGTCTAGACCATAATCCCTTTCAAACTGATTTGTAGGACCTTGCTGAGCTTGCTGATTGAGCTCTGAGTGGCAAAGTATCTGAGTTTTGCAGCACTGGCTATATAAACCTAGACAAAGATATGTCTCACTATTTAAAAGGACTATGTCAAAAGCCTACCATTTAGGAGGATGTGTTAGGTATGGAATAGATCTCTCCCCTGCCAGGGACACTGGTGTTTTCACTCATATTCATACTGATCTTTGAAGTTTAATACAAGCAGAAAAGGCCTATATAACTTAGCTAAGCCCATTTGCCAGGCAAGACACTGTTCTACTGAGAGGCAGCAAAGCACATTATTGTATCTCCTACAAGGCTTTGAACAGTACATTGCACATGGTGAAGCTTAATAAATGCTCATTGAATGAATGAATGAAAAAATGGGTAAAGTTAGAGATAAGTCTTAAATTAGTCATCAAAGAAATTTAAAAAGGAAAAAGTACCTGTTTTAAGGAGATTACAATCTAATTTTACTGTAATAGTAAAATTTACTCTTTTGATAAGTCTTTGCATCTCATTTCTTCAATTCTAATTTCTCTTGTGTTTCTGAATGACAGAGAGGGCACTCTATGAAATACAACCTTTGTAAATGCTTCCTGAATTTGAAGATTTTGTTGCTCTGTGATTGCTTCCACTTGGGATTTCAAATGCCCCCAAGTGGATTTTCTGCGGTCTTTGGGTAGCTGGGGAACTGAAGAGACACAGTGCACACGTGGCACATGAGCACATGTACGCCAACAACATAAACAGACACCTAACTAGAAACAGCTGTGCAGAGCTATTTAGTAAAAGGTTGAGTAGCTGGAACCATCAGCATTGGGTGGGAATGAATTCAAGCTTCCCCCATGAGGCCTTCCTAAGGCTTTGCAGGAGGGCAAGAGCAGGTCTGGGAAGTGGGGAAATGGGATGGCTCATCCTGTCTTTAGCATCTCAGTCCTGGCTGAGTGTGCATCTCTGCTTACCCTTGCAAGATTACACACTTTGATTTATGTGACATTTAGGCAGAAAGCAGCCTAGTGCACTCAGGGGGCATTAACCAAGAAAAAATACAAATCAGATTTGACCAAAGGAGAAAGAAGCCTCAGACATCTGCGTGGGAATAAGAAGGATATTATATGCTACATGACCTGGTCTCTTTCCTGCTCAGGAAAGTCAATGGATAAATGGTAAAATTGATAGTGCATGGAGGGTTGAGAGGAAAGACTTGAAGCATTCAAGTCTGAATTCCTGTCCTGAATCTGACGTTTATACTCCCCCCGCCAATCCCTCATCTCCAAAGCAATCTGGTCTGTTGTTAAACAGCATCTCTGTCTCCTCTACTGAGGAGACTCCTGTCCTGAGGTCAGGAGTAGTGGCAAAGTCATGTCTTAATTTTGAAGGTGAGAAATGTACATTGTTTTTAGTTAAAATGATCATTTCTAAGGAACAACATATTAAAGAATCATAGATTTCTAGAACCGGAAGGATCTTAGAAACTGTGTAATCTAAGTCTTGTATTATACAGAGGAGAAAACTGAGACATGGAAGGAGGAGAGGATTTGCCTGATGTCTCAGAAAAACTAAGTGGAATTGGCACTGCAAACAAGAGCTAAAAATCCCAATTCCGACCCTAAAAAGATTAGGTTGGCAAACATCTTGCCATCTACACAACAGAGTCTTATTTCTTTCTTGTTACACTTTGGTTGTCATCCAAAAACATCCAGCTTGATCACTCACCTTAGTCATCTGAGTCAAATCTAATTCCTGTGTTGGTGCCACAACTGGCAAAGCCTATTCTGTGCAATTGCCTCAGTGTTGCCAAGACGCTGTGGATTTGACAAAAGGAATTCCAGTGACGTTTTGAATGATGGTGGCATTGCTGGAACAGGCATGTAATTTCCAAAGTGTGGACCAGATACTTCCTGCCTCCCTCACAGGATTAAATGAGATAATATGTATAAAGTGCTGAGTACAGTTTCTGCATTAAAGTAACCACCATTCATTTAAAATGTATTGATGCCATCTTATCACATCTGCTCCTAGAATAAATCTAAGTTGCTAAATTTTAGTAACTTTTAGAGGACTACATGCATGGGAGTTCACCCTCTCTTGCTGCCGTTGGGTCCTCTGCCATTGAAGCCATGGGAAGAGAGCTAGCCTGCTGGAGAATAAGAGACACAAAGTCAAAGTCCTACATCCCCCATTGCCCTGACTGGCAGTCCAGCAGTAGCCAGACCGTGTAAGTGGGAGCATCCTAGGTCATCCAGCCCCTAGCTGACGCTCCACCTGACTGCAAATGCACAAGTAAGTGCAGGAATAATTAACTGAGATGTGCTAGATCAGAAGATACTGCTCAGCTGATCCCAAGGATTGTGAATTCAATGATAATTATTTATTTAAGCCATCAATTTTTGAGGTTGTGATGCAGCCAAAACTAACTGATGCAGTGTCCCTCTGTGATTGTGCCCCAAATGAACGAGAGATGATATACGTAAAGAAGATGCCAAGAACCCTCCATCAACAGAATTCTTTTTTTAGCAGAGAAGATGGTTTTGCACAGACTTATCCCCACCCTCTCCCTTGGCTTTTCCGGTGAAGGGCGCAATTTGTGACCCCAGAAAGGAGACTGCTGGTTGGGTGTGGTGGGGGACCAGGATATGACCTGGCCTCATTAACACCATGCTCTAACCAGCTGGGCCAATGGGCCTGTCTCTGTCCTCCTGGAAACTTTTACCACCCACTGTCTCCCAGACTGGAGCACCCCACCCACCAGTCTTCCCTTCGAAACAAAGATGCATGCGAGCACGTAGTGGAAATGCCAGGCAATGACACTTGGCAGAAGCTTGCTTCCCAGAACTCCATGCGGGGGTTCCATGAGGGCAAAAATGCCACGTTGGAGTCCCAGGTGCCAAGAGGATCTCGCTCCCGGGTACAGCAGTCTACGTAAGGTGGCTCCAGCAAGAGAAACTCCACTTATTCCTTCAGAAACTCATTATCACCTCTCCAGTCCTTTCTGGGAAAAAAATGTTCTTATTCATGTTGCTATTTCAACTTATTTTCTTTATCTCAATTCCAGATCATATCAGTTGCCAATTTTGCTAGCATTTAATATTTTAATGAATAAGCTCTCTTGATTTGAAGACTTTAGTCAAACCCTCCAATCCCCTCTTTTTTACCAGGGTATAAGAGTAAGAAGAAAACTAAAAATTATGTTCTCAGATAGGTCAGTTCTATATGGATTTAATTCATTCCTGCACATTTCACCTACTTGCACCCTTATTATTGTGTGGTCCCCATGTCTGGGCCCTTAAAGGAAATGGTGTATACCAGAGGGTGACTTTGGCAACTCTTCCAGGACTGCTTTTTCTGTCCCAACATTTTCATGCCTCATCACACTTGTTTTCAACTCTTCGGTACTGGACACTCTGTCATTTGAGGAACTTGCCAACGGCCCTTTTGTCATCATTGGTTTCAGCTGTCCAACCCAGTTCTAATCTCTGTTCATCTCTTCGATTTTATCATTTCCCCCTGAGTCAGATGAGAACCCTCTGCTCCAAAATCAGTGTCCCTAACCTATTATTAATGCTCTCACATCTACCATTAGATAATGTTGTGGGGCTAGAAAACGTTTTCTATAAAGGGCTAAATAATAAATATTTCAGTCTTTACAGGCCACGTATGGTCTCCATCACATATTCTTTTTTGTTGTTTCCTTTTTTTTAACATTTAAAAATATAAGCATCATTCTTTGCTTAAAAACTGTACAGAAACAGGTGTGGGCTGGGTTTGGCTTGCGGGCCATAGTTTGCCAACTCCTCCTTTAAATTAAAGCAGAGTCTATTTTCAGAGCACAAAAATCCCAGGAAATTGTAATAACTCAGTATAAATTAGTTCATTCTCCTCCTTTCTAGTTCTAACTGGATGGAATTGGATTTTAAAGAAGGGATGGGGGAGATAAAGATTTTCCAGGCCAATCCAGTTGTACAGTCAGTAAGGAGACTAAAAATCCTGGGAGCCTTGGGCAAGGAGGAGGAAAGAAAAAGGCACTGAGTCAAACTGTTCCACCATGTGTTAATGGTTGTGGCCAGGACGACATTCAAAGCATTTAATAGCTGGTGGGGCAAAGGACACCAAGCAGCCTTTGAGCCGGATCAGGGACTGGGGGTCCCTGTTGCACCGCACCTTAAAGCATTGATTGTTGGATCATAGAGGGGCCCAGACTAGAGCTGGAGATGGTGCTGGGAAGTGACAGGGAGCGATTATAGTAAGGCCTAAAATTTCGTGTGCTCCCTTGACATCTTTGAATCTCATGGGGAACCAAAGGCCTAACTGTGAGTTCTCCTGCTTTTGCTAGATATGCCCCCGAACCCAGCAGGAAAGGCTCCACACCTGGCTGGTTTCCCCATACGATGGACCAACTGCACACCACTCAGTCCTCAGCCTAGTGGGCTTTAGTTCCCTGGCAGCCTACAAAAGTACTCAAACAAAACAATGACTCCCCCTCTGGGGACCCGGGGCCACCTCACCCTCTTGTTACTACAGAGCCTGCCTGCCACGGCTTCTGCTAGTTCTCTCCATCCCCACATGCTATCTCCATCTGGCCCCGAGAGGCATGTGATACCCTCCTCCCCTGAGCTGGGGCAGTATGTGACTAACAAACTGCTGTTAACTCTTCTGTCCAGGGTGGGTGTTGTGTGTTTGGCCACCTCATACTGTGTAGGATGGGGACTCTCTGCGTCACAAATGGGTGTCTAGGAAGTGATCAGAGTGGGGTATCCCTCTGGATCCTTGAGACAGTGACTATTTACCAACCAGTAAAGAAACAGCCCAGTATTTTAACTTCCAGTTCATCTGTATCTGAACTGGAGTATCTGAACAAATTGAAGTCCCTGCTACTCCTCTCCTCTAGATTTCTCTTCTTGGACAATGTCGCTCTTCAGTTAGGGATCCTGAGCTGATCCCAGTGGCCTGGACAGAATGAACTGGGGAGGCTACCACCAGTTCTACCACAAGAATGAACTGGGGAGGCATTAAAAATCACCCTGTTCTAGACGTCTCTATAGGGAAGAAACTGTCAGGCTCCCAACCCCGTACAACTAGAGTTCTTGTGTTATTGGGAATGAGAAAAAATAATGAAGAAATGGTGAGTAAGGTCATCTGGAATCTCAGGGCCAGAAAGGAACTCACGAGTCATCCAGCACAGTCTCTTCATTATACAAATAAGGACACGGAGGCCCAGGGAGAGGAAGTGATTTGTACAAGGTCACAAGGGAGAAAAGATGCTAGAGAGAGAGGAGAAAACAGAAAGGGAGAAGGCAAGTATGAAAGAGCAAATGGAAGGTGCTACGTGTGATTTACGGTTGCCCAAGAATGGGGAAGTGAAACTAGAGCCCCTCGAAAAACAAACTTGTCAACTGCTTGGCTTCTAGCAACACCCAGGAGTATAATTGTTTCAGTAAAAACATTAATCGCAAATAAAAGACAGTGATATCATTGCCATAACTAGCAAAATTTTCAGAGGTACTCATATTCACTTACTTGACATTACTGCCCACTCGTGAGGTAAGCAGATGCAACTTTTTGATTTTCATTAACACTCCAACATCCTGCATCCTGTTACTTTCCCAAGACACACAGCAGGGAGATTCTGACTCCAGGTCTCCCATTAATTTAATACTAAATGGATCTCTCTCTTTACACCAGCAGCTTGCCCTGTTTTAGTGGAATCCAGAGGTTTACAGTGAAAGCAGTTGCTGAACTCCTGGTGGAGGCAGGCATCAGAAAGAGTGCTTCTGATTAAGAATTGGAAGACGTGGAGTCTGGCCCAGGCTCTGGCACTCGCCAGCTGTGTGACCGTGGACATGCCATGCCCGTCACTATAAAATGAGGACTCTGCACCAGATGACATCTGAAGCACCGTCTCCCCCTGCCATCCTGAGGTTATGATGGTGAGACGGGGTCTAGCCTGGTCCTGACTTCCCCTCACAGTCAGAGGGTGAATGGGATATGAGTTCACAAGGAGGAACACGTTGGAAGCTTTGGGTGGAGCTCTCTTGCTAAGATATGTCAGAATACAGAATAGTCTCACGTTCTCCCAAAGTTGGAGTGAGTGACCAGAGTGAGCAGTGGAACATTTGTCACAGCAGACTTCCAAACAATAAACTATTTTCCACCTTGAAGATCGGCAAAAAATGAAAACATTTAATCATACACCATCTGGGAAAAGCTGGGCAAAACAGGCACTGCCCACCGCTAATTATGGAAATGTACGTTAGGGCCACCTCATTGAAGGGCAATTAGCAGTACTCTCCAAACGGACACACACATATTCCTCTGAGCCAGAAATTCCTCATTGCAATGGACTAAATGTTTATGTCCCTCCACAATTCATGTGTTAAAATCCTAGCCTCCAAGGTGATGGTACTAGGAGGTAGGAACTTAGGGAGGTGACTATGTCATGAGACTGCAGCCCTCATAACTGGGGTTAGTGCCCTTTATAATAGATGCTCCAGAGAATCTCTCACCTCTTCCACCACATGAGGACACAGAAAAAAGTCATCATTTGTGAACCAGGAAGCAGGCTTTCTTCAGACACTGAATATGCCAATCCTTTTATCTTGGACTTCCCAGCCTCTAGAATTGTGAGACATGTAATAAATTTCTATTGTTTATAAATTATCCAGTTTATGGTATCTTGTTTTAGTAGCCCAAAGGGATTAAGACACTAATCCAGGAAATTATCTGACATTATACCAATATACATATCATGTTACTCAAAGCTATACTGGTTCTAATAGCAAATGACTGAACACAACCTAAATGTTCCTTAGTAAGAGACTGATTAGCCAAATGACTGTTCAGTAGCAATCTCCTCAGCTGTAAACTAAATAAGGAAGATGTTAATAGTATAGAATGATTTATAAATTGGACTGTTAAATGAAAAAATCAAAGTGCAAAGTAAAGAAGTGCCCCAAAGCCCCCACAATGATGGGATTATGTCAAAGGGACACAGGAGCCAACCGAAAGAGCTCCCAATAGCCAACACTAGAACAATTTGGGAAAAAAAACAAAGTAGTATTGGATTATGCTATGGACTGAGTTACGTGTCCCCAAAATTCATTGGTTGGAGCACTAACCCCTACATGACTATATCTGGAAATTGAATCTTTAGGAAGTAATTAAAATTAAATGAGAACACAGGGTAGGACCCTGATCTTGTAGGGTCAGGATTTTTTCTTTATAAGAAAAGATAGGTGAGAGCTCTCTCTCTCTCTCTGCCATGTGAAGACACAGTGAGAAGGAGGCCGTCTGCAAGCCAGGAGAAGAACCCTCACCTGAAATCAAATTGGCCAGCACCTTGATCTTGGAAACACCTTAGTCTTGGACTTCACAGTCTCCAGAACAGAGAGAAAATAAACTTCTGTTGTCTGTGGTCTTTAGCTATGGCAGCCCAAGCAGACTAACACAGATTATAACACAAGACATAAAATTAATGTGCGAGTCCATACTACTACAAATAAATGATTGAAAAAATTAATAAACAGGGGAGAAAAGACCAATCTCTTGTGCAAAAAATTTCCAAATAATTTATACAGATACCCTTAAGGAGAGAGAAGATTAATTCCACTTCTTAAGTGTAGGTTGTGCCTAGCGACTTCCTTCCAAAGAATACAGTATGCCTATGCAAAGATGGGGAAAAAACAAATAACTTTGTAATGAAGAAACCTGGCAAATGCCTTCCGTCAGGTGATCAAGGTTAACATCAAGTGATAAGTCATATTGATAGTGTGTTGAGTAGCTTTGATATGAAATGGCACTTGACCTCCATGGTCTTCCTCTCCAAACCCATAACCCTAGTCTAACTGTGAGAAAACAGCAGAGAAATCAAAAATACTTCACCAGTATTCCTCAAAATTGTCAGGGGAAACTGTGTGTGTGTGGGTGTGTGTGTGTGTATGTGGTTATGGAAACTCTCTGTACTATTTTTGCAACTTTTCTAGAAATCTAAAACTATTCTAAAATAAAAAAAGTTTAGTTAAAACAAAAACAATGCAGAACAATATGTTTTGTATATTCTCGCTTTTTTTTGGGGGGGGAAATAGGAGATATAAAGTTAGAAAGAGGAAAAAACAAACCTCTCTGGAAAAAAATACACAGAACTGGAGAGGAAATGGGTTGATAAGACTTTTTATAGTATTCCCCTTTGTGGAATCTGAATATTTTTTCATAGGAATATTATCTATTTCTATAAATTACATATTAAAATTAATAAAGGCCCCAATAAGAACCGTCTCCCACAGTGGCACAAAGAGAGAGGCAACGACCTTGGCGGCTCCTGGCAAATTCGGGATCGTGAACCTGACTCTGTGGTACTTCGATCCATGTGGACTCTCACAGAGGAGAGAACAACTAGGAGGGTGTCCATACGGCAGGTGCTTCGTGCAGAAAAGGTGACAGAGCTTCAGAGACTTCACGAGATCAAGACATACAGGTCTTAGCATCCGAAGAAGGGAGTTGGGGGACCCAGCGGGAAGGAGCAAGGTGAGATTTAAAACAACCAGACAAAGGTCAGTGCAGCTGGTCCAGATGGTCCCCACCTGTTGTCAAGCTTCCTCGTGCTCCTGGCCCCAGGAAGGGATGTGACTAGAGTGTTAATTGGAAATAAGGACTTGACCGCAGGAAAAGAAAATGCCTCAAACCTTTGCTCAGCCCTTAACCTGGGGCTCTGGGAGGCACTACGGAAGTTTCATGGGCTTCTTTGGTTTATTGTTTTACATATGCATAAATATTTTTATTCTTTTTCTATGATTATTCTTTCGGTTCAATGAGTTTTCCAACATTTTCTATGCTCCAGCCTAGAAGCCTCAGTTTGGATAATCCTGCAAAGTCATATTTCTTTCACTATATATTTGGGCCCTGATTAAATGCAGCTACATCTGTGCACTTTCCTACACTGTTCTCTAGAGAAAGCAAAGTGGAAGTCTGGTACCCCATACATAATCAGGGAACTCCTTAGGGAGGAAGCGTGTCTTGTACATCTTGTACATCCTGCAGCCAGCTCAGGGGTGGACTAACAACTATTCTATTGTTCTAGACCAACCTCTTACCGGTCTGTCTCCCAAATTGTGTGTTAGTGTTGTATTTCTTGGCTGAGAGGAGCATATAATTTATTGATCCCAAACAGGACATTTTTGAAAGTGAAAATGCAATGCTATCAATACTACCGTGGGTATTTTTGTGGGACATCAGACATAAACAGGGACTGTCCCACTGCAACCGGAATGTAAGGTTGGGCACACCTGTAATATTTGCTGTGCCCGGGGGATGAGTACAAAAGGAAGCCCACATAGCACATCAAAATATTTAAAAGCTGTACATAAAGCTAAAGAAGTATTAAATAAATATGCACTAGTCTCCTGCCACAGTATCATGCCCTGTGGTGAGCTGGCCCCCAGGCCCAGCTGCTGGCCGCTGGATCATGGATTACCCCCTTTCTTCCTCCCCCTCCCCCTGGCACCTTCCCACAACATGAGGTCTCTTGGCGGGCTCATGTGTAGACAAACCAGCTCACATTCCAAGCTCTGCGCCTACTCCCCAGAAATAGCTGCGCCTTAGACACCCCCTGAGTGGGAGGCATGGTCCTTCCTTGGGAAGGGAATTCTGGGGTCTCATGTACCCACATATGGTCTAGAAGGTGGAGCACTAGCTCTGGGTAGGCGTGATCCCTTGATTTTGCAGATTCCTCATGCTCTGGGGAGGGGTGTGGCCAGAGGAGAGCAGAGTGGTGCCCTTTAAAGTGTGGGCCCCAAGGCACAGCTCTTCTTACCTGATGTTAGGCACAAAATCGTGTCCCCACAAAATTCCTATGTTGAGGCTGTAACTGCCAAGGTGACTGTATTTGGAGATAGGGCCTTTAATGAGGTAATTAAAGTTAAATGTGGTCATAAGGGTGGGACCCTCATCTCCCAGGACTCGTGTCCTTATAAAAAGAGGAGGAGATACCGCCGAGATTGTTCTCTCTCTCTCTTTCTCTCTGCGCAGGCACAGAAAAGAAAGATCATGTTAGGACACAGCCACAGCCAGAGGTGGCCGTTTACGAACCAAAGAGAGACGTTTTACCAGAACCTGAGCCTGCTGGTACCTTGATCTTGGACTTCCTTCCAGCCTTCAGAATTGTGAGACAACACATTTCCGTTGTTTAAGGCTCCCAGAGTGTGGCATTTTGTTATGGCAGCCTGAGCAAACTGACACCCTGGGGCATGAGTGCAATTCTGTACACGGCCACTGTGATGCTAGCCGTGATCTCGGCCTTCCAAGTGCTATGCAGCTGAGAGAAAGGGCCCTTGAAGAGGAAGGCTTAGATTAAGAAAAGGAGAGTGGGAGGTAAAGACAGAGGCTGACAGTCCAGAGCCTTATCAGAAAGACTGGGCTCCACAGGGCCTCCTACATTCATTCATTCATTCATTCATTCATTCCTGCATTCACTTAACAAGGATGTGTTCCCACTTGTGCCAGGCATTGTGCTAGGCAGTGGAAATGCAGTTTGAGAAAGATAGATGAGGCTCCTGCTCTCTCCATGGACCTGCTTTCTAGTGGGATCACTGGGCGGTGGTGTTAGGCTGGTGTTAGGATGGCCCCTTCGATCCTAGAGAGATGGGTGAGTAGTGCCCATTTGGAAAAGCTAGCTGGCCTAGGATCCCTCATCCCCATGCTTCATATGTTCATCTAAAGGGTGACCCAGGGTGGGGGTGTGCCCCTGTTGCCTTGGCGATCACCTCTCCCCTGACACCTCTGGCCACTGGAGGAGGATGGGTGTGATAAACCTCTCCAGTGTCTGAGCTCAGATGGGCCCCAGATGTGTCTCTGGGGAGCGGGGTAGGATTGGGAGGTCACAGAGAGGTGAGCTCAGACAGGCCCTCTAATTCCTGGCTGTGTGTGTGAAAAGCAGGCTTTGGAGGGGAGGTGTCAGATTCCTGAAGGTCCTGAGGTAGCCATACCGGCTCCTAATTCCTGACCTCTCAGAAAGCCACTGGACTAGAAATGTCCTGGGTGCACTGGCTGCTTAATCCACCTGAGATTAGCCTTGGCTTCTCACCAGCCTAACAGGGGTGTCTCAGCACATTCTTGCTTTATTTCAAAAGGAAACAAAGGCAAAAACTGGGCTTTCCTCCTCCTCCTCCCTCTCCCCCTTTTCGCCCCCTCCCCAAGCAGATCGAAGTTTAGCTTCTCAAATTCAGCTCAGCGTCCCACAAATGGCATGATTCTCAGTCAGGATTTCAGGAAATATAATATGATTCTCAGGGCCTC
Source organism: Propithecus coquereli (assembly GCF_000956105.1). NCBI lineage: Eukaryota > Metazoa > Chordata > Mammalia > Primates > Indriidae > Propithecus > Propithecus coquereli. Next base: position 516,696 of record NW_012154085.1, read on the forward strand.
AAAATAAAGTTAATCTGATTAGCACTGAACACCTAAATAAATTCTTAAAAAGCACTCATTTATTTTTTTTTCGGGAAGGAATTTTCTTTATTTCCCCCTTCCCACAACTTTCTCATCGTCAGCTGTTTTCAAAGTTGTTAAAGTACCAGTTGGCCCCATATCAGAACATGCCTCTGAGTTCTCATGGTGTGGAAATTAGGAGGAAAAGAACCTAAAAACTCTCAACTGCTACTTCCAAGTGAGGGAATGAAAGAATATGTTCAGCTCACAGCTTGACCAAGAGACCGGCTTTCAACAGGTTCTGGGTGTTGCTTTGAACTTCTCTTTGGAAATCTCAAGCAAGCAAATCTTGAATTATTTTGGGCAAAAAAAAAACCCTATAAAATACTAAAAGAAGAGTCAAAGCTCATATTTTTATAGCCAGCTTTACCTGCAAAGGTGAGCAATAAACTACGACTTTGAATGGTGTGGTCAAGCACCTGTGTCACTTCTATTCTGTCTACCTGTCTATCCATCTGTGTTCCTTAGTTCTCAGGGTCTATAAGTTACAGCTGCCTTTCAGTCCTAAAAGGATCAGTGTAAGAGGGCTACGCGAACATCAAATTCTGCTTCTGAAGTGGAGGAAGAGATTGGAGGGAGTTAATATACCAATTTACCAGACTGAAAAGACCTTTGCTACTTTTCCTAGGGGCATTTCACACATCCATGCACTCACTGTTCCGCCTGTGTCTGCCTGCTCCATGGACCCACAAAGTCTTCCTTTTGCATGCTCTGGGAGAGCCTTAGGCCCCAGCATTTAGCCTTGAATCTGCAAGTGGCCCCCATCCAAGATCCCCACCCTCAAATCTGATCCCCACCCAGTCCCCAGATCTAAAATTAGCCTATTTCCCAGTGTGCACCAGTCTGGACTTTCTGGCTCTTCCCTCACTCTTCGGGTTGGGTTCTTGGCTGGTGATGCAGAAAGCCTGCAGGGCAGAAGAAGGGATCCACCAAATAGGCTTTAGCACTTCCCCAGATTCCCAAGGAGGCCAGACATGGCACAAGAGTCCAGTGCGTAGGCACAACTGTTGCCAAGATAATATCATACCCTTACTTAGCTGGGGGACCCTGGCTCTGTGTCCCTGCCCAGCCCTTAAACTACTCCTAAAATTTCTCCTCCTCCATAGAGCCCTCAGAGAAGAAGCAAAGGGAAAATGAGAGTGTGGGGACTCTCGTCACATAAATGTGCTCACTCTCAAAGTATATGGCATATATCATTGTGGGTTATCACCCAGTCAGCAAGACTGAGCACGTGCTACAAGGCACCAGGCTAAGCATGAATTAAACAAAAAATAGATAAGTTCATCTCTAATGAGCTTTTGCAGAATTTTGCAATCAAAATATCCAGGTGCAAAAAAAAAGTTATTTTCACTTCAGTAAAACTTGTAAGTTTTATCTTTTAAAATCTGGTGTTGTATTTATTTTGAATGTTTCATCAATTTTTTTCCATGCCTAGGGTGTCTGAATGTCTTACCCTGACACCACTTCTTATGGAAACAGCACAGGGTCAAAGGTCCTCGCAGAGGAGGGACTAACACCTAGGTGTCCAAGCTGGTTGTGTGACCTTGGTCACATCGTGTAACTTCTTTGGACCTCAGTGTGTTTTTGCACCAAATAAAAATTGGCCTCAATATTTACAATCTCTTTCAGCTCTAAAGGTCCATGACGCTATTCCTTTGCAGAAATATGTATCCCTATGCATGAACCAGCTGAGGTTTAACAATTACAGTGGACTGATTATTGCCATCATGGCTGGAAGCCTCAGAGGCCACAGAGGCCCACAGGGCAGGGAGGAAGCTTTGCCATGTGCCTTCCAATGGCTGCTCCATTTGGACCTGGCTCATGACTCCATGGCTTAAAGTGGGTCAGGGAGTGCACCTTCCATTGCAACAGAGAAAATGGCTTGAAAAAGGGTAAAAATGTTTTCTGTCTCCTCAAAACCCCCTTACCCTTTCTGAGAACTAAAATCTATATCCCTCAGGCCAGTGATTGGGAGGGGCAGAGGAGTGTCCTTTGTTCTGTGTGCCACAGGAGATGGCTCAAGGAAATTTTCCAGTCAGAGGTCAGAAGATTGTCTTAGCCAAAGATGGGGTGAATCAAACCTTTAATAGCTCTGTACTTCTGCTCAGAAGCAGGACACCGGTACTTTGAGTTGGGAGTCTGCCAACCTCCTCATTTGCGGCCGAATTAGTAAATTTTTCTTTCCTTCTCCTCAAACCGCTTGTCCTCATTCTTCTGATGTGGCCTCAGGGACAAGTGCTGAAGTTTTGGTAACACCATGAGACAGAGGACTCTCTGGGCCCTAGGTGCTTGGTACAAACTGTAAACTCATAAGAGACCACCATGTTCCAATGAGAGGAGCTGATGGAAAACAGATGCAGTCCCACATTTGCATGATTCCTGGAGTGCCCAGCCCCGGCTCAGATCATCTCCCTGCTCTGTCAGTCATTGGGACCTTTCCTCGCCCCTTTTCCAGACCCAACCTGCCCACCCCCAGGGAAATCCTGATCACAGCCTGCTGGGCCTTGATCTCTTAGGGGATGTATTTAACAATAAATCCTATCTTGCAGGTCATCTTTAAGGAGCCTTCAGGCTTTGGGACCTTGTGACTCCTGGCAACCTTGGGGTCTCTGAGATAGGAACTTGCTTTCCAGGAAATTAGCCACAGCTCCGTCTGCACCCCCAGTGTCTCTCAGTCACCAGCTCTGCCTGGGCGGGGAGGGCAGGCGGGCAGCCCACCCTACATGCCAGCAATGGGAAAGGGCAGTGACTCCACAGCACTGGCATTTTGTCTTTGGCTGGGGAGGAGGAATATGCAGCTTCTCCAGAGATAATCCAATCTGAGAAGGCTTCTTAGAGGAAGTAGGAGCCTGGGAATGTTTCAAAGGAGAGGAGGAAGGCAGGTCGCTTTGAGATTAGACAGGAAGCTCTCCGCAGGCAAAACCAAACTGCTTAGATGTCTTGCTAGAGGTTGTGAACTCCTGGAACCGCCTCAGTGGGTGGTCTTGCTGTTGTGCAAATTACTCACTGACCCCCAGGAGAAAGCTCTGGCTGTGCTGCCCCTGTTTGGGCTGCTGTTCCTGCTCCCTTTAGCCCAGAGCGGGAGGCAGCCAAAGGCCTCAGGCCTGACCAGGAACCCAGGCTGAGTGAAGAGGAAAAGATGCTGAGGACCATGTAGGTCCTGTAAAGCGGACACCCTGTCCAGATGCCTCTGTGCGTCTCGCGTCCTCCCTGCATCTCGCCCTGCTCTCACAGGGCCCTCCAGGACCAGCACTTTTCCCGCCAGATGTTTTGAATCTCCTTCCCTTTCCTAATGGAAGACAGCTTTTCTTTCTGTTGGAGAGGGAAAGGGAGGGACATGCCCTGAACCCTTTCCATTCTTGCCTCCCCTCTCCTTCCTCTGGTGGGAAATCTCTCCATTTCTAAGAAAAAGGTGGGGTTAGTTGGTTCATCCAGCCCCTTCCCAGCAGAAAGCAGTTCTCAGAAAGAAGTCAGCCCCTTTTTCCTGGTAGGAGGAATGTGGTCCTCACCGCATCTCCCCCCAGCTCCCTTCCCTACAGGCACTTGCCTCAATGCAATGGGATGGGACAGCTGCAAACCGCCTTCCCTCAGAGAAGCTGTGACTCCTAACAGCCAGCAGAGAACAATGCCTTTTTGCCCTAGATCAGATGTCGCTCCCAGGAGAGCACTGTGGCCAGATAGAGAAAGTATTCTCTTTTCTCACCAAGTGGAACTGGGACCACTAAACTAGATAACCATAGTTCAACATCAGGAGTCCCAGGGGCAACAAATTAGCATCAGAAATGCTTTCAAGATTCACCAAGGGATGTGCACTGCCATTTGCCAGCCCTGGTGCCTCCGTCAATGGAGTTTAATATTCTGTGATTCTGGGAACCATGAGGCAAAATAAAAGACCCTCACAGAGCACTGGGGAGGAGCACCCCTCCATGTTGTCAGTAACCTACATTTTTCAGACCACCCAAGTCTGAGGATAAAAAATAGGATCCTAAGAGCAAACACAGAATTTCTCCAGGAAAATACACTTCTATTCTATAGAAATGTAAGCTCTCTGTCAAATTTCTTCCAGCTTTTCCTGGATTTCTGTCTCCCTTGGTGTCTCACGGGTAGCCTCAGAGGGTGCCTCACACATGCTCTACAAACTGGTCCTCTGGGCTGCCACGTGACATCTGGTGCATTTACCCTCTCCTGCCCTGGCTCATCTGGAGTAATGACTCCAGTCACTGCTGAGACTCTGTCACTGATGTCTACCGAAGGCATTCGGTTCCTGCCAGTGTCCAGTGTCCAGGTCGTCAATGTCCATGATGGGGCATACTCATCCATAACTACTGAAGATGCTGGCCCCAGTTCTGCAGATGCCCTGCATAACCATAACCCAGCCCTTTTTGTTTTTACTTTGCTTTCTTGCTGGCACCACAAAACTGCAGTGACCAGCATGAAAAGTGGATAGAATCTTCTCTTTCCTCCAAAACCAGCGTTTCCTCGACACTAAGTTCAGTCTGTGGTTTCTTGTCTACCTAAATACTCGGCAGCCTTGACCCCACCAGTTCCTCACACATGCCGCATCTCTTCCAAATCCTAGTGCCCAGACAGCTCCAAGTCAAGCTGAAACTGATTCAGAATTACCATGACCGTGGTAGTTAAGAACTTAGGCTTGAATCCTGGCTCCACACTTATTATCTCTGAGCCTTAATTTCCTCATCTGTAAAATACGGACTTTATGAGGCTGTCTATGTTATAGTAATTCATATGTCACAGGGTTGTGTTAAAAGCAATGCATGCAGCTTACTTAATCCTGTGTTTACAATACAGTTAAATATTGACTATTATAATAATTATTATTTTTTTCTTTAAGAAGAGGGAGCTGAGGTCAAGAAGGGTGAGATGACTTATCCAAGATTACACAGCCAGTGAGTGGCAAAGCCACAACAATGTAGCTCCAGGCATCTGACTCGGGGTTCAGTCCTCTGGGATAACACTGCCTTCCCATTGCTCTATAGGTGAGCTTATACCTGAACTGCATTTTCTTGGTAGTTTTTTCTCCATTTAATGTCACTGTTGAGTCCTCAGCTGAAAAGACTCAGTGTGAACAAACAGAACCAAAAAAAAAAAAAAAAAAAAGCAAGGAAAGGAGATGAAAAGGGACCAGACTGCCAATTCCAGCATAGCAGAGGGAATTGTCCATTGGTCATTTGATGGTGGCCAGTGTCGTCAGCTCCTTGTTTTAAGGAGGAAATTAGAAGACAAAGCATGGGGGATTGTTCCCTTATTTAAAGAAGCCAAACTTTAAGACCTACAAAAGGAAGGAGATTTGGACAAATTGACACATCCAGAGCTGGGCAGAGCTGGAACTAGAACCCAGGTATAATGCCTGTTTTCATATGATCCTGATCTAGAATGTTTCCCCAAGGCTCTAGAGTCAAGCCTTGAGAAGGGATACATCTTCCCACATGTCAGTTTCATATAAGGTGGACGAGGAGAGCACCCCAGGCTCACCAGGCTGTGGGCCTAACACAGGCAGCCAGAAGGCAGCCATGAAGCCTTCCTCTTTGACCTTTCTTGCTGTTGAATCTTAAATGCCAAGGCCCTGAGAGAAAGAATGTTTTCCAGCAGCCTGGTTTGATCCTCTAATAAAATAGGCAGCCACTTTCATGGTGGTAATTTAAGGGAGGCTGGTTAATTCTCTGTACTATCTGTTGTTGCATAACAAATCACTGTAAGACTTAATGGCTTAAAACAATAAACTTTTATTATCTCAGTTTCTGTAGATCAGGAGTTTGAGAGCAGCTGAGTGGGGTAGTTCTGGCTGAGAGTTCATCAGTCAAGGTGTCAGCTAGGGCTGCAGTCATCTGAGGGCTTGACTGGGGCTGGGGATCTGCTTCCAAGGTGGCACCCTCAGATGGCCATGGGCAGGAGGCTGGTTCCTCAGGACATGGAGGGGAAGAGCCAGACACAGCAGCTGATGTCCCCAGAGGGAGTTATCAAAAGAGACCAAAGAGGAAACTGTAATGCCTTTTATGACCTAGTCTCGGAAGTCCCACACTGTCATTTCTGCCATATTCTAATCTTTAGGAGCAAGTTACTAAGTCCAGTTTACCCTTAATGGAAGGAGAAACAAGTTCTACCTTTTGAGGGAAGAAATACCAAGAATTTGTGGACAGCACATTAAAATCATCACATGCTCTATCAGCCTGAGCACTATCTGTTTGTTAGTAACTACACCATTAGCAAACCCACGAAAGATAAGAAAATAACTCATTTTCTTTTTCTGAACAATTTAAATTTAAATTTATGTTAATTGTAAGTATTTGGGATAGCACTGACCAGGAGGCAGAGGCCACAAGCCTTGGACATGCCACTTCTCCTTCTGAGCCTCAGTTTCCTCCTTTGTAAAATGAGCTGTCTTTTTAACAAATGGTGCTGGGAAAACTGGATATCCACGTGCAAAAGAATGAAGTTGAATCCCTACCTACCACTATACACAAAAATTAACTCAGAATGCATGTGGTGCTTGTCTTTCCATTCTTGGGATACCTCACTTAGTAGAATGTGTTCCAGCTCTATCCAGGAGTATACAAGAGGTGCTATGAATCAAACTAAATATAAAACCTAAAACTATAAAACTCTTAGAAGAAAACATAGGGAAAAACCTCAACGACACTGGATTTGGCAATGATTTCTTGGATATGACAACAAAGGCATAGGCCAACAAAAGAAAAATTGACAAATTGGATTTCATGAAAAATTTTTTAAAAATTATGCATCGAAAGATAATATCAGCAATATAAGTGTCAACCCACAGAATGGGAGAAAATATTGCAAATCATATATCTGATAAGGGTTTTAATACCTAGAACATTTAAGCACTTCTATAACTCAACAACAAAAAACAACCTAATTCAAAAATGGGCAAAGGACTTGAATAGGTATTTCTCTAAAGAAGATACACATATGGCCAATAAGCACATGAAAAGATGCTCAACATCACAAATTATTAGGAAAAAGCAAATCAAAACTACCACGAGGTACCACCTCACATTCGTTAGGGTGGCTACTATAAAAACAAACAAATACTAGAAAACAGAAAACAGTAAGTGTTGGCCAGGATATGGAGAAATTATAAACCTTATGCATTGTTAGTGGGAACATAAAATGGTACAAATGCTATGGAAAATAGTATGCAGTTCCTCAAAAAATTAAAAATAGAAGTACCATGTGATCCAGCATTTCCACTTCTGGATATATACCCCAAGGAACTGAAAGTGGGGTCTTGAAGGGATATTTGCACACTCATGCTTACAGCAGCATTATTCACAATAGCAACCCAAGTGTCTGTGGCTAGATGAATAGATAAGCAAATTATGGTGCATAAATACAATAGAATATTTTTCAGCTTTAAAAAGGAAGGAAATTCTGACGTGTGCTACAACATGGATAAATCTTGAGGACATTATGCTAAGTTAAATATTCCAGTCATAAAAAGGCAAATACTGTAAGATTCCACTTGTATAAAGTACTTAGTCAAAATTACAGCAACGGAAAGTAGCATGGTGGTTGCCAGGGGTCAGGGTTAGTAGGGAATGGGGAGTTGCTATTTAATGGGGATAGAGTTTCAGTTTTACAGGATGAAAAAGAGTTACAGAGATGGATGATGGTGATGGTTACACAACATTATGAATGTATGTAATACCACCGAACCGTACATGTAAAAATAGTTAAGATGAGAAATTTTATGTGTATTTTACCACAATGAAAAAAATTGGGAAAAAAGCAAAAAAAATTAAAAAGATGAGGTGCTTGTGTTGAAAGATTTTTAATGTCTCTCTGGCTCTAATATTTTCTCCTCCAACACTGTATGTTAGATTTTAGAGTTTAGAGCCCTTGTATGACAATCTCTCGTATGTGCTCTACCTATCTATCTGTATGTGTATACACACATGTGAAGAACGTTTAACATGCATTTGTATGTGTCTCTATATTTCAAAATCCTATTTAAATAAATCTTTCATGACCCTTGTCATACAAGGGGTGAGGGAAGGTGAGGCTGTTTATATTACAAGAACATATTTTATTTGCCCACAGCAGCTGAGCACAGCATGCTATTACTATAAATGGGGCATGATGGTGTTTTGTTATGAAACGCCTTTTGATGTAGGACAGACACAGTCCAATGACTTCCAAATATATTTCAGCCTACTGTAAAAAATAAAATGACAGATCTTCTCATAGCCACAGGGTCTCTGTACACATTTCCAGGAATTTGAGGCCATTTACTCAATCCAAACAGAGAAATATTGTTTTAATGGTTATAGATGTGTCCACTCAGCTTTGAACAAGGCTTCCCTCCTCTTACTTCTAGCCTTTATGTCTGAAACCCAGCATGAATCAGTCAGCCTGGGGAACGAAAGAAGCGACATACCTGAGGATCTTTTCAAGACAGGACACCAACCCTCAAGTTGTTCCACAGACCACCCTGACTATTCCTTAACCCACCACCCCACATCTAAAATACCCATTAATCAGGTGGTCTCTTTGTTTCCCCTTAAAGACTACATACTTTTAGAACAAAATGCTTAGGGGGAAAATACCTTCTTGTCTAAGTGGCAATACTCTCAGGTTTAGAAGTGGAGAAATTGAGAGCATTGGTCTAAATGCTTTCCTAGTCTCTGGATCCCCCACTGTGCACATACCTCACAGAGGACGGCTCGCACAGGTCCAGAAAGGGGTCTTTCTGGAGGTATTCGTGGTGGTGCCTGCAGTAGGAGTGGGAGCTGGAGTCAGTGAGCTGTCCGTCTGCAGGGAGCAGACAAGTACAATGTGGCTGAGGCATGCTATGGGGAATATGTGATGATTGGAAGCATATCAGTTATCTATTGCTGTGTAACAAATTACTCCAAATTCAACATCTTACAACAACAAACATTTATTATATTACAGTCTTTATGGGCCAAGATCCAGCACAGCTTAGCTGGGTCCTTTGGCTCAGGGTCTCTCACAACGCTGCAATCAAGTGTTGGCAAGAGCTACAGTCATCTCAAGTCTCAACTAGACTAGGAGAAGATTTGTTTCCAAGCTCACCCACGAGGCTGTTGGCAGGATTCAGTGCCTCACTGCTATTGGACTGAGGGCCTCAATTCCTCGCGAGCTGTTAGCTGGAGGCCTCTCTTCCAACCTTGCTATTAGCCTCTCTATAGGGCAGCTTGCAAAATTTCAGCTGGCTTCCTCCAGAGTGAGCAAGTGAGAGAGCAAGGGAGGAAGACAGAGGCTTTCTGTAATCTAATCTCAAAAGTGACATGCCATCACTTTTGCCACATTCCGTTCATTAGGAGTAAATCACTAGGTGCAGCCCATGGTCAAGGTAGGGTGATTGCACAAGGGCATGAATATTGCCGCAGGAAACAACAAATTAAAGGGCCACGCAGCATTAAATACAGTACTTAACAGAAAAAGGGAAGTGTTAGAAAGAAATCTGTGGCAGAATGCAAACTTTACAGGAACAATGCTATATGCTTTACAAGGATACAAACAAACTCAAGGGTCTATAACAATCACATTGTAAAGTTCTGCTGGGTATGGCGAGTTGGGTGAAAATGAGAAAAAATAACACGTAACTCCAGGGTGGGGCCTTGTAGACATGGAACAAAATCATTTACTATAAACTCAGGACCAAGTTCAACTCCCCGCACCTGAGGTTCCAAAGAAAGGAAAAGCAAAGTAACAAACACACACTCTGGGCCTCCCAAATACTCAAGCCCCACAGCAGGCTCTCACCAAGACCCATGTCCGAGGGAGCTCTGACCCCAATGTCACACTGGATTAAAGTTCCTCAAAGGCTCAGAGACTTTTGCCAAGTAAAAGTAACATCTGCATTTGTGCGGCCCATGTTGGGGTCTGTAAGACAGCTCTAAAAATTCAGTATGCATAAAATGCACCCACAGGGTGGCCAACTGTCTTGAGACTGAAGAGCTTCCTTAACTTGGGATTTCTAATACTAAAACTTAGATGAGTTGGTCACCTTATCACCCAGGGAGTTTGTAAAAACTGCAAATGGAATTACCTGCACAGGAGATTCTGATTCAGTGAGCCTGAGCGGGACCAGTCAGATCTGCATTTTAAGCAGCTCCAGAAGTCCTTCTACGTAAATAGTCCATAGCCACCCTTTGAGAACTCTACCGTGGAAGGATAGTTTTGAAAGCTACTACTGGAAGCACCAAAGGTAGCAGCCACTCTTAGCTCTGTAATCACAAATCTCACGCAGCCACCTGATGCGGTATCACCATTACCTGTTGATAATCCTCAGGCTCTAGTTCACAGTTCACTGATTCTAGAATTTGTCTTCCCTGTAAGACAGACCTCAAGATCTGGGAGGCAAAGTTCGGGAAGGGGTCAGGACAGGAGTTTGGAGAGGAAGATTTTCTTAACTGGCTGTTACAAGAAACCACACCCCATGGCTGGATTAGACCTCTACAAGAAAGTCTCGCGGAAGTCATCCACTCCACACCACGACCTGAAGAATGTGCTAAGAAGATTAAAGTGAGAACCTCTAGGTCTTCAGGAAGCAGCTGCCTAAAATGTAATCTCTGTAGAATGTTTTCCATATTTAGAAAATATAGAAGCTTACACAAGTAGGTTAACAAGAGAAAATAGTGGTGAGGTCATGGCAAATGCCTCTTGGCTCTAGCTGGGGAGGGAGAGGGGAGACCTGACGTCAAGGGGACAGCATCCTGAGTCACTTACAGGTGTATTAGGTAGATCTATCCCCATGAGCAAGGGCGTGTTGGACCACAAAAGCTTGTCAAATATTTTTAGTGACCAATCACTAGTACTTGCTCTATTTTTATATTCACGGAATAACCTTTTGATCTCCCCTGATACTTTTGTTTTACAAACACAGATTGCATAATGTCTGCATGAGAGGCACTGTGCTAGTCACTGTTTAGAGTTATTTGTAGTCTGGTCTTAATTTTTCTGTTGGATTTTAAGTCTTAGAAGGGTAGATTCTAACTACAAGAAGACTAACACAAACAAAGTCGTATTTTGGTGGTTTCAGAGAAAGAAGGCATCTCTAATGATAAGAGCTGTCATGATTTTAGATTCCTCCTGAATCTGACCCCAAGACAAGAATCCAAGTACAGTGCAAGTAATTTATTTGGAAGATGATCTCAGGAAACACATGTAGGAGAGTGGTGAGTAAGTCAGGGAAGGGAAGGAAGCTGATAAAAGGTAGCTGTCAAGCCAGTTACAATAGAAGGCAACTGGCCTTAGAGCCTGCTGGAGAACTCTGGGAGACAGTAGAGATTCTACACTGTCCACACTGCAGAAAACCCTTGAGACTTATTCCAAATACAGGGTATTTATTCACTAACTCTCCATCTGTCATTGTTTGAGGGTTGCTTCGTGGGAGACTGATTATGTCTCAGACACTTCCAGTCTGCCCTTTATGATTGCTGGGTATGTCTTCACGACTGTGTAGAGTCACAAATGTTGTCCATAAACAGCCTTGAGAATGCAAAGACAAATACCAGGAGGATGTGTGTGGGCTGGCAGCAGCACCTGCCACGCTGGCTCAAGTTTGCTGCATGCTTACAGGGCTCCAGGCGCCAGATTGAATGTATACCATCTCATTTAATATCTGATTAATATTCTTTATTTTCCAGATCAGGAAACAAACGCAGAGCAAAAAGTGATTTGTGTATGATCCGCACAATCAGCTACTGGTGTAGCTGGGATTCAAACCTAGATGGTAGGTTGTTAGAATATAAGCTTTTGGCCTCTGCACTCTACTGGCTCCTGGAAGAATTTATATCTAGTTGAGAGAACAGAAATAGATATTTCAAGATGTGGGCGCAAAAACCAGCTGCTTCATGAAGTATGAACCAGATTTCAGTTTGGGATTCAGCACTAGTATAGAAGCGCAGATGTGCAATGGGGTTCAAGAATCATCAAGGGTCCTGTTTGGCTGCAACAGAGGTCACAGGTGGTTGAGGATAAGCCATGTTGGGGAGGATTTTCAATGCCAGGTTAAGGAGCTCACACACAGTGCACTGGGTGATAAGGAACTATTGAGGCTTTTTGAGCAAGGGAATGATAGGATGAAAGAATGTTAATGATCTAAAACTAGTAACAGAATAGCATTAGGCAGGAAGCAGTGAATTGGCTGGATTGGCCAAAGGAGAGGGAAAGAGGAAAAGCAAGTAGAAGGTATGACAGGAATTCAGGAGCTGGAGGACACTTCTCGGTGCAGCATGGCAGAACAGGTGAGAAGAGCTGCTTCCAGACCAGGTCATGAGCCTGGAATGCTCAGAACTCCAGTCCCAGGTATTGGGGTCATTAACTGAGTATAATAGAGAAAAGGACCAGAATGGCTAACTTGGACTTGGCCATGGCTGGACTTGCCAGTTCCACTTCAGCATCTGGTCCTAAGCTTTGCTACTCTAGTGACTGTTTAATCTGTTCACCCAGCATTGATCAGACTCCAAGTGAACTGGTGCAATTCCTTTCACTGAGGAAAATAATTGATAAATGGTGGTTTGATGAATCCATTCAGAATGACATTCATATTGCTGATGAGCCTGGAATACTTACATTGATTGGCAAGTTGGTGTATTGTCTTTCTGGAAAGGGACCCTCTCCCTCTCCTTTTACTAGCAGTTCCTTCTATTCTGGGACCCAAAATGTATACCTAGTCCAAGAGTCTGTATTACTGTCCCTCTGGAAATTTAATTGAAACTCTCAACTTTATCTTCTTGCTGATGATTTCAAATTTCAGTATCTCCAGAACTCATCTTTTCCTTTGAACATAATTTCCAAGTGCCAATTAGACATCACTACCAGGATATTCCACTACCACCTCAAACACAACATGATCAAAATCAAGCTTTCCACACTCTTCCACAAACAAGTCTGGTTTTTTGGACTTCCCAATTTATTCATAATCCCATCATTCCTCAACTTGCCAAGACTCAACACTTGGAATTGTCTTTGACACCTTCTTGTCAACTGTCTACTCCATCTAACGTCCGTCAAACCCTGTTGATTCTACCACTGCAACGTCTCCTACAACTGGTCAGCCCCTCTCTCTTCATCCTCGTATAGTATCAAAAGGCAAAATAACAAAAAATTTAGTTTACTGGTCTAATTGTCTTTTATTTGCGATTCTAGCATAGGGCAACTCCTCATTCTGTAAAGTAGAAGGAGTACTCCAAAGAGCTGAGCAGAAGAGCTGGGCTTGGTAGGTGGAAAGGAGCTGGAGAGCAGAAATGAAACAGAACGTGGATTGGTGGTTTCAAAGTTACTTTCCATAAGGGTTAAAACAGAGGGGACTTTTTTTTATCATGCTGGCTCCCCGTAAACTGGGCTCCTTGTGATTGGTTACTGTGAACCTCCTGTTCTCTTGGAAACTGTCCCATCGCAGAGTTCAGTGGCACCTAGCATGAGTGACTCCACTCTGGTTTGGTTGGTTTGCTGGGGCCCAGTCCAGGACGCTAGTCCAAAATGATGGCTTCCCATCAACTTCATCTGGTAATAGCGCAGTATAGCAAAGCATGGTATATTATAGCACAGAATAATACAGTATAGTACAGGGTTCCCTTGCCTGTTGCTTAGCTTTTGACCTGGAATATATCCACTGTCCTTATACTGCCCTCTCCCAAACAAATAACACCTCATCCGCCTCTGCACCTCAGGATATTTTGCTATATATTGTATCTATTTGTGGCTCTCTTATGACAATAATAGCTAAAAGCAATACTAGGTGCCAGGCATCGTCCCAAGTGCTTTACATACACTATCTCCTTTAATCTTGACAAAAACCCTTTGAGATACACACAATGATCAGCCACATTTTACAGATGAGAAAACCGAGGCACAGAGAGGTTACGTGGACTTTCCCACAATAGCCGTGGCAGTGGCAGGAGCTGATTTGAATCCAGGCCTCTGCCTCTCCTTATAACCAAGTGCCGTGTTGAACCTCTTGTCCTCTCTCCTGGATTGTAAGGCCCTGGAGGGGGATGGCTCTGTGTGACCGCACAACTCCTGCACGGCGCCTTGCAGTCATAGCTTGAATGAACGGCAGTTCTGCCTGTTGGTAGAATTCAGGGGAATGTGCAGATGGAAGTCATTTGGTCCTGCAGCTCCTGTAGAAGGGAGACTGTACCTAATCCAGCTGGATGATAAACATTAACCCAATCTGATCATTTAATTAGGCGCCAGCTGAGGCAGAAATGATCCAAGAGAAATCAGGCTGCAGCCTACGTGAAATCAGACATGGGGCTGAAAACCACGTGCTAAGCTCTGCCTCTCCCTTTAGTCCTATTTTTGATGCACTTTTTTGTCATTGCTGTTGCATACCTGGAAACCCACTTTCTTCTTCACTAACAAAAGAAGAATCAGAATTAGTGACTTAAAAACACAAAGTGTGTAGTAAGAGAGTATTTGCAAATGTAGGTGGGGCTGAGGCATGATAAGATTACTTGTTGGCTGAATGAGCTTACCAACCTCTTCTTGAAGCTGAGCAGTGCTATTTCATGCCTCCACCACAGGCATTTTCTCTCTGAAAAATCAACTACCCAAGAAAGCAGTTGGTGGTGGGAGGAGGGGGAGTCCTTGAGCTAATCCTTGAGGTTGAGGCAGCAACACGGCTGTTTGGGATTCAGCCTGGGGAGAGCAAGAGGAAACCTGACTGCTCTGTTTGAAGAGGCTTGTCTTCAGCTGGCACCTCTCTGAGCGCTCACGTTCTCTGTCAATAAGCACTTTACAGGGGAGATAAATGGATTTGGAGCTCAGGATGGGAGGGGGTGTCTGGGGAAGAATAAACACATTATCTGAGTCCTTCTCCCAAGCCCCTTCACTGAAGTGCTCAAGGACACAGACCATGAGTCTTGCAGGCTGGGTGGGAGGGAGGAAGACTCTCTAGCCTTTTGGGTGAAGCAAGCTGCAGAGATCTGGTCTAACAACAAGGGACGCATTAGAGGACAGACCTCTGCAGCTGCTTCACTCCCAGGGGTGCCAGGGACTGTGCTAAGGGATTATCAGATGACAGTTTGGCCACCATCTTAACAGCAAGACTAGAAATGATGGTCTCTTGCAAGGAGGGAACATGAACATTCATTCTAAAGGGGTGTTATGTAACTTAGTACTGTCATATGGAAAACAGTACAAAGGGTCCTCCAAAAATTAAAAACAGAATTATAATATGATCCAGCGATCCCTCTACTGGGTATATATCTGCAGGAAATGAGGTCAGGATGTCAAAGAGATACCTGCACTCCTATCTTCATTGCAGCCTTATTCGCAATAGCCAAGGAATGGAATCAACCTGAGTGTCCATTGACAGATGACTAGGTAAAGACTATGTGGTCTGCACACAATGAAATACTATTCAGCCTTGAAAAAGAAGAATATCCTGTCATTTGCAGCAACATGGATGAAACTGGAGGACATTATGTTAAGTGAAATAAGCCAGACACAGAAAGACAAATACTGCATGATCTCATTTTTACATGGAATCTAAAAAAAGACAAACTCATGGAAGCAGAGAATAGGGTGGTGGTTAGCAGGGCTGGCTAAGGGGTGGGGTAGGGTAGTTGGGGAGATGTTGATCAAAGGATAAAAAGTTTCAATTAGACAGAAGGAAAAAGTTCAAGAGACTCATTATACAACATGGCAACTATGGTTAATAGCAATGTTTTATATTCTCGAAAATTACTAAGAGGGTAGATCTTAAGCATTCTCATCACAAAAATGATAAATATGTGAGGTAATGCATATGTTAGTTAGCTTGATTTTGCCATTTGATAATGTACATATATATAATATGTTCTGCACCATACATACATGCAATTTTTACTTGTCAATTAAAACTAAAGAAATAAACATCTAAAAATTTTTTTTAAAAAAGGGGTAGATGGCAATGTTCTGCAAACATAGGATGTGAAAGCAAATACCCGAGCAAATTCAGGGAAATTTTACCAGGTTTTTGCATAATGACATGCCTTCCCTATACATTTTTAAATCCAAAAAGAGTCCTTCCTGAGAAGGTACAAGTTTGGGGGAAGGTAGATCCAGGCACTCTCTGGTCTTGAGATATTAAATTATTTACTGATGGCATCATGTTATTAAACATGGTCTCCCCACAGAGAACAGGCAAAGGAATCAGTATTAGTGCTTAGTTTTGAACAATGTGTTTCTGAAAAATGATATATTTATCTAGATTTCCCTTCAGTGAAACCTGGGCATTCCCAAGTCCCCTAGAGGAGCCTTGTGCTTTTGGTGACATCACTGTTTGGCTGATCATAAAACCTTCAAATAAATAAATGAATAGCTCCAATTTACATTTTATCAGTTAGAAGCAGCTTCCTAATTCTAACACATTCCCTCTCCCGACATCTTTGCTGATACAGTGCGTATCCTCTCTATTTTGTTGTACCCATCCTACACACCCTTCTATGTGCTTTATGATCTGGAGCTGCCTATAGCTCTAGGTTTAATATCTATTACCCTCTTTCCCCCACAATCTTCCTCTAGCACCCTGGTATCAGCAACTTTGCCCCATCCCATGACGTTGAGCTATTTTGCGTTTTCACTGAAGACGGGGATGTTCTCCTTCATACTCAACTCTTTGCTGTTCTTATATTTCTAAGTTCTCATACTTCTGTCCTTTGGACCCTACAGCTCTTTCTGCCTTAACTTTATCTCAAGCAGCTCCATCATAACGTGCCCCACACTGAACTCTCTTCTCTTCATTCCTCATTTCTTTTTCCACCCTGTCCCTATCTATCACTCCCAGCCTCTGATCTCTCAGCTCAGTGAATAGCACTACCATGAAATCTGCTGCTGAAATAAAAGTCTAAATGTTAAATACATCTCTTTCCCCCACCCTCCTATATTCCTCAATCATTTTTACCCTCAAATCTACTTCCTAACTTCCTTTCCTCTCCTTCCTAGCCTTGTTCCTATCATCTCTCAGCTGGACTATGGCAATAGCCTCATAATATGTTCCATCCATTTTCTACACTGTTTCTAGAGTAGACACTCTGAATCAGGATGCTCAGTGGAACCTTTCCTGGGGTCCCACAACTAGGCCCCTCACCATCAACACTCCAATCCTACTCCCACTCCCCTGACTGAGCCCAGTTTCATAAGTAGAAGACAAAGGAGGAACAGAGGGAAGAATCATCAGATTGATGACTGTGGGCTGAGTGGGGAGTGCAATGTATTCCTCTTGCCCAAGCCAAGTGGGGGCCAACCAAGATAGCTGGTCTTAGAGACTGTGAATGCTCCAAGAAATGAATACTGGAATCCCAGTTCCTTGTTAGAGATTTGCTTGAGTAGCACAGTTGATGCACTTGATGAACTTCCCTGCATGCATTTCTCCCCAACCCCTCATCACCCACATCAGGAAAAAAGAATTTAATTGAGAAGGGGAACATATACATTCACTCCTTGTATCTTGGCATGGAGACATGAGATTTTCTTGGGTCAAATGGACACCATGCAATGGAGCAGAGTTTATGCTATTTCGCTGTCTTTCCTGCTCTCTGCCCAAGCAGGGTGATCAATGTTCTCTAGCACCCAGCAAAAATAGGTTGTGTTATAATAAGGCAGGGGAAAGTGCTTTTGGAAAAAATTAAGCTGGAACTTGGTCTCTCCAAGCCAACTGATATGAATCACCTTCCCACAAAGAGGTCAAGAGATAGCATTTGGAGAAGGCATTCACCATCAGCCATGTTAGCAAAATGACAGAAACAGCTATTGGAAATAAGACTATGATCAAAGCTACCTAAGTAAGATATGTGGGTACAGGTCTTGCCTTTCAAACACCCTACATGGGCTAGAGACTTGGAGAGGGAAGGGAACAGTTTGAATTGGGGCACCATTCCCCCTCATGCATGTGTAGAATGGGAAGGAGAAAAGAACTCAAAGAGCAGATACCCTCCCACACACATATTTTCTGGTCCTTCTAATCACAAACAGGGATGAGGAAAACCTTAAATGGGATATGAGATTATAACTTTAAATTGGATCATTTCTAATTACTGAAAATGGCCAAACTTTAACCACCAGGAACTTGTGTCCAAGATGCCATTACAAGGCCAGAAAGGCACAATCGAAGGCAGTGACTTGGGAAGGGTGACATCAAAATGACTTAATGTTTTCAGCCACTGAGTACAGAATGCTGAATAAATTATCTCAATGTATCAGGCCCTTTCATCCCTCTGTCACTTTTCAAACAGTTTCTTCTACCAGGAGAGCCTCTCTCCCACCTAATCTACAAACGAAATTCCATCAAGTCTTAGTTTAAGCAAGACATCTTCTGTAAGCCTTTCCTTATGCTTGTAGGCAGAATTATTTATTTCTTCTACCATATTCCTCTGGCATATATAATTCAATCATCTTATTGAGTTACTTCTCAAGATGCTACGTGTGTATCTATCTTCACGTTAGATGACAAGTTCCTTGAAAGTCTTCACTGTGCTTTCCTTTGTAACCCCACTCCTGGGGTGAGGGGAGGAGGGTGGTTGAAAAACAAATCTAGATCTTGGGTCAAGAACACAACCAGACACTGTGAAACTTTGCTTCCAAGGGACTGCCTTTAGTCTATATTGATGTAGCCTTTGTGCTGAAGAGACAAAATCTGATTTTATCTATCAAGTTTCTTTACATTTGGTATGCTTTCTTCTCAAAGTCTAGCTGATCCCGACCCTCCATTTCAGCTATTCTAAAGGGCCTGTACCCACCCTGATGAGTCAGGGTGCACCCTCCCTGCCCTGTCATGGTGAAGTCTCCCTTATCTGTAGGATGCCACTAGCTCCGCATCTCTCCATCTATATCCTAAGACTAGGTCTTAGGATAAAATGTATAAAACACATCCATTACATGCTACATTTAGTTGCCTCTGTCTGAGTATAAATCCAATTTCATTTGGGTTACAAACTTCTAGAAGGCAAACTCCGTAGTCCACAGAGTGGAGACATTTAATTCTGTAAATGGCTTCCTGAAGTCTTCACCGGGCCAGACGCTGTCAGAGCGGCAGGTATCACAGGAGGCAGTCATCGCCTCTGCTCTCTAGGACTTCACAGAGGCTGGTCCTTCTCTGTGTTGGAAGGTGGTCCTCCCTGGCCTCACGGGAAGCTCCAGAGAGGGCCTGTGGAGCCATGAGAGGGGAGCCGAGCCAGTGGCCAGGCCGCCAAGGGAATCTTCCCTGCAATCAGCGAGACCACCCAGTCTCATCCAAATGGTCCTCACAACCTTTGTGGGTCCCAGCCCTGGAGCCCCTTTTCAAATGTTGTGCTTGGTTTTTACTACACAGTAACTGCCACAGAATGTGAAATAGTAAAAAAAGATGGGTCTTAGAGTCAAAAATGATTGAATTCAAATTCGATTTGGCCTAAATGGAGCTGGTTAGATTTAATCATGTGTTTTGCTCATTAAATGTTGCTGGGTTGACCAGCTTTCTATGGTCCTGATATAAATACAGGGCGGTTGTTGGGGTCAGGGCATAATGTTTCAGATCTTTTCCCTGGATTTCCCCATTTCCTAGTGGGCTGCGGCCTCCGTGCAGATTGTCCAAGGCACGTCCACTCAAACACGTGTCACACAGAGGATACACATTCCCGAAGGGCCCTTTCTTTCTGCCACTTCTCAACTAAATCCTCTCGCTTTCCCTGAAATCATTCCTTTACCATCACCGTCTCTCAAAAATCATGCCACGTCGCAATTACAGTTTTTATTTTGTTTCCATAAATGAGATATTTCAGGTCTCTGAGGTCTTCATCTCAATAATTAACACATGTTTCTGGAATTCTAAATATAAGTAAGTCTCTGCCTTTATATTTCTTTAGTTTTGGAAATACACAAGTGTATGTACAGTCTATAAACAGAGAGACTACATATGTGTGTGTGCATCGTGTGTGTGTGTGTGTGTGTGTGTATAGACACATCATACAAAAACAGAGAGTAGAAGTATATTTTCTTTTTCTCCTCTCTCTCTCTACCTTTGTGTCTAGGACGAAAGCTTTGCCTCCGTCCCCTCTTGCTCACTTCCACCCTTCCTTTCTTTCTCTCTGGCTTCTAACCCTTTTTCTCCCCCTTCACCCCCCACACACATTTTTGAAACCCAGTTTTATCTGGATCCTCTCAAGGAGTTGTGCTGTAATACTCTGAGTGCAAAGACCCAGCCTCCAGGCTAAACTCTGATGTGTCATTTAGTTACTAAGGACATAAATCTACCTCTTTAGCTCTCTCTTAAGGATTATTTAAATTGGTCAGATTGAGAATCCATCCATTTCTTTAAAGCCCAGCCCACGAATAGCTGTTAACACAATGCAGGAGTTTAAGGCATTAAGCGTGTACCTGCAAGTACTTTGCAGTTCTTCATTTCCTCCCCCCTGGGAGTGCTTTCCAGTGGATGGGGCAGGAGGAGGGAGCAGAGTCCAAGTGAGCTGATTTCTCTGGAAAAGCACTCCTGTCTATCTTTGCCATTTTAATAAAGCTTAGCTGGGGAGAGACTTGGCGTCCTTCAGGAGCAGGCCCGTTAAAACAATTGAGGAGTGTGTAAAACACAGCTCAGGCCCTGCGTCCCGGTCTCCAAACTGACGTCACCTCATAAATCCACAGGCACAGCCTGGACCCATCAGCGGGCTGCTTTGTCAAGAGATTAATTATTTGTTCAGACAGGGGTCAGGTGGAGGGTCTTTGAAAGATTCCTTCAGTGTTTTGCCCCACCCCCTCTCCTTTGGGTGAAAAATGGAGTTCCCTGTGCAGCCACGCTGCAGAAAGGAACTTTGTATGTGGACAGGCCGGTCACCGAGTCAGAGGGGACAAGCACATCATTTGACCCACGTTGTTGATCGAATGCAGAGAGACAGGACTGAGGGCCAGGGAAGGGACGGGGCTGTGCTTTGGTTCTCCTTAACCTTGCTGCCCTAGGTGAAAGGTTTCTAATCTGTCCAGAGGGCAGTCTGCAATCAGGTTGGAAATGCAATCAATTGAGAAAGGCACAGGGTTAGGGGAAGTTAGCTGACAGGGGGGACAGCCAGAAACTGTCTGCAATCCAAGGGCTCCTGCAGGCTCTTGGAGGCCTCCCTGTCAGCCACAGAGCACAGGTTTCTTTCCAGGAAGTGCTGGCCTTTGCACATCTGCCACCTGGACATCTCCCGGGGGAATCGCTTAAACACACTCAAGAGCAGCAATCACTTAACAGAAAGCAGAAAAGGGGAGAAGAGGCTGATGTACAGCAGTTGTCAAATGCATGAGGATTTCCAGAATGAAGACAGGGGAGGCTGTGCACTCTCAGGGCAGCATAACGGGAAATGGCATTTTTTGAGAAAGGGGGCAGGGAGTGATTAAACTGCAGTTGGTCAGAAAGTTACTCAAATTTTGTTCACACATTTTAAGAGAGTCGTAAGCAGTGGTTTGTTGGTAAATGTTTAAAAACGGTCTCTGGGGGAAAGCGGGGGCTACTAATTCTACTAATACTTGTCATCTGCTTTCTGTGGTGTACATTCTCCCACCAATCCTGATTTCAAGTTCCAACGTAAGGTCACGGAATGTGGAATTGGGAAGGGATGGGAAAAATGGGCTCTTCTGAGCTGGTGCAAACCGACTCTAGCTTGCCCCGTGTTATAATAAATACACTAGAAAGTTCCTAAGGAATATTCTCAATTCTTGCACTGTAAGAGGCTGCACGGTCTAGCGAAAGAGATTGAAACTCAGTTCTAGCCTTAATTTTCCCTGCCATCCACTCCCAACTGTCTATTTACAATGTGTGTACTTTGCTATATATGTTATATTTCAATAAAAACTTGAAATATTAAACACTGTAAAATAAAGAAATCTTTCTCTCCCTGGCAACCATAAATATACAAGATTTGGTATTCTCAATTCTCATCATCATTTCTTTGACAGATCTCATCTTTTGTAAGGCACAGATTTGGGTTGCACTGTTAGTGGGTGAGAGGAGGGATTTCAGGCTGCAACTAGTGTGGTCCTTTCCGGGGGATTGGAAAGAGAAAGCCTAGCTCTCCTTCCAGGTAGAGGGCCTGACTGACGCAGCCTGATGGGAATCATGGAGAGTTCTGGACCGCAGCGCCTTTCCTAACCCTTGGCTCCTCTGCACGCCCCGAATAAACACAGATCGTCGATTGTCGGTGGCGGTTCCAGATGAATCCGCTGCGAGCGCTGGGTAGCGCTGGGGCGGCTGTGGGCCTCGCTGTCCTGGGAGGAGCCCAGGGCAGAGCTGTGGTTGCAGGGGGTGAAGGGGAGGGGGTCCCTGAAAGCCAGTCACAGAGTCCCGTGGTTTGGCAGTTGGCCTGGGCGCCCTGGGGCCTTCTGGGGGAAAGCCAGGAAGAGAGGACGGAGAGAGAGAGGGAGGGAGAAGGGAGGTGGTGCTTTCACAAGGCGGGGCGGGCTGCGTGTGCCTGTAGGGGCCAGAATTGTTGGCTCCTTCCCGGAGTGACTTTCTGTTATACACACAGAGAGAAGGAAAATGAACTAAGGTGCACTGGGCAAGACACAGTCAGGACCTGCTTTCAATCTCACAACAGCCCAAGAGTCAGATTTTCATTGTCAATCCTCAGATGGTGGAACTGAGGCCCAGCGGGTGAGAGGCCACTAATATTAAAAGCGACCCTCCCACCCCACCCCACCCCGCGCCCAAGGCCTTGCTCTCTCCTTGGCCTTAACGCTCTATTTGGCACTGACCAGCCAGTCTAGTCCAACACCTACTTGTCTGACTTTCCTTTGTTTCACTCTCTCTAGTGAACAAGCCCCTTGGTTGCTGGAGTAGCTGACCAGGCCAACGGTGGTGCCTTCCTGTGACAATGAGAGAAGGGGGTCTTGGCCTCCAGCTTGTCTGTGGAGACAGGTTCAGTGTGCTCCTAGGGTCCGCACCAGGAATCTCAGCTGTCTGGGCATGACCAGGGCACCAGTGCACCCTCCTGCAGGAAGATTGTTAATGACATCAATGATTTCTTTGACTTCCGGCTTCGGATACCAGCAGCCTCTGTTAAACTGAGTATGTCCTCACTAGCAAGCTGGCGCTGGTCAGCTGCTCAGTCATGAATCCAGACGTGTCTATCTGTCTGTCCATCAGTCCTTGTGGCCACACTGCCCTCCGAGCCCTGCCTGCACAAACACGAAACTCGACATGAACTCCTCACAAGGGCACTCAGCCCTTGGCTCTCATTCAGAATAAACAAGCAAGTCTCTAGACACAGACACCTGCCCAGAGGGAGACCTAGCCAGCACAGCCACCCGCCACCTCCTCCCTGCACCCTCATGCCTTCTGGGTCCTTCCCGCTGCCATCTTGTTCTTCTCTGCTCAAAAGTCAAACACTAAACTTCCTAATCACTTTCTTTTAAGAACTTGTGTTGAATTTGGATGGTTTTGATGAAGTATTCAGTTTTCCCTATTGATATGGTGGTGGTTTTGCTGGCCGGGGTGGTTTTCTCCTCATGGAGCAGGTCTATTTCATAGTTTTCGAAATAGCTGTGCATGGACTTACGTAGTAGATGACAGTCACTAATACCTCCCAGCAGAAATGGTAATAGCAGCTAACATTTACTGAGCACTTACTATGTGCTCCGCAATGTATATTAAGTACTTTATAAAGACTAAGTCTTTGAACCTCACGACAACTCCATGAAGTAGAGCCTACTATTATCACCATTTTTATATGAGGTAAATGAGGTTCAGATGAGTTAAGTAACTAACTTAAGTTTTCAAAACTAGTAAATTATAAGTCAAGTGCCACAATTTGTGTTTTTGACAACTCTGTTATAATGCTGTGAACCCCAAAATAGGAATGTATGTACATGAATAATATTAAGCTGAACCATATTATAATGGACAGCCATTTTGCAGGCCAGAAACCATCCAATATTGGTAATTTCAATAAGATTCAACCCAAAACACCACACCCAGAATGCCCAAAATGTGGTCACCAGGCCCTCGGGCAGTAAATGTGTTCTGAGCATAAGGGTGGGAGATTGAGGGAGTGTGGGGTGGGAAAGAGGGATGTGAATTATCAGAAGGATAATTATCAGGATTTGATTTTAGGGGGAATAAGCCCAGGGCAGGGCAAGCGGTGCGAACACGTGTGCGTACACATGTGTGTGCACATGCATGTGTGTGCATGTGTGCACCAGGGCCTGAGCCATTGGTGGGTGGGGTGCAAGCCCCTTAAAAAGCCTGGTCCTGTTACCTCCCCCATGCAACTATGTACCCCTAACGCACTCATCCCGTATTTCTCGTTGCTGCCACAACTAACTTCAAAAGAAATGATCAAACATAAGTTCTTTCAGAGAAAGTGTTACAGTGTTACCGAACTCCCATACACCTTTCTAATACAAATGATCTAGGTCCAGACAGTGTCGGTTTCCATTCAACGGGAATCGACTTGAGAGAGAATCACCCTGGGGGCCGAGCCCTTGGAATCATCTCACTTCTGCCTTACCTCTCTTCCTGCCATCTGTTAGGATCAGAGTAGTGTAAACCTGCCCAGAGGTGCTGCAGGACGTGCTGGAGGAGAGTCTGGTGCTGCAGGTGGGAACTTGGCTCTCTGGGAGGAAGATACCAGGGGAAGGCCAGAGGCAGCCCAGCCTCGCCAGAGGGGATGTCGAGAGCCTCTCAGGAGCAAGGACACCAAACCCTAAGACCCAGAACGCAGGAAGCCAAACCTTACAGCTCCATTTCTCCTCCCTGGGAAGTCTTTGGACTTGATTCAGGAGAGAAAATGAATGAAGTCAGCACAAAGGAGTGAAAGGGCGGCCACACCCCCAGGGGAACCATACAGATAGAAGAAACAAAGGAGAGACAGGAAGGCAAATCCTCTGCTAGCCCCTGCAAAACATGGCCACCACATTTTCATTTCTGTTGCACACCTCTATGAGGAAAAATTTTTTTAATACATCCACAAATAAATGTACGTTTATTAGTTGCGTGTCATATACAGTTAGTATCATAATAGTATATTATGGACATTGTGAGACAGACACTAAAATAAAAATTAAAAATTGAGAAGGCAAAACTAAATAAGAATAAAGGTTCCATGCACCCTCAAGAAATCATCTTGTGTACTTCCTGGGACTCATGTCATGTGGAGGCCTTTGGATTTGAGTAGTGCTGCTAACAGAAATATAATGCAAATCCCATATGTAACTTATAATTTTCTAGTAGTCTTACTTTAGAAATGTAAAAAGATATAGATGTAATTAGCTCTAATAATGCATTTTTATCTAACTCAA